>NC_056734.1:705847139-706034639 GCF_019279795.1 Protopterus annectens
GAATGTGAGGTAGGGGATGTAGGTATATTTGGGGAGGTAGGTTGGGGAGGTAAACAGACAAGACAAACAAGACGCATACAGGGGCAGAATTTGACACATGGGGTGTGTGAACACAATTGACGGGGAAGATTGTTTGGAAATCGCAAGCCCATGAGCCCACAGATGGTAACAGTGGAACTGAGATCCCCACCCATGGGCAGTCACCACTGCACCTTCACAGCCCCAAAGATGGCTGTGCTGGGGCTGTGTAGGATGGGCAGGCTCACCCATGAGACACACCACTCTTGCCTCAAGCTGGCGTAGAGGATCAGCGACTGAACACTGGATCTCCCTAGGCACCACAACCCTGACCCTTCAAAGGGTGACAGGTGGCCCACGAGCCCCATCCCCTGCAGTGCTTCCACCCAAAGGTGGCACAGGACCAACGGAGGAGGGATCCCAGGCTGGGCACCAAACTGCTGGTGCCAGGTGCACTCGCCGGCTGAGGAGGGACAGGTGGGTCCGCTGGGACCGGCCTTCCCATACGTTCTGTGATTAGGTGTGTTTAAATACAACATAAGCAAAACAGCATTCCAGATTAGTTGTAACAGCATGCAATAATATTCCCATTAACCCAACACACCAAGGGTACAACAGTTGAACAGCAAGCATTACACATGCATATATTGAACCACAGTGGTTATTCCAACAGCATGCATGGATGTTTGGTAGCAACAGGCCACCATGATTGTGGTGTTCAAACAGGGCGCATGCATCAACGTGAATGAAAATATTTATAGAACAATAGGACATATGTCCCAACAAATATTTAAGATTACACATACCCACTGAGGTGTGGAATTGCATGGTTTATGCACATACAGTAGGGTGTAGAAAATACCTCGGTTAACATCTTTTAATGACCTTTTCATCTACACTACATTCCTAGTGACTGCAAGTGTATATCCCCTACATGTATTATTACACTTGCCACCATACATTAGGTTGTGTAATGGGTTTGGCTAGTTCAATATATGCCTGACCTATATCTGACAAACCAACTGTCCAGGATGCAGATGTTACTGCTACATATTTCTTGATTATATTTATATTTCTTTATCTGCATATCTGGGATGTTTTCACATGACATTTTCATTTCGATTTATACAGAACCCTGCATTTCTTGACACACACTCACATTTTTGGGGAAAATATAACATGCTACACATGTGCCAGTTTTACTTATTCATGCCAGCCAGTAACTGACTGTTGTGGACTGTATGTATGTTTCACAGCTACTAGCACTTCCATCACCCACTTTATATGGGACTGCACAACTCTGGGTTGCCAGTACCTTTTCAAACAGTACTGTTTGTATAATGCAAGGGTACAACAACATTTCAGACTCTGTGACACAGACACAGTCTGGGTTTTAGACCTTTATTAATGACATTACACACTTTTCCACAGGCTCACTCCTTTATTTGTTTTAACAGTGTATATGGCAGACATGTTCAAGACATATTATAGATTTATTAATAGGTTAGCACACTCTTTTTTCAGGCTCACTCACTTATTTTATATGACAGTGCCTGCAGAGATATTATTCCAGACATATGTTACCTTTCTTAATGGGTTTCTACACTCTTTTTCTGCCTCTCTGACGTTTTTATCTGACAGTACATGCAGAGGACTTATTCAGGCAATTTTATGGCTGTATTATTGGACTATAACACTTTCTTTCATGCTCTCTCCCATATTTTATATAACAATACATGCAGAATAATCACTAACCTGCCTGGTGGCACAGCCTTAGCAGCCTATCAGCATAGGCTTGCTGATTCATAGCACGGTCACCTGCAGCTGTAAAGTAAATGAGGGGATATTGAGACATACCTATCTGTTATACATACTCCATTATCAATTTTTACATACTGCATTCCATGGCTACATATTCAGTTGTGGGGCATCCCGTATCCCATGGGCCTCCTGTATCCACTGGTTCAGACGGTCCTGCTTTCGTCTCTTCAAGTCTGCATGATGGTGATGGACCTGCTCACCAGTCCGAGGAACGCCTGTAGCACTGGTGAGGTCACGAGCTAACTGGTTCCAAGCCTCTGCCTTGTACTCTGTCCCTTGGAACTGGCCCTGCAGGAGTCTTGACTCGTGATGGTGGACAAGGAGCCAAACCATGTATTTGGACTCCTCGATGCCCCAACCTTGCGCTCGGAAGCGTGTTCCCTCTCCGACACCAGACATTCTACCTGCAGATGTGAGCTACAATCAGTTATGGCATGTATTCCCACCTGTGGGGCTTAAATATGCCGCATTTTCAGCACTTTATTGTGATTGGCCATTTTGTAAAATTCTTGGCTGACTGCAGACCTGCTTAGTAATGGTTAAACTATCATTCGTAATTATATGAATGTTAACAGTGGATGTTTCCCCTGTGTTGTCATGGCTTAGTGGTTCTGTACTTTGCTTCTAATGGACAGAGTCCTTGCTTTGAACCTTGTCATTCATTTTATTTTCATACTGTCCAGACAGGCTAGGGGGTGTGGCTGCATTTAAGCAACTTTGCTCTACGTTGCTCCTCGGTGCCCTACGGTGCCCTGGTTGGCACTGCGCGCATGTCCGTGCAAACACATTGCGCTAGGTAAAGCGCTTTTAAACTTTGGGCAACTCTATTGCACTGGGTAAAGCGCTATTAAACTATGGGCAAATCTGTTTAGCTGGGTAATGCACTATTAAACTATGGGCACCTCTGCTTAGCTGGGTAAAGCGCTATTAAACTATGGGCACCTCTGTTAAGCTGGGTAAAGCACTGCTTAACGGCAGGCTATTATATATCTGGAGCCTTTAAAAATATATATTTTGTTCACTGATACATTCTCCATTTCACTGCTTTTAATAATATTTTAATCATATATGTCTGGTATTATTTCAAATACTGATTTAAAACATAAATAAGAAGGGGAGTGGTGGGACACGAACCGTGAATGCCTGCTCTTTGTGCATACGCTGTACCATTACGATATTGCAATTTGGTGCAATTTGCATAAACATTCTTTCTTATGCTCTTCCATGTCGGAATTGCTAACTATAGCTAAGCAATGGGCACACCCGCGCACACACGTGCAAATACGGGCAGCTATATCGTGGATTTAAAAAAAATAAATAAATATTTTACTTTTTATAACTGTGATGGGGTTTACAGTGTCAGGGTGTGTGGTGTTGGGTGCAAGTACATTCGAGCGAACTCGCTCTTGCATGTTGATATTTTGCTTTTACTACACTTGCAGGGGCATGGACATTTAGACTGCTCGGCAGTCGGACACACCCCCTGCTTTCATACTCCATGTAGGAGTTACGGTTGCATCAGCGTGCCCTCATGAATATTCATGGCACGCTGACGTCATACCGTTCAACTGCAGCCTCCGAGTAAGACGTATTAAGTCTTACACAGAGGATTCGTGAATCCGGGGGATTATCTCATCATATAAGACCATGTGTTCTTGGAGTAGTTAATTTTTCAGATATTGATGCTTACATTAAATCATCAATTTTTAAAATTATTTTAAACTGGGTGGATGCAAATTTTAATTCTAATTGGAAAACATTACATTTAACTCTTCTTAAAATAATAATGACAAATTGGGTAACTTCAACTAATCAAAATTTCTTTTGGCATTATCTTTGCAATTTCATACAGTATAAGCTCTGCTTATTTAAGCTTTATACATAAGATATTTAAAAATACAGTTCTGTCTAGTGTAGATGTAAAAATCTGGTTAGATTCTTTAATTCCCTTTAGCATCACCAGAAACTTTTTTAACAAAACTCTTAGTCATACAGTCACTTTTTGGGTAACCAAGAATTGTGTTTGTTGGCAACATTGTTTTAAAAAACTAAAAGTCAGATATATCCAGCAACGTACTACAGAGTATGATTTAAATCCCCATGATTGGCTATTATTACAAAGTGTGAAAATACAAACATGAGAACTGTGTTTGTCTCTCACTCAATCACAATTTAAAGAAAATCCCACATTAATAAATGTTTCTTATGAAATTATATATAATAAAACAAAAATTGAAAAATTAATTTTAAAACTTCTTATGAAATATTTATAGAATACAAGAGAAATTTAAATGTTACATTTTGCAACCATATCACACTGGGTCACACCTCTTTTTTAACCTCTGAGAATAAATCTCAAATATTATCATCCATTAGTCATTCTTCTTGGTGTCATTATTGGCACAAATTTACATGGATATTTCTAAACAGAGTATTCCCAACTCTAAATAAAATGGCCAAAATTAATAGAAAGAATGATATACACTGTTGGAGATGTTTGCAAGAATGTAATGCTGAATGTATACATGTTTTTTAATTGGCATTACCTGTCAGTTTTAGTGGAATATTGATGAGTTTTTGAAAGCTTCATTCACTGACACATTTTCATTATCCAAGTCTTTAATCTTATTTAATGTAAATGATGGACATGAGTTGAAAAAAATAATCTCTTTTTGCTATGGACTATTCTTGCGGTAGCAACGAAAAGTATTACCAGAAAACGGAAATCAGCTACATCACCACTTTTTGAAGACTTCTTATTCTTTTTAAAAGAAGTTGCCTTAAGACAGACCAAAGTAAAAGAACTTAGGATTCATCCTAAACCATTTAACAATAATCCTTGGACAAAGGTCATATCTCTTATTGACTTTTTTCAACAAAATCTTGCATCTGATGATTAAAAAAAAGAAAAGAAGAATCTTTTTTTGGAACTTTATTATTGTCACCTATTAAGTTCAGGCCTTGTATATGTTCTACATAGTTTGAGTATGTTTATCATTTGTGTATTTATTATTTTATCATTATTATTATATTATTATAATAACTGAATATTTATTAGCCAAAAAAAATCTAGAATGTCAGACTTGATTAAATGATGACCACTATTATGATTTGAAAAAAAAATGCTGTTCTGATATACATAGCTTGTAACTGTTACCGAGCTTTTGGTTTCAGTCAAACAGAAAAACAAGGAACAGTTATCCACTGAGCAGTCTGGCCATCATTGGAAGGACCTAAATCAAAACAATCTATATACTGCACACTGCCAAGACTTTGAAACATAAACTACAAAGTAACATTTTGTGTGTGTGTGTGTGTGTGTGTGTGTGTGTGTGTGTGTGTGTGTGTGTGTGTGTGTGTGTGTGTGTGCGTTTGTGTGTGTTACAGTGAATAACTGTGGCAGAAACATTTTGTGGCAGTATCACTTAAGGTCTAGATTTTGTGGCAAGTTGTTGAAACAATTTCTGAAAATATAAGTGCACTACCTAGGTGTCCAGTTACTACTCATAGTTACAATAATCCTGACAAGCACTGGTGGGGATTATTTATTTATTCATTTCTTTGCATTATGTTACTGGGGATGTCTGGCTGTGTCATGTGAGACCCTTTTTCAGTGGAGTCCTGGGGAGAAAAGCTTTGCAAACATATTTAGTTAAAGAAAAACTTAAGAGGTTATAGTAGACACTGTGGGAGTACAGACAGTATTTCAAGTATAATGATTACAGCTTAAACAGAGACAGAAAGATAAAATATTTGAAATGAATTAATATCAACAGCTGCAGCAGTATGAATAAGAGTAAACATCATCAGAAGATGCAATATAGCCATTGTGAATAGGGGAGCAATGCAATAACATAAGGAAGCAACCTGAAAACAAATTGGCATCAGCAGTTGGAGCAATATTCTTAAAAGAAATACTGAGAAAAGTATATCCACTGTACATAGGTTGTCATAAGTGGTCACACAATAAAAGGCTATATAAAGCAATATCAGCATACATATGGGATGTGATGAACAAGTACATCATATGTAATGAGAAATCTACTATAATAAGGGTGTCAATCAATAAGGCATAAGGGAAAAGTCTTAATGATGCATCTGGACAGGTATTATAGCTGAATGTATGTGACAAGGAGCAGTTGTCAAAGAAGGAAACATCAAAAAGGGGGTATTGGAGTGAAGGAGTCATAATTACAGTAAGCCATTTGTGAGAGAATGGGAAAATGAGCACAACAATAGAACGAAATTAAGAGTTAATGTTGATAGAGATCCAAAGTTACTGAAATGTTTAAAGATGTAGATGGCGAAGTACAAAAGTGAGTAAGAAGGCATTGCATTGTTAATCTACATCATAGTAACCGAAAAGGGGTTCAAGATTAACATCAACAGTTAAGAAAAAAAGTAAAATTTTAGTTACTGATGATAAGAACACTTCATCTCATTTTATTTATTTATTTATTTATTTCATATTTCAAAAGTACTCACTTTGCACAAATAAAACAGATTTTGGTACTAACACATATTACAAGAATTGTCTGAAAATTCTAAGGAGCTGAAAAGGTCATTCTATTTTCCTATTGTTAAAAATACCACAAACTGAAATGCCAGTGATCCACACAATGAAAACGTTTTTTAATAAAACTCCAAATATAAAAAAAGACTTGTCAGAACAGCTTAGAAATTAGTACACCACAGAAACAGCAAATAATCTCTCTAGCACCTTGGCTGTTACGCCTTTACAGATTATACCTATCATTTCTCATTCATTCCTTATATATACAACTACCTTTCAATTATTCAATTACATTTGTTTGTTTAATTACTTACAACAAACACTTCCAATTAAGTTCCCTGTTTAGTCCACCAGGGTATAAGGTCCCATATTTTAAAATAAAAATTGATCCTTTTTGCCAAAGCCTTCTCTTAATATTATTCATGTTAATTCCCTCATTTTTTACCTGTTCCAAAATTGTAGCTTTTATTCCATTTGGGTCACTATTATGTGTGTGTGTAAGAAATGTTGAGCTACTGGATTTTCCACTCTCCCTTTCTTAGTGGCTCTGATATGTTCCCTTAATCTGGTAGCAAAACTTCTTTTTCTCTCTCCTATATAGTACTTATTACAGGGACATTGTATTCCATATATTACCCCTTCACTGTAACAATCATAACTACCCTTTACTTGAAACTTATTTCCATTTATTTTTTTCAAAACTATTCACCACATACTTGCAACTTTTACATCTCCCACACGGAATAGTTCCCTGAAGCATTAATTTTTTGTTTCTGTCCATGTCAGGTAAACTGAATCTCCTATGTACTACAAAATCATGGATGCTTCTTCCCCTGTTAAGAGGTTAATAGGTAAATATTTTTCATGAAGTCCACATTTCTACATTTTTTCCAGGTTCCTACCAATAATATCTTATTATACTATTCAATTTTTCTGAGAACACTGTGTATTTGGTAACAATATTTAGTAACAGAATATAATTTTTCGGTTCCTGTTTTTCATTTCTCTTTCTTCTTTCTTCTCTTTCAAAACCTCTAATTTCTCTTTTTACCCTGTTTATACCCATCTCCACTGATGTCTTTTCATATCCTCTGTGCATGAACATTTGTTTAGCTTTTTCTAGCTCCTGTTCATACTCTACCTTATTGTTACATAACCTTTTTATTCTCAGAAATTCTCCATATGGTATAGCTGTTAATGTATGGAGAGGATGACAGCTTTCCCCAAACAAAACATGATCAAAATGTTCAAATTTTCTATGTATCTTTGTATGTAACTACTCTCCTCACCTTGTAAAGTTACATACAGATAATTTACTTTTCCCCTACTTGCAAACCATCAAATTGGATGCTAAATCTATTTGATGTAAACTAGAAATAAACTCATATATCTGATTCTGTACCCCTTTACATATAAAAATCAAATCATCTATGTATCCATGGTAACCTATTTCCTAAAAAAAACGTTTATCTATATATTGATCTTCATACAATCCATGAACATGTTTGCATACATGGAGCAAATGCTGCCCCCATAGCTGTCCCCTGCAGTTGTCTATACAAGGCTCAATTGAATTCAAAAATATTATGCTCGAAACAAAAATTAATTAACTCCATAATATAACTTGTTTTTGGGGAATCCATCAAAAAATATAGTATAGCCTCCATACCAAAATAATGTTGGATACTTGTGTATAAGCTAACCACATCCATTACCATGAAGTACATGCCTCTTTCCCATTTTATGTTCTTGATTTTATCTATAAATTCAAAAACATCTGTAATAAATTAGGGTAATTTTTTTGATGACTTCTAATAAATATGTGTGCAAAAACCAGGATAAATTGTAAGTAAGATATCCACATGCAGACACTATGGGATGCCCTGGTGGATCTACCATACTTTTAAGAATTTTAGGCACACAAAAAAGTATGCCATAGTACACTTGTCTATATTGAATTTGTGCTGTATATCATCATTTGAAAAATATTTCAATCTGTATCCTTTTTCTAATATACTCTTATATTGATTTAATGCCATATAATAAAATTGCACCTCCACTTTTTCATACACTTTGTCATTATTTAAGTGTGAATAACACATATCTAAATACTGAGTAAAATACATTATCACCAACTTTCCACCTTTGTCTGCTGGTTTAAATATTAAATGTTTGTTCTGACTCAGTTTTTGAAAACTAAGCCATTCAAGTGTTTGCTCAAATTATACACAATATTTGCCTTATTCTTAAAAAAAATGTCATTTCTTTTCCATACTATAATGTACCATAGTGGAGAATTGCTGTGTTGTTTCATTCCTAAAAGGTGGTATAAAGTCACTCTTATGTAAAATATCTTTAGTATTAAATTTACAATAAGCATTGACTTCACAATCTGACACACAAGAATAAAAACTGTCTTCATTAATACTAGTATAATTTTCATCATTTTCACTTTCAGTTAGTACCACATTTTCATTATTCTCAACACCATCTTTAAAATAATCCCTTAGTTGCAATTTTCTAATTAATTTAAAACTTTCACATTTCACTTCATGCATCTTAGGTAAGACAGTAGGAATACATTTCAAGCTTCTATTTAAAACTTGTATCTCATCTTCTGTTAAATAACATCCTGACAAGTTTGCTAAATAATCAGTCTGTCCACACAACATTGAGTGTTCAATTATATTAGTACCACTTGCCTCGTTTGTACGAGCGGGAGCCTTGGTTTGGTTCCCTATAATGTTCTTGTCCATTTTTCTGGTTGTTTCTTGGCCATTTTCGGTTCTCATTTTGGAAGGACCTTTCCCCCCGAAAAGTTTTATTTAAATATCCAGGATTACCCCCTTTAGGCATTTAGGGTATTCATTGTCACTATGATAGACTGTTAAAGTTGCCAAATTGCCCGCTGATTCTGAATCCCTGCCGCTTCCTGGTTCTGTTCAAACTTCACCTGGTTATGTTGTTGCTGCTGATTGGTTGAGACTAAAAATGCTGAATTGCACTCATAGTCTCGCAAATCATGGGTTCATTTACCCTTTTTGTGATCACCAGTTCCTTCTCAAAGGCTGATAATTTCTCAAAGGCTGATAGTTTCTCATTAACCCCTGACAGAAAATTACCCAGTACTTCATTATTAGTTTTTTGTGCAATGTTACGACAGAGAGACTTTGTTTCCTCTTTCAGTTTTTATTTTTTTACCAAGTCCCTCTCTATGAGTATTGTAACCCACTCCGTGCTGCATTTATGGGCTGCTGCCACCCAGCGGGTATAAAACCTTTTGTCTTCCTCATCTTCTAAGTTGAATGGAGTGGAAGGACTCTTTACTGCCCACAGCCCTCTAGGAGTTACATTTAATTCTGTATACCTCTGTAGCCTTTGTAAGTTCAGAAAAACAGAGTTTTCTTTAAAAATTAACTTTTCCACTTTATCACACAGTACCTGCATTTATGGGGTTAATGTAGACTCCCTGGTTTTGCCGATCCCTGAAAATGGATTGTCAAATTGCTGTTTTCTATCTTCTTCCCATTTGTTATAGACTGCTGGTGCTGCTTCCCCTTGATTATTTTGGCTGTACTCAAGTACAATCACCTGGGCTGCTGGTAAAAAATTTTCTCCTGCTGGAACCAAAAACGTCTCTATAGTTCTCTGATTAGTATCTTGGGATGTCTCCCTAAACATCCTGGGTAACATTGTAAAGGACTCACTGGTCATAAAGCACGTATTATGCCACCACCAATGTATGGAAAAATATTAAAAGTACCACGAACTGAAACGCCAGCAATCCACACAATGAAAACTTTTTAAAATAAAACTCCAAATATAAAAAAGACTTGTCAGAGCAGTTTAGAAATGAGTACACCACAGAACAGCAAAACATCTCTATAGCGCCTGAGCTATTTTCCTATCATTGTTTGCTTTGCTCAATGTATTAACAGTATATAAGGAGGTTTTATTTAAAAAACATGTAGCCTTTAATATTGTCAGACATTTAGACAGTTTTGGCTATATTACTTAAACAAAATTTCATACATTCATAGGCGATTACTAGACTAACAGCTTCAGGGCCCTTACAAGCCTAGCCAATATAACCTAATTTTAACCAATATATAGCTCCTAGGGACAAGAGAATGGCATGGATTTGTGCCTGTGCATTGAGTATCTTACAGATTTCCCCCATCCATAAGGGACATAGGCACCATCCCAGGTGCGAATTTGTGATTCCTCATCCATTGATCCAAACTGTGTTTGAAGAGGGCCAGGGAAGGGCTCTGCTTAATGCAAATACGAAGCCTGTTCCAAAGAAGGGGCAATCTGTGAGACAAATACCTGTCTTTACAGCATGTTTTGTTTGAGTCACTGACTAAGTTTAGATCCCTAGATCTGGTGACCCACATGCAGTTTGACTTGCAGATGTGTAGCAGCTCAATCAGGGCCAGATTTGTGAGTGCTGTGTAGGTCAGGCATATGTCACCCCTTAATAGTCAGTAGGAGACAGAGTAAAGGAATAGGGCTTTTAGTCTATACACATAGTTTATGTTATTTACACCTTGTATTTTCTTTGTGAGGAACCTCTGAGGTTGCTCCATCTGGTGTATGTTCCTGGTCAAGTACATGCCAAATGGCAAACTATACTTGATTATTGGTCTAATGAGGGCTGAGTACAGTGGAACTATAATTTCCTTGGATCTGAATGCCATACCTTTACTTATAAGTTCTGTCACATAAAAGGACTTCTTCACTGCTGTGGAGCAAATTAAGGATGGGAGGGAGATAACAGAAGTAATATTGCCTCTCCCAAGAAAGGAGAGTGTGCAGTAAGAGTAGAATCTGAGACAGGCTAACAGTTACAATAGTTCAGTTGTACATAAGGTTTGAATAGGTCAACAAACATCAGATATGAAATGAAATAAAAAATTTTAGCCAGCAAAAAGTGTGCCAGTAAGTTGAAGGGGATTCTGTTTTGCATTCCTCTATTAGTAGCACAGCCCATCAGAATAACTTGCCAGTGAAATCTTTTTCAGTGCCCTGAAGGAAAATGATAGTGTGACAGAAAAAAAAGCTCAGGTGCTGACTTGAAAAAAAAACAGGAGTGTGAAAGTAAGAAATAAATGGATGAAATGTAAAGTATCATTTCCATAAGATGCAGTTTAGACATGAGAGGTATGCTTCTGCCAGAAGTAGAAAAAAAGACTGGAAGTTTGTGGACTGAGTTAAACTGGTGGGAGGACTTTAATGCATACTGTCCACTTTGTCATCAATGTTTAGAAGAATAAGAAAGGAACTGAAAAAAATAACTATAAAGTTTATTTTACTTAGTAATACCCATATAATACATTTCTTGAAGTTAAGTGCATGGTACACTATAAAGTTTAGAGATTTATAGGTAAGTACAAGGCTAACTGCCCTTGTGGGCCATTTCAAGCCAAGCCAGTTTCCTTTTTGTGCTCAAAATAACCTATCCCATTTGGTTATAGACTGGCCTTACCCATCCCATGGTTGATAATTAAAAATTATCCCTAATAAGAATGACTATGATCATACCATAGATAATTTGAGGGGACCACTGCATGGGATAAAGCATTTAGGAGCTATAAAAGTTGTTCTGTAATGTATGCAGAGCTGCTTTAAATATGAAGTGGGAGATTCTTATCAGGGACTGCTGATAATGTCAGCAATGTTAAACAAAGAAAGTATTTTTTTTCCATCTGCAATGTATCTGAGGTTCATACTGTAACAAGATAAATGACAGGTATAATCAGTATACTGTTGTGATCTTTGTTTTCTAAGAGGAAGAGGTTGAAGTAAACTGATCATATATGTGTATTAAATTATTTTGGTTCCCTTGGCATTATAGGTAAAAGTATGCACTTAAGCCAGGTAAAATGATAGTTTTCTAGCATTTCAGATGTGCCATGTCAATGAACTGCAGAACTATTAACTAGTCTTGTTTTATCTACCAGGAGAGCTTTGCAGTTATAATCAAACTGTCTGCAGGCATAGGCAATTAATCTGGAAATAACTGAAATATGAATTTTGGGGCATCTGTATGGGGAAACAATAAAACTAGTGCTTAAATGAGAAGTGACAAGCAGTCCAGTGAAAATAAATCAGAGGTGATACAATAAAGGGAATGCAAGCAGATACATTCCAAGTTACATCCATCTTTTCATAATACATCACATCAATGCACAATGTATTAATTGGTAGCCATAATGCTTTTCTACAGCTCAAAATCATTTAAATGAGAGTATGTTAAGTTTTTCATATCTGGGAGGCAAGTTGAGAAGGGACAAGAATGGATGGTGTGGGTACAGGATGAACACTGGCTCTAACACGCAGTTCTGCATAATTTAAACCAAGTTTAGGTTAAATCATGTTGGCTTATCTGTCTTTTTTGGGGAATCTGCCCTTGTATGGTGGGATATTTTTGCTTTTTGGAAAGTATATATAGCTGTGTGTGTTTGATGTGAGTTAAAAGAGGTTGGTGGTTAAAATGAAAATGTACGTAGATATTTTGTTTCCTGAGTGCTGTAACTGAAATGAAAATCTGAGAAACTAGGACATGGGTACAGATAGAGCTGAGAAGCTGCAATTGCATATAAAATCAGCCTTCCAAATATTAATATTATGTATGTAAGATGCAAGTTGGAAACATATATTAAAAAAAACTATCTTGCAGAATATGTGAAAGTAAAAGTATCTAAAAGAATGACTGCTTTAGGAATCATTAATTGCAATGGGAGTGGCAATGTAGACAAGAAGTAAGGATTGTTGCATTATATTAGGAAATGTTGGAAACAAATACCAGTATTACATGAGAAACACTTAGAAATGAACATGTGAATTTGGCAAAGAAAAGATTTTGGAATGGTTATTCAACAAAGACAAAAGAAAAAGACAACAGTGGTAGATTTCTGGTAATAAGGTAGCATTGGAAAAGAAGGAAGATTGCATTGATATATATTTATATTCCACATGAAACTATGAAGGAGCTTAAGAGAATTATAGGAGAGAAAATTAGTTTCCAGCAAGGAATATTATTCATGGGTAGAGACTGGATCTTGATATGCAAGATGTATCAGGGGACCTACAAGGGAAAATATAACGAAGGAGGATAGATTTCTGAAGGCCAATAAGAGAATATTTGGGATTTAAGACATGCAATTACTAGCTGGATCCCAAACAGAATTTACATATTATTTCTCAAGGAACAATAACTGGGTTAGACTGGACAGAAATTATTTTGCACAGGAGCATGTGCATCGAACTGAAAGCTTTGAAACATCTGATAACTATTTCAGATCATGCACCAATAAAGACAAAGATAAGGATGCAGGATAATCAAGTAAAAATGAGACATCATCAATTTCCTACTCACCTAGAAAAAAAGAGGAATTGAATAAATGGGTAGTAGAAATTATTCAAGAGTTATTGGACAAAATACAAATTTATTCAGAAGGGACATCTAATGAGTGGGATATATGAAAATTTAGTATAAAAATATGGCAGAAATGAGACAAAATGTGATATGGAAAAGAACAAATAGAAATTATTTAGATTGTTAATGTATTGCATGTGGAGAGGAATCTTACAGAGCAAGAAGAGGAGCAATTGTTGAGAAGTAAAAGGAAAATAAAAAAGTAGTTAGATAATATGTATGAGCTTAGAAAGGTTGCTATTAAGCAAGTATTTTTAATAACAAACTCAGAGCAAAAAAATATTAGCACAATGATTAAAGGAACAGAAAATATAAAGGGGTGTTACAAAACATAGGGAGCCTATGACTTGAAAAATAACCGAGATCATATAGGGGCATTAGAGTTATTTTGGAAATTATATGAAAATCTTTATAGAGCTGAAGAATGAGGAAACCAAGAAAGGGCAAAATGGAAATATACATGAAAGACTTTAGTATGCTAAGGAAGGTGAGGCTCTAATAACTCAGATGGGAGGAGATAAGGTAAAAAATTGCCATGTATTATCAATCAACATGGATGTCTCTTGGAACAGATGGTATTCCTGTGGAAGTTTAGAAGTTAGGAGGGAAGAAAGTGATAAAGATGTGGAAGGCTATGTTTAACAATATTTTATAAGGAAGGACAGTACTGACATCTTGGAAGAAAGCTGTAGTACCCAAAGAAGGCAAAGAATTTTTTAAAGTCAACTTTATGTAGGCTAATTTCAATTTTGAACATTGATTATAAAGTGTTTAAGTCTATATTTGCTAAGACAATAGCTAAGATGTTGCCAAAACTGACAAATGTGGATCACTGTGGTTTTGTGGAAGGGGGCAAGCATTTGGCAACATTAACAGAACAATGATGAGCCATAAGGCAGCAGAGTGCAAGAAAACCTTGCTGCTGTTGGTGAGTCTTAATGCAGAGGAGGCATTCAACAGCATTAGTTTGGATTTTATGAGTAGGGCAGTGGCAGCATTTGCATTTCCTGACAGAATAATGAGGTTAATTAGGAGGATATAAAGCAGTCAAAGGCAAGAATTGAGATGGGAGGCTTCCTTCTTTGACAAGTTGTATTTGAACAGAGAAATTTTGGAGAGATGTCCTCTTTCCCCTTTGTTATTTGCCTTATTGGCAAAGACAACAAATTACTCACCAATTCAAGGGTATAACTGGCATGAGACTTTAGAAAATTAGCTTTATTTGCAGATTTTATTATTTTGTACTTGATACATCCAGGAAAAGGGATATTTCAGTGTTGTGGAACATTGTGAGACAGTTTCAGTTATTTTCTACTGTCAATCAGTTAATTGTGTATTGTATTCCTGACTGCTGTCAGGGTGGGCAGTAATTGCCTAGAGCTGAGAGTTAAAAGAACATTGAATGGAAGAAAAATCTTTCATTTGAGCAAGGAAACCAGCTTTTTACATTTTATATTTCTTGTTCAGATAATGTATTTTTCACAGTGAAGTTACAGTGAAACAAAAGTGGTGTAATAAACTGCCGATAAACCACTATCAGCTTGAATGGGACAAGATAGCCCTCACAGTTAGTACTGCAGGTATGATTAACATTAAAGTGCAATCAGAGCTGTCAGATTAATGAATTAATTGTGGCAGCTTACTGCTATTTGTGTGCAGGCCAGCATACAGGCCAGTAGGTGTCTTTGTTTTTAAATAATCAAACAGGTAATTTTCAGGTTTTAAAAGTTTAAACTGAAGAAAGTCAGAGCAACTAGTTTTATTCTGAAAATGGTGTTGTCATAGCCCTTGTCTTTGTGTTTAAGCTATATGTTTTATTACAATGCATACTGAAAGCCAGTTAAGATACTGTGAACATTTATGTTAAATGCTGTTTTGCTTTTCCGATTTACAATTTTTCTGCTATTCTGCAGCTGCTTCAGTAAGTACAGCTGTTTCCTTTATGATCGTTTTTTTTGTATGCAGAATATATGTGACATTTGTTAGTATTCAACTGCTGCTTCCAGCTTGGTTTTGAACTTTTATACTGGACTCTTACATGTGTCTCTGAAGCTAATGAGTTATCTGGAGTGATTTGCAAGTCACTTTGAAGACAGTTCTTCCAGATAATTCATTGGAAATGTGGCCCTCATAGAGGTTTGTGCACATTTACTGTCTGAACTGATGTTTTTCAAAACCTCCTGACATGACATGATGTCAGAGAGTGGTGTACTGTCTGTCAGAACTGAAGGGTATATATCAGGCGCAGAAAAGTATGTTTGCTTTCAAAAGTCTGTGTGTTTATAATGGAAAGTCTACAAGGTATTAAATGGCAAGTCATAAAATGCAATAAGTGGACAAATATACAACAGCTTGGATAACAGCAACTAGAAAGAAAACTCAGGGAGATGCACTAATGCATGGTGATTGACTCCAGTAATGAATCAGGAAAATCATGCTTTAAAAACAGTAGAAAAATACATCATTACTGCATGGAAAACTGTTATTGGAACTTAGGAAAAACAGTGGAAAACAGCAAAACCCACTGAAAACAAAGAAAAGTAATTCATTGCAAATAAAAAGAGTTCCCCCACCCTTACGTGAAATTGACCAGTAATCCATTGTCAAGATTCTGTCTGTAGACAGCAACAACAATGGTTGTCACACATGAAACAAAATCCATTGTGAAGTACCAGTGGTAAAACAATAGTTTACAGTGGTTCACATCCCAACACACATGCTGGTGGGAAATGATGTGAAAACAGTAGAGAACAGACATATCACTTTTTGAAATGGATTCCAGTGTGCAGAACTACTATGAAAGCATAACTGTCCCAGGCTTTTACACCTCAAAACCCAACCAGATAGGTGCACAACAATATGGAAGAGCCACAGCAGCCAAGATACGGTGCAGGCTACATTGCTAGGTGTTGAGCAATGGCATAACCAGCCTTAAGCACTGTCATATCCCCTACAGCTGCAGGTGTCCCAGATGATTTTCTGCTGGGGAGGAGCATGAGCGAAGCAACAGCAGCATCTGGCTGTAGAGAAGGGAATGCTCGGGTGCTTATTGTCACTGATAGACTGATTGTTGTGTATCTGTGTTTTTTAGTTCTTTTCCTTAGAATAACAAGAAAAGGAGTGGACATCATGGTACAGCTAAATCACCCAAAAGCAGCAGTTTTTCAGGTCCTCTTCTTGCAAAACACAAGCTATGATTGGTTTCAGCATTTGGATGAATCCCACTTTGTTTTTTAATGCTTCATCAAGGAGAAATATATACTTGGCAATGGGTCCTGATTTTTCTTCATTTT
Organism: Protopterus annectens; assembly: GCF_019279795.1. Taxonomy (NCBI): domain Eukaryota; kingdom Metazoa; phylum Chordata; order Ceratodontiformes; family Protopteridae; genus Protopterus; species Protopterus annectens. Next base: position 705,864,226 of record NC_056734.1, read on the forward strand.
TTTCTCCAGTCCTTCATAAAAGTTTTGATTTTCTGGTACATCAGTGAGGTCAGTAATGTCAGACATAAGAGTTTTGTGTTTCTTATTGTTAAGTACAGGAAATGCATGCTTATGCAAAACCCATTGTTTTATTAATCTTTTAAGCGAATTAAAGTGATATTTAAAATTGTTTCTGTTTTGGAGATTTTGTCTCCCAACTGGTTTTGGCTTTGCCCAGAATTCCTAAAAAGCAAAGAAGTTGGGAGGTAGACATATGAAATGCAGTTCCTCATTGAAAGGATATGTCACTCATTCATTGTTAAGAATGTTTTTTAAAAAATATCCAGCCCCTTATTTGGTATGTCAGTAGTACTGTCACACAGTGAATTATATTTGCTGAAATCAGTTTTAAACTAATATTGGCTAATACTTTTATGTGTGTTTTAGGGCCTGGGGGAGGGATTATAGGGTATTAAAGAGTAACATGTTGACCACAATTTCTTTGACATATCACAAACATCAACCTTGCACTGTTGCATATGATAGGTGGCTATCCTTGGGGGTTTGGCAGAAGCGGGATGTGTGTGAAAGCAACTGCTCATTGGCACTGTGGCATCGTGAGTAGCTTTGCCATTTCAGAGTATTTAGTTCTAGTTGAGTTCTTAGCTGTGTTGTTTTCCTGTGTGGAATCTGCATGTCCTCCTTGTCACTTTATGGCTTTACCCTATGTGCTCTGGCTTCCTCCAGCACCCTAAGGACATGCCGTAGGTGAACTGACATTTCTACAGTTTGCCTGAATGTAAACTTCTGTGTGAGTGTGTGTGTGTGTGTGTGTGTGTGTGTGTGTGTGTGTGTGTGTGTGTGTGTGTGTGTGTGTGTGTGTATCTGTGTATGTAAAAAGCACTGATCTTTATCTATGACACTACACAATATTGCCGGGTACATATTAAACTCTTCTAGGTAGCAATAAAAAGAAAGTCAATTAACAAGTCCTTCCCCTGGACTCACGAATCCTCCGTGTCATACTAAATAAGTCTTACTCGGAGACTGCAGTTGAACGGTATGACATCAGCGTGCCATGAATATTTATGAGGGCACGCTGACTCCACTCCAAGTCTAACACGGACCGTGCAGGAAAGCAGGGGGCGTGTCCAACTGCCGAGCAGTCTAAAGGTCCACGCCCCTGCAAGTGTCTGAAATGTAAAATGTCAACACACAAGAGCGAGTCCGCTCAAATGTCCATGTACCCAACACCACACTCCCTGACATTGTAAACCCCCAGCACAGTTATAAAAAGTAAAACATTAAATTTTTTTTCTAATTCCCGATATAGCTGCCCATATTTGCGCGTGTGTGCGCGGGTGTACCCATTGCTTAGCTGCAGTTAGCAATCTCGACATGGAAGAGCATAATAAGGAATGTTTATGTAAATTACGCCAAATAGCAATAGCGTAGTGGTAGAGCATTCGCACAAAGAAGAGGCATTCACGGTTCAAGTCCCACCACTCCCCTTCCTATTTTATGTTCTAAATTAGTATATGAAATAATTCCTAACATATATGATTAAAATTTTATGAAAAAGCATTGAAATGGCCTATGTATCAGTGAACAAAATGTATATTTATAAAGGGACCTGACATATAATTGCCTCCAGTTAAGCAACGCTTTACCCAGCACAATATAGTTGCCCATAGTTAAGCAACGCTTTATCTAGTGCAATATAGTTGCCCGTAGTTAAGCAGCACTTTACCCAGCACAATGTAGTTGCCCATAGCTAAATAGCGCTTTACCCAGTGCACTCGGTTTGTGTGGAGGTGCGCGCCGTGCCAACCAGCGCATTATCGGGCAATGTGGAGCAATGTAGAGCAAAGTTGCCTAAACACAGCCACACCCCCTAGCCTGCCTGGACAGTAGTAAAATAAAAAGCAATGACAAGGTTCGAACCCAGGACACTGTGCACCATAATCAAAGTACTGAACCACTAAGCCATGACAGCTTAGGATAAACAGCCACTGTTAACATACATATACTTATAAATGGTAGATTAACCATTGCTAAGCAGGACTGCAGTCAGCTGAGAATTTTCAAAAATGGCCAATCACAAAAAAGTGCGGGGAAATGTGGCATATTTAAGCCCCATAGGCAGGAATACTTGCCATAACTGATTGTAGCTCCCATCTGCAATTAGAATGGCTGGTGCTGGAGAGGGTACACGCTTTAGAGCGCAACACTGGGGCATCGAGGAGTCAAAATACATGGTTTGGCTCCTTGTCCACCGTCATGAGTCAAGACTTCTGCAGGGCCAGTTCCAAGGGATGGAGTACAAAGCAGAGGCTTGGAACCGGTTAGCTCATGACCTCACCAGTGTCACAGGCATTCCTTGGACTGGTGAGCAGGTCTGTCACCACCATGCAGACCTGAAGAGATGGAAGCAGGACCTACTGAACCAATGGATACAGGAGGCCTGTGGGATGCAAGATGCCCCACAACTGAGTAGGTAGCCATGGAATGCAGTATGTATGACATGCTAATTTATTCTATATAATGGATAGGTATGTCTCAATATCCCTTCATTTACTTCACAGCTGCAGGTGTCCGTGCTGCGAATCAGCAAGTCTATGCAGATAGGCTGCTAAGGCTGTGCCACCAGGCAGGTTAGTAACTATTCTGCATGTATTGTTATATAAAATAGGTGAGAGAGCCTGAAAGAAAGTGTTGTAGCCCAATAATACAGCCATAAAATGCCCTGAATAATTCCTCTGCATGTACTGTTATAGAAAATAAGTCAGAGAGACAGAAAAAGAGTGTAGTAACCCATTAAGAAAGGTAAAATATGTCTGGAATAATATCTCTGCATGTACTGTCATATAAAATAAGTGAGCGAGCCTGAAAAAGAGTGTTCTAACCTATTAATAAAGGTATAATATGTCTTGAGTATGTCTGCCATATGCACTGCAATATCAAATAAAGGAGAGAGCCTGTGGAAAAGTGTGTAATGTAATTAATAAAGGTATAAAACCTGGAGTGTGTCTGTGTCACTTACTTTGAAATGTTGTTGTACCCTTGCATTATACAAATAGTACTGTTTTAATAAGTGCTGGCAACCCACAGTTGGGCAGTCCCATCTAAAGTGGTTGATGGAAGTGACAGTAGCTGTGAAGCATATATACAGTCCTCAACAGTCAGTTACTGGCTGGCATGCATAAGTAAATCTGGCACACGAGTAGCTCGTTAATTTGTTCCCAGAAATGTGAGTGTGCTACACGAAATGCAGGGTTCTGTACAAATTTAACTGAAAATGTCATGTGAACATATCCAGATATGTAGATAAAGAAAAATAAATAAACTCAATAAATATGTAACAGTAACATCTGCATCTTGGACAGTTAGTATGTCAGATATAGGTCAGGTATATAATGAACAAGCCAAACCCATTACACAACCTAATGCATGTTGGCAAGTGTAATAATACATGTAGGGGATATACACCTGCAGTCAATAGGAATGTAGTGTAGACTAAAAGTACTTATAAGATGTTAATTGAGGTTTCTTTCTACACCCTACTGTATGTGCATACACAATGCAATTCCACACCTCAATGGGTATGTGTAATCACAAAACATTTGTTGGGACATATGTCCTATTGTTCTATAAATATCTGCATTCACTTTGACGCATGTGCCCTGTTCAAACACCACAATCATGGTGGCCTGTTGCCACCAATCATCCCTGCATGCTGTTGGAATGTCCACAGTTGTTCAATATATGCATGTGTTATGCTTACTGTTCACCTGTTGGAACCTTGGTTTGTTGGGTTAATGGGAATATTACTGCATGCTGTTACAACTAATTTGGAATGCTGTTGTTTATGTTGTAATTAAATACACCTAATCACAGAATGTATGGGAAGGCCGGTCCCAGCAGACCCACCTGTCCCTCCTCAGCTGGCGAGTGCACCTGGCACCAGCAGGTCCAGTGCCCAACTCGGGCTCCCCTCCTCCATTGGTCCTGAGCCACCTTCGGGTGAAAGCGCTGCAGGGGATGGGGCTCATGGGTGAGCCTGCCTGTCCTACGCAGCTTTTTCCAGTCTCTGTTTGGTTTGTCTACATTCGTTCTGCTAGTTTGCTGTTTGGTTGGCTGTCCTACGCAGCCCCCAGCACAGCCACCCTCGGGGCTGTGAAGGTGCAGTGGTGACTGCCTATGGGTGGGGATCTCAGTTCCATTGTTACCATCTGTGGGCTCGTGGGCTTGCGATTTCCAAACATCCGTCCCCGTCAATTGTGTTCACCCACCCCATGTGTCATACACCGCCCCTGTATGCGTCTTGTTTGTCTTGTCTGTTTACCTCCCCAACCTAGCTCCCCAAATATACCTACTTCCTCTACTTCACTTTCCACTCTCACCTGAAAAAAAAAAAAAAAAAGGGCAATATGTACCCACAAAAAAATTACGCCCCATACATAGCTGCCCATTTTGCACACATGTCCGCCGGACATGTAAAGTGATAATTATAATTGGCAGTAGAACATACTTTGTTGTCCTCACCCCTCTCCCAGGGGTGGAAGGTTTCAAATTTCACTCCAAATTTATTGCATATGCACAGCTGTTGCTGGTAAAGAAATGGGCAGCTATGGACCTTCCCTACACCCATCCTGCACATCCCGAGCTTGTTTTCATACTGTCTTTCCCTCTTTGTGCCCCCTTTTTCACCACTTTCCTATCTCCCCATTTTCTTTTCTTTCAAAGAAATTAGCACAGTGGTTAGCGGGAATAAGCACTTTTAAGTAATAGTAACTGGGTTTAAGTGAGTGTGCGCATGTGTGCGCTTAGCCAAGCATTGCTAAGCGTCGTGCAAACCCACGCAAACCTGCTTACAACTACTTAAAATTGCCTTAGTCACTCTGTATGTCAGGGCCCTTGTTCTGCTGACCAGCAAAATAAAACACCTCTGTCAGTCTCGAACCCCAGACTTTGGGCACACTAGACTGCATGAAGTACCACTAAGCCACAGCAGATATACAATAACTTGGTGCTGAAATAAATATATCATGCATTACAATGAGTGAATGTAAAGGAAAAATAGGAAGGCCATAACACAAAGCTTGTTCTGTGGATCTTTACCAGCAATTGTTGTGGAATTGCATTACATGAGTGTGATATGAGAAGCAGCCATTCTAACAGCAAATAATGTTACAGAGGCACTTTACAACCCCCACACAGTATCATCGCAGGACAAACAGTGGCATATCTGATTAGGGCAGAGGCCATGCTTCCTAACTGTGACTACTTTTCAGGGATGTCCCTGATTGTGAAACATATTTTAGCTGTGTCCCTATGAATCCCTCTGAAAAGTACTGACGTCAGTCAGAAAGGTGGGGTATTACACAATGAATACTGACAATAATAACAGTAGACATTGCTTGTACTTCATAAAAGGAGTACTAATCCATATCCACTGCTTCACTCAAGTCTACACTTACTGTCTCTATTATGTGTAAGGTGTACCTCACTGTTAACTACCTATTCCTGACTCCATGCAAAGATGTATCTAAGTGTTTCATAGGCCTGGCAGAGGCGCAAACACACAGTCATATCAGCTATTCTGCTGTTACACACTCTGCAAATAGCTTTGGTAGGACTTCCACAAGCATACCCTTATGTAGGAGTACAACACAGAAATACCAAAGGATGTAGCCATGTACTGGTAGCAACTGACTGTAACAATGCCATTGTACCAGTGCTGAAAACACCTGTGAGTTGCACAGACAAAGAATAACAGTGTAACATCTGGCTATCATCTTGATAGGTTCACAGTTGGAAACTATGCAGACAGACCACCTGCCTTGATAAACTAACAGGTACACACCAATCCTTTAAGTCCAGTAAGATAACATTCACACAGTAATACATAATGCTCTCTGTATGTCAGCACCCCCCCACAATTAAAATATACTTGTGTGTTTAGGGTCTACCAAGGATGTAGGTAGGCATACTCAGTACTGGAATTGTCCAGTTGTCCTGAGAACCCTGTGCTAATGTCAACAATAAAAAGCACAAACCCTGCAGAAGTGAGTACATTAATATTCACAGTATAACGGTTCACAAACAGTTCATATATATTCTCAAGAATTGTATGTGTATGGCAGTTAATTATATGAGTAGAAAAGAAACTACATAGTCACATAAATGTTGTGTAAGCATTTGTAGGGGTGAGTTAAACTCTACACTGATAGCTCTGTACTGGAAGTGGCAACAGTCAGGTCTGAGTACAACATGTACATCACTGTCTACACCTCTAGCTTCAGATATAAGAAGTATACCAACCCTCTGACTTACACAACAGTGTCCACAGCAAACAAGCATGGGCCCCACTCTGGAAATCTGAAAGGGCTACGCCTACATACCTTAGCAATTTATAGCATTGGGTTGCTATGACAGTGAGTACTGCAATTACCACACAGCAGGCTGTATGCATTTACCAAATGCTGGGCACCAATTAGTGCAGAGGGCATCACATGCACATGCGCAAATACCTATAAAAGCAGACTGTACTTGGTATCCCCACATGCAATCATTACATTGCATGTGTCAGAGACTATAGAACTCCTGGAGAGTAGTGACAAAAAATATTACTTAATAAATAAATATTTAATTATGTAAAAAATATATATACTTAATTACTAACTAAAAATATTAATTAAGAAAAAAATAATTAATAACCAAAAATAAAACTTAAGTAAAAAAACCTTACTTAATAAATAAAAAAAAAATAAAAAAAAGTTGCCAAAGCATACACAGATGGACCTGAAAGTGACAAACAGGTATGTAACAGATATGTAGTTACCGGCAAGTAGTAGATGTTTATGAATAGTACTGTACATACTCTGAAACATGCATATGTGGCAGCAGTAGGTATGTATGCACTGATGCCATGCATAACTACTGCCATGGACAAATTAGTGTGTAGCTGTGTGCAGTGGGACATAACTGTGGCATATGTAGCACAGCATTATATGTCAAACATGTGATCATGTTATATATGTTCTGTACAGTACTGCATATAATGGCAGTTTGGGGGAGTAGTGCAAACACCTATATAAACTTGGATGTGACAGAGTAAGACATGCATGATAGTCACATCATGTGTAGCTTAGCATTGGCAACTGCTGTACCAGGCTAGTATAATAATGTAGCATTTGCAGCTATATATACTCCCTGTACTATTACTGTATGCACACATGTGACAACTGTCCATGTTGTAGCAAGGCCCAACAGGTCATCCGTGAGGTGTACGGACTTACAAAAGTTTGGACCTTGTGTGTGTATGGCATACACATATGGAGAGATATTTATATGTCCGATATATTAGCATCTTAACATGTGCATAGGGCAAGGGACATACTGCAACTGTTTGTGAAGGGTGGACATTTATATGTTGGTGCAGGTTGTTATGTGCATATATATATGTAGGTTGTAGTGTGTGGCAAACAAAACAGCATACAGTGCTGGCATATGACATGTGGTGTTTAAACGCTGTGGGTATGATTTGTTAGGTTTATAGTCTTCCAGACAGGGAGTCCTGCTAAAGATACATGGGCTGAGAATACCTTCCATGCATTCTGCACAAGACTGTGCAATATCATTACATAACTGTATCCCTCTCAACCTTTGCATAATTGATATTCCCACCATGAATGGTGGACTGTATATGTGCCTATATGTATATCTATATGTACACCAATGGATGTTCATATGTACGCTCAAGCTCAATGTTGTAAACTTATTGCCATCCCTTTTGTTAAAAACCCTGTACCCATGAACTGCCACATAGGTGGTAGTCTACTCAACACCAAAAGTGTGATAAGAGACTACGGGACACAGGTGGACAGTAGTGTCCCTTTTGAAAATCACAGTGCCAGACTAGTCATGTAAACTGTGTACGGTCCACATGTCATCAGAAAAGGTGTGTCATCCATGGAAAAAGAGGTCAGTGTTCCATTTTACTCATCAGTCATAACACCCATCATGGAGTACAATGGCCCTGTTGGTATGTACCTCAGAAGACATCTACAGCAACTGTAGACGCCAGACACATACCTCACAAAGAGTATTACCAGACTCAAACAGATGCTCTATGCAGACTGTCTTACAAAACCACAGCTACACTGTGTCGCATACCACCTACCCAGAGGCAACCTCTGCCTAACATACAAAGCTATGCCAAACCCACAGGTGTTGGACATGCTCCATATAAACAGATTAAAATCCATACAAGCGACACACTGTACTGATCTAAACCTTGTAACGTCAAAAAGCAGAACATGCTGGAGTGGTACATTATCATCTCAGACACATACCATACTCTGGAACTAACTACCTATCAATAGCAAATGAAGGTCCTCATTAGCAGTTGTCATGAATAATCATGATGATTGGATGTGAGATAGGAAACACAACCCGGGAATCACCTCTGTGGCTCTGCATGACAGGGGCACATGAACCTAAATTACATGGGTGTTGAAGGGCAGGGTACCATATGGCTAGGCTTCCATAGGCCCTACAGATAATAGCCTATTAGCTACCTAGGACCCAATACACACACGCATGTACATGTTGCATTACTTGCTATGTGAGGTTGACTGAGTGTGATGGAGAATGTGTAGATGAATGTGTCACAGTTGTGTATATGTGTGATAGCCTAGTGGGAAACTGTTTATATCATGGTATGTAGTGTTGTAGCTCTGATCCCAGCAAAAGATATGTATGCTATTGCTAGGCATGAAAAGCAGTATGGCATACGGTGTGATGTAGTCCCATGGTGTTGACTGGAGTGTGCCATTGTAGGCTAAAGCAGTACATGTATGCTTATTGATTGTTAACACTAGTGAATACAAATCCCGTATGAACTGTAGTACTACCTGAAGCTGTAGACCTAAACAGCACAGTATGGTGTATATCCACATTGCTTGGAAACACTGTTTTGTTTGTTACCTGTAGTCCTCACACATTACATACCTCAGGCATGAAGTTTTGTAGGTGCTGACACACACTACTATATGGTACACAGGTAAAACCCATCTGAGTTGCCATACCTTTGTGTCTTGTAGGCATGTCTGATGTGTGTGTGGGTATGCTTGTAACATGGCCTCAGTGGTATGTGTGTCACAGGATATAAGTGCATATCTAGCAACATGTATAGTGTAGTACAGCAGTATGCCACCTATATTGATGAATGTGCACATATGTTACTTAGGGGTTTGCTATCAACAAGTAGCGTGGTGTACTGGTAGTACTGTAACTGTACTTTACATTAATTTCAATGGATGACAAATGTCTGTATGCATTAGCTTCATATACACCTCCTGTGGCTAGGTGGTGCATTGTGTCACATACAGTGTGCCATGTACTGTTGTATAGTCTTACATACTGGTTTCACTTTGTTGCTGTGCAGAACATGGTTTGGTATATAGTATGTGCCAGGCACTGTCAGGCAGTTGTGGGCTGAGCAGTGATATGTGGTATTAAAAGTGTGTATCTACTGACAGCCAATAGGTTGCTATATATGGCATTTCATTGAGGTCTGTACTTTAGAATTTTATGTGTGCCACATGACTTGCTCACAATTACTGTTTTATTGTCTTCCAGGGACATGTCTCACAATAGAAAACCCGCATATTCCCCTGAGGAGGAGGAAGTCATCCTAGATGTCCTGATACAACATCACAACCTGCTGTTCTCCAGAAACAGCCAGGACCAGCATGGGCGCACTGCACTGTGGCAGGATGTTGTCCGTTGGATGTATGATGTAGGCATGCATAACCGGACTTATGAGCAGGTACGCCATCACTGCAGTGATTTAATCAGACATGTCCGGCAGCATGCCTCTGATGTCCACAGACAACAGCTTGCCACAGGTGGTGGTGCAGCAACACATCCACCTCTCACCAGAGTGGAAGAGCTGCTCCTCAGCGTGGTGGCCCCTGGCCAACCAGTACAACAGACATGTGTCATCATGGAGGCCGGAGTCACCCAGCACATCGACTCAGAGTGTGCAGGTAATGTGGCATATCTGCAGACTACTGTTAGGTCGATTGTTAGAACATGCATTTATCAGATGTGTACTGTGTATTCAGAAGATGTGGAGCCTGGTGTCATGCAATACTGATAGTTTGGATCATAATCTGTATGCCTGTGACTGTCACCTCTTGTACTACTGTAAAATTGCAAACACACAACAGCAATGCCATAGCTGTTGACACTGACAAACTGTCTCATATCCTTGTAGGTCCCTCTGGTGTGATAGCAGGAAAGCAGACCCATGCTGGTGAGTGTTCTACATTTAATATAGCATATAACATGTGCACGTCATAGGAGAGTTGTAGGCCATATACACATGTAAAACACTTACACATAGTGCATGCTCTGCATGTTCTCCGTGGGACTATGCACATCCCACTAACATGTGTAGTTGCCTCAAACACATGCAATACACAGAGCATCCCAACCAATTGTGGTACACTGTAGTGGACATTGTATAGGCAGAGTCAATACACATGCACACAACATACACCACTTTGTCATATGCAGTAAGTGTTAATATGATACACATGGTATATGTAGACACCTGCTGTAAGGCTATATTCCAGTAATCCAAGTGTCATCAACACAGCACACATACTATACCTGAGGGGTAGAGGCCTATCATGGGGTGGTGTGACACGCTTCAACACACAACACATTCATGTTAGGCAATGCTCCCTATTGAACACCTTACATACCCATGTAACAACTGGCTGTGAAATGGTTAATGTAGCCAAAGTGGTGCAGGTCAGTTACAGCAGATAGTTGCCAGTGTGGCATACATTAGTGGCCTTGAGTGACCACATGAGGCTGCCTGATGATGGCTCATGGTACTACACTACATCCAGTTACAGTAACTACAGTAGTACACATAGCATTCATTGCTATACACCTGACAGTTGTGTGCATCCGGCCATGGTATGTATACCTATGAGTGATGGTGCACAGGACATTAGAAAGCATGTCAGACTTGCACAGCAATGTTGTGTCCATGTACACATTGTGTCCCAGGGTGAGGCCAATCATTGAACAACACACATGCATCAAAGACATGTATACTGTTATCAGCAAGGACTCTACACTTGCACTGCATGCTGTTGAGCAAGACACATCCTGCATGCTGACACGTGTGATAGGACTCTTTGGCTTGTGATACTGTACTCCACCATCAACCACTAATGAGTATGTTCCGTATTGCTGTTGGTGTGTGTGTGTGTGTGTGTGTGTGTGTGTGTGTGTGTGTGTGTGTGTGTGTGTATCAACTTGACTGAGTAGTGTATTTGTGTGCATGTGTGCATGTGTTCATGTGTGCATGTGTTCATGTGTGCTAACATCCTGTACGGATGGTAAAGTGTGTTTCCTGTCTCCTTCTCACAGGTGCTGAGGTATTGTTGGATGAGTGCAACAGGGAACCTGAAGTCACTGCCACAAATAGTGGACATGATGATACATGTTCTTACACGGAAACTCGATCAGTCCAAATCAGTCCAACCAAGGAACTTCTTAAATATACCATTTATTAGACACACAATTCACAATTGTAGACAAGTTGACCTAGGTTTCGTCTTAAACTTATACAGACTTCATCAGAACTAACACATCATACTGAAACCACTTCCTTTATAACACTCCCAGGTTAATTGATTAATTACACTCCCACAAAATTAAAGACACATATCCATCAGACCATACATATACCTAAAAACATATATAAGCTAAAACCATGAATAAAAACATACTATAATATTACATAAAAATAAACATATAAAAATATGTAAGATAAAATCAGTACAAAATGAATAATAAAATAATTTGATTTGTTAATCCAACAATATAAGTTACAAAATGTCTAAATAAAAACAAATGTTATGACAGAAATTTTAGCCCAGTATATATCTTAACTTTAGTAATGGGGCTAAACTAATATGGTCATTAATTCCAGGATAACTAGTGGCATTTAACTTTATTTGCCACTTAGTTTCACTAATATCTAAATGGACATCCAAAATATGCCCTTGATTATCCTTAATAACTTGCTGAATAATACAAAATTGGAATTCGTGACCTATATTTATCTTAATATGTCTTGCCAGTGCATTAGTATTTTTCATATGTTTAATGTCCAGCAAATGCTCCCCTATCCTTTCTCTAAGTGTACGACAGGTTTTTCCAATATAAAACGCCGGACACTGATTGCACTTAGCTAAATACACCACATTTCTGCTATAGCAATCATAATGTCTATTAATAAATATAATTCCTTTCCCTAATTTAATCCTATTTCCTGATGTAAGAATATGCTTGCATTTATTACATCTGCCACACTTAAAATTCCCAACCGGTCTACAAGACCTAGATGTCAGTTTTAACTTACTACCCTCTAATAGTTTTTTAAAAGATCTATCCTTTCTATATACATTAATGGGAGAGGCCCTTAATTTACTATATACACTAGTATCTAATTTCAATAAATCCCAATTCCTCTGTATTATCCTCACCATAGATTCCGTGTCACAATTATATGTGGTTATAAAAAACAAACCTTCCTTAATTTTATTTTCCTTTTTCACTTCAAATTCATCCAACAACTCACCTATGTCTGTACCATTTTTTAATATGGGCTGATAAATCCCTCCCTTTCTTTTATCTATAATCTCCATCTTAATAGCTTGTACCAGGGTCTCGGGGTAACCTCTTTTCAAAAACATTCCTGTAATAAAATCTAGTTCCTTTTCAAAATTTAAGTAGTTATTAACCATTCTGGCAGCCCTGACCATCTGCCCTTTAATTATAGCCCTTTTCTGGTGGTCAGGGTGCCAGCTCTGATATTCCAAATAAGAATTCGAAAAGGTAGGTTTTCTATAAATATTTGATATAAGACTCCTTTTATCGTTATCAACTTTCAAATGGACATCTAAATAATTTATTTCAGTATAACTATAAACAAACGTAAATTTTAAAAAATCGACCGAACTGTTAATATATTCCAGGAATGCTTCCAACCTCTGAATGTCACCATCCCAAATTATAAAAATATCATCCAAAAATCGCATATATTTCTGGATGAATTTATTAAAATCACTTTGAAACACATATTCTTGTTCCCAATAGGACATAACATAATTTGCATAAACGGGGGCACACGCTGTCCCCATTGCTACTCCAGTAGCCTGCTTATAATAGCTGCCCTCAAAAAACAAAAAATTGTTGTTTAATACCATGTCCATAAGGGAAACATAAACATTTATTTGATCCTGATCAAATGACCCTATCTTATTTAGCTGATTCTCCAACCATTCTAGCCCAATACTATTAGGAATCACTGAATATAAATTGCAAACATCAATAGTAAGTAAAATAGTTGAAGGGCCTATTCTCACATCATTTAGTTGGGATAAAAAATGCCATGAGTCCTTAGTAATGTAATTGAACATTTTTAACCCCCCTTGGAGATGAAAATCTAAATATTTACTTATAAAGCAAGTTTTATTCCTTTTACCATCCACAATCGGTCTGAAAGAAACATCAGTCAGACCCTTGTGAATCTTAGGAATGCCAAAAATATTGCTTATTACTGGAAAATTATTCACCAAATACTCAAAATCCATTTCATTGATTTGTCCTTGATAAAGCATATCCTTTAGCATCAGGTCGATCTTTGAATAGGCCACATGAATTTCATTTAAAGTTATTTCTTCATATGCTTCCCCTGTTAACATCCTAAACATATAGTCTGAGTAGTCATTTTTATCCATAATCACTATTCCATTGCCCTTGTCAGGCTTCATAAAACGAATGTCCTTATTTGTGATAAGCTCATTAAGCACTACAACTTCATCATCAGTCAAATTTCTATACACATTTTTCACTTTGTTATTCATATTGCCTTTGAAATATTCCCGCATTTCTAACTCACAGGCCTTCTCAAACATCATCACTGTATTATTTGTGATAGGATTAAATTTGCTAGGTCTCTTTAGAACACTAGTATTTATGTGTCCATCCTGAAAAAAACTCATTTTAATATTCATTTTCCTAGTTAAATACTTTAAGTCAATAAGCACGTCAGTAATATTACCTTTCCTACCAGGAATAAAGGTAAATCCTTTAGATAATAATTCAGCGTGTTTAACCTCTATTGACTTACTAGAATAATTGTACACTTTAAAATCCCCATGTTGATTAAATATAATAATGGGTTCACTAGGGCCTGTAACATAATTCGCTTCTTGTATTAAATCAATTAACCCGCTAATGTCTAAATTATTCTCGCTGTCTTCTAAAACGTTTATAACATTATTCATATCAGTATTGCTATTAAATAACAATCCAGCCTTATTATTTACTAAATGCAGATCAGTAATTACGCTAGTCTCAGGCGAAAAATTTGTTTCACTGTTAAAATAAACTTCATTTGTTCCATTAATAGTCACACAATTGTTTGCATCATAATACTTTGATCCAGAAAAAACCATTGCATCTAAACCATCATTCATTGTGGTATCTACACTCTGGTAAATACTTACATTTAATAACGAATCAGTCATTTCGCTACTAGGGGGTCCATCCACCCCTTCAGCATCTATTACTACTGTTAATACCTCCATGGGTTGAAATTCTGCTAACTCGCCAATGTTCCCTAACCGTAGTTTGTCTTCAATTCTACCACCCACACTTGATGTTCTCGACCGAACCGTCATATGGGCCAAACCATCCGACGCTTCTGTCTCCAGTCCTGGCGAAAATCCTCGTGCTGTTTTCGTTGCGGACCCCATTTCTTAGGTCTGGCTCCCTGGTCCACGTGTCTCTCAGTCTCCTCTCTCATCCGTTGTGTGTAATTCCCTTCTCAGTTACGCAGCCGTTCAGAACGCCTCGGACCCTCTTCCATAGCGTGTTCGTCATGCTGGAGATACGCGTCCCTTCGTGATGACATCATTTCCCCTTCTTTTTCATTTAGATTACCAGTTGCTGATTCCATGTAATTACGATTACCCTTAGACAAGGGATACACCCTCCGATTATGATATTCATCAGTATCCCTCTGTATTTTATGTGTTTTCCTTTGGAATATAGTATAACAGTCATTTTCAACTGTATTTAAAATGTTTTGATAATTGGTTAAATAATGCTCGAAATTCAAATCACTTAGTATAGTGTCATTGTCCTGCTCCAATTCATTCATTAAACGAGCTATAACTTCGTCATTGTATTTTATCATTATTCTCATTAACTCCAACCCTGTTTGATCAAAAAGCTTATGTACTTCCTGGATCATTGCCTCGTTCCCAGAAATACCATTTGGATATCTCCATGATCTTAGTCCCCGAGGCATTAATTCTAGTTCAATATTCCTACTCAAATATCTGTTTTCTAACTGGAGCTTTTTCATAGTATGCAATTTCTTTTCAAAACTTTTTAATTGTTCTACTAAAGTCAGGTTAACTTTTGAGCCTGTTTTATGACTATTTGAACCATTCTGAAAATCAAATTTTAGATTTTTCCACTGCATTTTATCCAAATGATTTTCCATAAAACCACTAGCTGCTAAAACATTTCTCTTACCGGTCTGTACATTGACATGTTCATTGGCATTCGCCTCCTTATTAACAGACTTATTACTTGTTGTGGGAGTAGGCTGTGTTAACGGTAATCCCAGACTACCTAGACTACCCAAATTTTTGGGGGAGCCAAGGGACGATGCCTGTTGTTGCTCCACCAAAGTTTTGATTTGCTCCGTATGCTCAGACAATTGTTCATTAATTTTGAGTAGTAGCTCCATGATGTCTGAATTGGCCGCCCCAGATTCCATGATGCCAAACAAAAAATCCAGATAAACTGAAGAACCAATATTCTTACATGGAAACTCGATCAGTCCAAATCAGTCCAACCAAGGAACTTCTCAAATATACCGTTTATTAGACACACAATTCACAATTGTAGACAAGTTGACCTAGGTTTCGTCTTGAACTTATACAGACTTCATCAGAACTAACACATCATACTGAAACCACTTCCCTTTATAACACTCCCAGGTTAATTGATTAATTACACTCCCACAAAATTAAAGACACATATCCATCAGACCATACATATACCTAAAAACATATATAAGCTAAAACCATGAATAAAAACATACTATAATATTACATAAAAATAAACATATAAAAATATGTAAGATAAAATCAGTACAAAATGAATAATAAAATAATTTGATTTGTTAATCCAACAATATAAGTTACAAAATGTCTAAATAAAAACAAACGTTATGGCAGAAATTTTAGCCCAGTATATATCTTAACTTTAGTAATGGGGCTAAACTAATATGGTCATTAATTCCAGGATAACTAGTGGCATTTAACCACAATGAATGATGGTTTAGATGTAATGGATGTTCTTCGTTCCACATTGCTGCAGTCCTAACTATTGGGTAGTCCGCTGTCCAGTCGGCCCGAATACCAGAGTATATGGCTGACGTCGGTCAGGGCGCATTAGACTGACGTCAGTACGTCAGGGTACTAATGCGCATGACCGACGTCATATCCTCAGTCTTTTTTGCTGCATGGTCCGATGCAGAAGCAGTTTTGCGAGTGCAGGTTGGCGTTCTGAAATTTTCTGAAGTCGGAGTTTCAGACCGAATCAGAGTTGGCTAAGTACCCCGTTGGGGAACATTTTGGTTTTTTCTTGCCTCAGTATTTAACCGGATGTCAGAAAAAGTGAATAACTGTATTTCTTGTGGGAAACAGATACCTCATAGGGATTACCATACCTTGTGTATACCTTGCTTAGGGCCTGAGCACGATGTTGTTGGATGCCGCTCTTGTGCTAGGTTTAACAAACGCACTATTAAGAGAAGGTTAGACTGTGCCAGGTTAGTGTTTGGGAAGCGTTGTAATTATAAAATGCCGTCGGATGCTCCGACGCCGCTTCCAAAAAGCGCAAGGACAAAACAGCGAAGCCTAGGGTTGATGAACCGGCAGTCCCGGACGCCGGTTCTTTAGAAGGCTCAGTGGAGCCAGAGGTTTTGCCAGGAGTTTCTTTGGAGTCTCAGGCAGAGACTTTACTGTTACAGGATGTGCCTTCTCAGGAGGTAGGCCAGGCTGAGGGGGCTTCTCAGGTAACTGTTCTTCCCTCTCTTCCCAAGGTAGTTAGAGCCTCTCCTTTTGTTTCCAAAACTTCTTTGAGAGGTAGGCCAAGTTTAGGTTCAGTGTGGGCTTCTCCTAGCACTTCAGGTTCTGTGCCTAAGAAACATATGCTTAAAATGGCAGAAGATTTGATTACTATGATTAGAGGTTCTATGCCCCTCCTGATAAGAGGCCTAGGGTGGAACCTGAGTTTGATAGTTTTGAACAGTGTTCAGAGGCTTCTGAGTCTTCTGGAAGATTTGCAGGAGTATCCTCCTTATTCTGATTCTGATGTGGATGATTCCACTCCTACAGCTTCTCCTCCTGAGGATTTCTCATTTTCAGAGACTCTGCATTCCATGAGGGAGCACTTTAAACGGGAAGGCCAGGATTACTCTGATTCCAGGAAGAGGCTGAGGGAATTGTTGTTTTACCCCAGCATAGGCCCTTAGCTATACCTCCTGTGTTGAATGTGGTGGAAGATGTTTTTGCAGAGGCTTCCTGAACCCTGATTCTTTGCCTCCTGCTCCTGTTAAACCTGATAGGTACTATAGGGTGCCTGAAGCTCATAAGTATCTTTTAAGAGTCCTAGGGCAGACCCGAAACTGTTTCTCAGGGACCTAAAGGTGTTAAGGCCTCTGTGGTTAAAAACCCTGTTCCCACTGATAAAGAGGCAAGGGCTTTGGATAGATGGGGAAAGAAAGTGTATACTTCTTCCACTTTAGCCATGAGGGCGTTGAATTGTCAGTTTCACATGCTAAAATATCAAAATTATCTCCTTTCACAACTGAAATCTAAGGTGGATGCTTTGGCGGAAGGTATTGAGTGTAAAGAGTTGCTGGATTTAGTTCATGTGTCTGAACAAGTGGGTAAGCATTCTTTGCAATGTGGTTTTGATGCTGTACAGGCCTCCTCGAGGGTGGCTGCCACTAGTTCTGTTCTTCGCAGGCATGCCTGGTTGAGGGATCAGAATTTAGCTGAGCATGTTAAGACAAGGATTTTGGATGCTCCTTTACAGTCTGATGTGTTGTTTGGTTCGCCTGTGGAAGCAGTTTTAAAGAAAATGGAGGACAAAGCTAAGTCTATGCAAACTGTTAAAGATTTTTGCAGGTGCAGCCACCAAGTTTAGTAGAAATTGGCCTACTAAGGGATGGACATATCCTGCTTATGATTCCCAGTCTAGGGGTAGGTCTAGGCGTGGTAGGGGCAGAGCTCAAGGTTCTTTTAGGCCTAGAACAGGGAGTTCACCTGCTCAGACTTCTGGTGAGGGCAGGGGTCAGTCCTTTCGTAAACAGACCCAATGACCTGCCTTTTCAGCTGCCAGTAGATTCTCGGCTGGCAGCTCCTTTGGGAGGAAGACTGTCTCTTTTCAAAGAAAATTGGGATTTAATCACTCAAGACAGATGGGTGTTGGATATCATTCACCACGGTTACAGGTTTTATTTCCATACATTGCCCCTTTCAAAGGCATGCCAGACGTTCCTCCTCCACAAAGGAAAGAGGCTCACAAGCAAATTTCTCTGTTACTCCAAATAGGGGCCATTCAGCCAGTCCCTGTATCAGAAAGGGGCCTAGGATTTTATTCTCGCCTGTTCCTAGTACCAAAGAAGGGGAACACGTGGAGACCAATTTTGGATTTATCTATCCTCAACACTTATCTGGACATTCCAAAGTTCAAGATGTTGACGTTACAACAGCTTTTACCTCTGCTGGGCAAAGATCACTGGATGGTAACTTTAGATCTCAAGGAAGCTTACCTTCATGTGCCTATAAGACTAAGTTGCAGGAAGTATCTGCCCTTTCGAGCTGGAAATTCTCATTATCAGTTCTCTGCATTGCCCTTTGGCTTATCTACTGCGCCCAGAGTATTCACAAAGGTTCTGGCTCCAGTGATAGCTTACTTCAGGCTAAAAGGAATTCAAATCTATCCTTACTTGGACGACTGCCTGATTCTGGCTCAAGAAAAGGAAGACCTTCTACAGCATCTGGAATATGTTATAGCAGTGCTAAGATGCCTAGGGTATTCTGTGAACGAAATAAAGTCCAGTCTAGTACCCTCTCAAGACATGTGCTTTCTGGGTGTGAGACTGAATACAGCAGCCCAGATGGCCTTTTAACCCCGGACAAACAAAAGAGTCTATCCCTTTACTTCCATCAACTATCTCATCAGTCCGTGCTGACTGCAAGGACAGTCCTTCAAGCATTAGGGTTCATGGCATCTTGTATTCTGGTGCTTCCCAATGCCAAACTGCATATGAGGAAGCTGCAATGGTATCTCAAAATGTATGGACACAGCACTGCCAGGATTTGGACACTGTCATTCAAATAATACCTTGCCTTCAAAAAGAATTTTTGTGGTGGGCTCAGGAATGTCACCTAAACAAGGGACTCTCTGTGACCCGCCAGAGGCGAGTCAGATTTTAACGACAGATGCCTCGGACATTGCTTGGGAGCTCATCTAAATGGAAAGTGGATACAAGACAAGTGGCCTGCCAGACTACAGCATCTACATATCAACATGAAGGAGATGTTAGCAGTCCAGTTTGCATTAATGGCTTTCAAGGAGTTACTTCTTCCAGGGCAGGTGTTGATTCTAACAGACAACACAACTGTCATGTGGTACATCAACAAACAAGGGGAACACATTCTTATCCTCTATGCAGGCAAGCAATGATTTTATGGGAGTCTGCGCTCAGCTTGCAACTAACTCTTCAGGCAAGCTTTCTTCCGGGAGCACAGAACTCCTTAGCAGATGTGTTAAGCAGACAAATCATGGATCCCCACGAGTGGAAACTGGATCTTCATGTATTTCAGAAATTGACAGTGTCATGGGGAACTCCAGACATAGATCTGTTCGCTTCTCCACTAAACCACCAGCTGCCAAAGTTTTGCACAAAGGGGTTTCATCACACAGCTTGGAAAGTGGATGCTCTTTCTTTCAGTTGGAAAAATCTTCATGTGTATGCCTTTCCACCTCTGCCTCTTCTTCCAAAGGTGCTTTTAAAGGTCAAACAAGACAAGCCAAGGATGATTTTAATAGCTCCAGATTGGCCTCGGCAACACTGGTACCCACTACTAAGGAGTCTGGTAAGGAAGCCTCCATGGCCTTTACCTTTGATTCCGCATCTGTTATCTCAGAAGGACGGTCATCTGCTCAATGTCCAGCTTCACTCACTTCATCTAACAGCCTGGCATATTCTGTGTTGAAACACAGCAGGTCTCAACTTCCTCAACAAGTTTTAAATGTGATTATGGAAGCTAGAAGACCTAGTACAAGGAAAGTGTACGCAGAAAAATGGAAGAGGTTTTTATTTTGGAGTACAGCAAAGAATTTGGAGATTTCTGAGCCTAATTTGAATGTGGCTCTTCAATATCTTACTGAGTTATTGGACAAAGGTTTGTCCTTCTCTTCCATTAAGATTCATGCTGCAGCAATTTCAGCTCACTATGATTGTGACCCACCATTGTTTTCGCATCCTTTGTTCAAGCAGTTTCTTAGAGGGGCAAAGAATATAAGACCCCACGAGAGCTCCTACTCCTGCTTGGGATCTCAATTTTGTGTTGGAAAACTTACTCTACAACCTTTTGAGCCTGCGGCTACTGCTGAATTGAAATACTTGTCATGGAAGACTGCTTTTCTGTTGGCTATTACTTCTGCAAGAAGGGTGTCTGAGTTGCAGGCCCTTATGGCAGTAGAGCCCTTTTGATTTTCCATAAGGATAGGGTATCATTACGTACTAATCCTTCCTTTATGCCTAAGGTGGTTTCTAGTGTGGCTTTAAACCAAACTATTCATTTGCCTACTTTTTATGCAGACCCCCAAAATAAAGGGGAAAAGATTTTGCACACTTTAGATGTACATAGGCAATTGCGTTATTATTTAAGCAGGACTAAGGATTTTAGGCAGTCTCAGCAGTTGTTTGTTTCTTTTGCTTTGAGTTCAGAGGGCAAGCCTGTGTCAAAACAAACTATTTCTAGGTGGATTGGGTTTTGCATTGCATTTTGTTATTCCCATCATGGCAAGGAGATTCCAGCTGGGATTAGGCCTCATTCCACTAGGGCTACTGCCACTTCAACAGCATTTCTAAGGGGTGGCAACTAAGGATATTTTGGAGGCAGCTACTTGGAGTTCAGTGCATACTTTCTCTAAGCATTATCACCTTCCTCTCTACTCTAAGTCTAGGGCTGGTTTTGCCACAGCTATTTTGCAAGGCATGTTGTCAGCTCCTGCTTCTTTATGATTTGCCAGCCTCCTTACCTCTGCTTTGGGATTCTACCCAATAGTTAGGACTGCAGCAATGTGGAACGAAGAACATAGTACAGTTTTGTACCTACCATAAATGTAGATGTTCGAGGATCCACATTGCTGCAGTCCAATTTACCTCCCTCCTTCCCTCTGTGTTTAGGGGTGGTTGTGTAGGTGAGGTTATATGCTGATATTTTTGTATATATTTTTGTATATATTGTACATATTTCTGGTGTAGGTATATTGGGCCTTGTCTTTTTAGGGTCTTCTGACATCTGGGGCAAGAAAAGACTGAGGATATGACGTCGGTCATGCGCATTAGTACCCTGACGTACTGACGTCAGTCTAATGCGCCCTGACCGACGTCAGCCATATACTCTGGTATTCGGGCCGACTGGACAGCGGACTACCCAATAGTTAGGACTGCAGCAATGTGGATCCTCGAACATCTACATTTATGGTAGGTACAAAACTGTACTTTTTATCTGGATCAAAGTATTGTGATGCAAACAATTGTGTGACTATTAATGGAACAAATGAAGTTTATTTTAACAGTGAAACAAATTTTCCGCCTGAGACTAGCGTAATTACTGATCTGCATTTAGTAAATAATAAGGCTGGATTGTTATTTAATAAGCAATACTGATATGAATAATGTTATAAACATTTTAGAAGACAGCGAAAATAATTTAGACATTAGCGGGTTAATTGATTTAATACAAGAAGCGAATTATGTTACAGGCCCTAGTGAACCCATTATTATATTTAATCAACATGGGGATTTTAAAGTGTACAATTATTCTAGTAAGTCAATAGAGGTTAAACACGCTGAATTATTATCTAAAGGATTTACCTTTATTCCTGGTAGGAAAGGTAATATTACTGACGTGCTTATTGACTTAAAGTATTTAACTAGGAAAATGAATATTAAAATGAGTTTTTTTTAGGATAGACATGTAAATACTAGTGTTCTAAAGAGACCTAGCAAATTTAATCCTATCACAAATAATACAGTGATGATGTTTGAGAAGGCCTGTGAGTTAGAAATGCGGGAATATTTCAAAGGCAATATGAATAACAAAGTGAAAAATGTGTATAGTAATTTGACTGATGATGAAGTTGTAGTGCTTAATGAGCTTATCACAAATAAGGACATTCGTTTTATGCAGCCTGACAAGGGCAATGGAATAGTGATTATGGATAAAAATGACTACTCAGACTATATGTTTAGGATGTTAACAGGGGAAGCATATGAAGAAATAACTTTAAATGAAATTCATGTAGCCTATTCAAAGATCAACCTGATGCTAAAGGATATGCTTTATCAAGGACAAATCAATGAAATGGATTTTGAGTATTTGGTGAATAATTTTCCAGTAATAAGCAATATTTTTGGCATTCCTAAGATTCACAAGGGTCTGACTGATGTTTCTTTCAGACCGATTGTGGATGGTAAAAGGAATAAAACTTGCTTTATAAGTAAATATTTATATTTTCATCTCCAAGGGGGGGTTAAAAATGTTCAATTACATTACTAAGGACTCATGGCATTTTTTATCCCAACTAAATGATGTGAGAATAGGCCCTTCAACTATTTTACTTACTATTGATGTTTGTAATTTATATTCAGTGATTCCTAATAGTATTGGGCTAGAATGGTTGGAGAATCAGCTAAATAAGATAGGGTCATTTGATCAGGATCAAATAAATGTTTTTGTATCCCTTATGGACATGGTATTAAACAACAACTTTTTGTTTTTTGAGGGCAGCTATTATAAGCAGGCTACTGAGTAGCAATGGGGCAGCGTACTTGCTTATGCAAATTATGTTATGTCCTATTGGGAACAAGAATATGTGTTTCAAAGTGATTTTAATAAATTCATCCAGAAATATATGCAATTTTGGATGATATTTTATAATTTGGGATGGTGACATTCAGAGGTTGGAAGCATTCCTGGAATATATTAACAGTTCGGTCGATTTTTTAAAATTTACCTTTGTTTATAGTTATACTGAAATAAATTATTTAGATGTCCATTTGACAGTTGATAACGATAAAAGGAATCTTATATCAAATATTTATAGAAAACCTACCTTTTCGAATTCTTATTTGAATATCAGAGCTGGCACCCTGACCACCAGAAAAGGGCTATAATTAAAGGGCAGATGGTCAGGGCTGCCAGAATGGTTAATAACTACTTAAATTTTGAAAAGGAACTAGATTTTATTACAGGAATGTTTTTGAAAAGAGGTTTCCCCGAGACCCTGGTACAAGCTATTAAGGTGGAGATTATAGATAAAAGAAAGGGAGAGATTTATCAGCCCATATTAAAAAATGGTACAGGCATAGGTGAGTTGTTGGTTGAATTTGAAGTGAAAAAGGAAAATAAAATTAAGGAAGGTTTGTTTTTTATAACCACATGTAATTGTGACACGGAATCTATGGTGAGGATAATACAGAGGAATTGGGATTTATTGAAATTAGATACTAGTGTATATAGTAAATTAAGGGCCTCTCCCATTAATGTATATAGAAAGGATAGATCTTTTAAAAAACTATTAGAGGGTAGTAAGTTAAAACTGACATCTAGGTCTTGTAGACCGGTTGGGAATTTTAAGTGTGGCAGATGTAATAAATGCAAGTATATTCTTACATCAGGAAATAGGATTAAATTAGGGAAAGAAATTATATTTATTAATAGACATTATGATTGCTATAGCAGAAATGTGGTGTATTTAGCTAAGTGCAATCAGTGTCCCGGCGTTTTATATTGGAAAAACCTGTCGTACACTTAGAGAAAGGATAGGGGAGCATTTGCTGGACATTAAACATATGAAAAATACTAATGCACTGGCAAGACATATTAAGATAAATATAGGTCACGAATTCCAATTTTGTATTATTCAGCAAGTTATTAAGGATAATCAAGGGCATATTTTGGATGTCCATTTAGATATTAGTGAAACTAAGTGGCAAATAAGGTTAAATGCCACTAGTTATCCTGGAATTAATGACCATATTAGTTTAGCCCCATTACTAAAGTTAAGATATATACTGGGCTAAAATTTTTGCCATAACATTTGTTTTTATTTAGACATTTTGTAACTTATATTGTTGGATTAACAAATCACATTATTTTATTATTCATTTTGTACTGATTTTATCTTACATATTTTTATATGTTTATTTTTATGTAATATTATAGTATGTTTTTATTCATGGTTTTAGCTTATATATGTTTTTAGGTATATGTATGGTCTGATGGATATGTGTCTTTAATTTTGTGGGAGTGTAATTAATCAATTAACCTGGGAGTGTTATAAAGGGAAGTGGTTTCAGTATGATGTGTTAGTTCTGATGAAGTCTGTATAAGTTCAAGACGAAACCTAGGTCAACTTGTCTACAATTGTGAATTGTGTGTCTAATAAATGGTATATTTGAGAAGTTCCTTGGTTGGACTGATTTGGACTGATCGAGTTTCCGTGTAAGAATGATGATACATGTGTTGTGGCACAGACAGGTTTGACAGGGTCTGTCGTTGGTCCGCCAATCGACAGTACACAGCTTTCCACCCCATCTATGTGCACATTCATACTGCCAATACATCCCTCAACACCAATGGCCTTAGCTGAAGAACAGCATACAGTAGGCATTGACCAGGATAGTGTTGTATCTATGGCACATGCAACCCCA
Organism: Protopterus annectens; assembly: GCF_019279795.1. NCBI lineage: Eukaryota > Metazoa > Chordata > Ceratodontiformes > Protopteridae > Protopterus > Protopterus annectens. The sequence continues at coordinate 705,889,346 of NC_056734.1, forward strand.
CACAGCAGCCATACCCAGACACCTGGAATGGTACCACATAGGCATATGTCCAGGGGTTCTCGTGGGAGCACTGCTGGTCATAATGCCCCTGGCAGACGTGCCCCTACAGGTCTCACAACCTCTGGTATGTTCTGGGCTGTAATGCAGGCACAGGCATGTATGGAACGGTGCACCAGGCAGGGACTAAGGGTGCAGAGGGCTCATAACACCGCTATCAATGACAGCATCTGTGACCTTGCCGGTACCATCCGTAATTACACCGAGGTCATTGATAGACGTTGGGGGGTGACACTAGATGTCCTCTGCAATGTAATGTCCATGCACCTGGACAGTGCAGGATGGCTGAGACGTCGATGTGGACGTATGCCAGCAACATCATCAGCTGGCAGTCGTTGCAGACGACACACAAGTCCCAGCCACTCCTGTAGTGGCAGTACCAGCCCCAGCAATGTTGGGGCTGGGCTGTCAATAGACCATCCTAGACGACCACGTGCACATGGCTCTGGCCAGTCCCAGTAGGGACATGGGTCCAGTCAACATCCCTCTGCCTTTGATGATAGTACCCATTCTGGCTTAGTACCTGATACTGTCCGTGGCACCCCTGCCAGGCACAGGTACTGTGTCTGTGGCCAGAGACTGTGATCTGTACAGCCTGGCAGGTACAGTCTGTGACTGTCCCACAACCTCCCATATTTGGCAGCCACAAGGTGGAACTGTGTGCATGCAGACACACACACATAAACCAAACACCTAGGGCTAACACATACACACATTACTGACCCATACTGTACTGTTGTCCCTCACACACACACACACACACACACACACACACACACACACACACACACATACATGTTGATTGGATGCGTCATTGTTGGGCTCTGGCAAACCAATAACACACCCTGTGCATATGATGAAACTGTGTCACCTCCTGTCATCTGTGACATTGATGCAGGAACAGGCTAACATGGTGCTGATGCACAAGGTGACCTAATAGCAGTGTAACAATGTTAGCATGTTGTCAACAGTAAAGTGTAATGATATCCTTGTAGGTATAAATGAGCAGGCATGATGCATTAAAGCTTTGATTATCAATGTAGTATTGTTTACACCAGTGTTAATTTCAAAGATGTAATGTCCACCCATGTGCCACTTGGCTGATGTGTGTGGTACTGGCAGCATGTGTTGGTGAGTGGACGGTACGTGTGTGATGTGTGCAGTACAGATTTGCAGGTTACATTTGTGAACATGGTGGAGGTGCACTGTCTGCATGTACGTGAATGGTGGACACATGGGAAGGGTGACATGCCCTGTATTACACAGTGTTAACACTTCATATTTCCTATTGGTGGCCAGTATGCATTTTACTACACATATGTTACAACTTGGGTACACATGTGTGTGTATGACATGGTTTGACACTATGCTGTGGGTGATACTGTTAATATCGGTCATTGGTTTGCATTCTGGTAGTATACATAACCTCAACAGCCTGATTTTAACCAATCGTTAGATGATGTCTTGACAACTTACCCACAGATGTAGGATACACAGTAGCATTTGAATCCTTCCAGTACTATACTATACCGGTAACCAGTGGTATTGATCACCACACATTCCTGTGACCACTCCTGTTTGGCATGTAGCCATCCTAGGTACAAGCAAACACACTAGGGATATGTCTGTCCACATCTGGTAATGCATACAGTGGCCTACAATGCATTCTCCAGATGAGACACTTATCCTCCACAAGGGTATCATACAGACAGATACCTGTTGACCAACCCATGCTTTGAAGCTATAAGCCAACTATAGCGTAGTCATCCACATTTACTATACATAGTATCCTGACAGTACCACATTAGTAGTAGCCCACAACATGTAGCAGGGGTACCGATGTGTACATACAGCCACATGTGATGTCATCTGTCCTTTGGTATTCCCATTTCCAAAGGTATGCTGATGTCCCTCAGTGTATCACATAAGCAATAAGGGGTCTGTATGCATATCCACGGAGTTGTTGTACACCTATAATGAATGCCCATTATTGACAGACTGTGTTGTGTTTGAACATGTCCGAAATATACCCCAGGCATGATTCCTCACTCACACTATTCTATAGAAACTGTCATGGGTGTGTGTGACACAGATGACCTAGGCCACAGATCACTATAGTGGCTGGCCTTGTCACATACATACATACATATGTGACCTAAGGTCTGAGAAACAGCAGCACAAACTGTCAATGGTAACAGATGTATTCGTGTAGAAAGCAGGCTTCACACCTATGAACTAATTGAGGTCACATGTACATATATGTCTTTTCCACACAGTTACCAATTGAGGTCACATGTACATATATGTATTTGCCACACAGATACCTGAAGTGTGCAATGCACATACTGTTGTTTTACTGATATGTCATACAGTAGTAAAAGCAAAACCCACAACACATTGATCAACAGTGTCACACACACACGCAGCAAATGCAGGATTCAAACCCCTACCTATGTTATGATATTAGAGAGATATGCATTAACACGACACACTATATGCTTTACTGGGAGTTTTTATTTCCACTGCTGTATTTGTGGGATACTGACATCATCAGACTTGCCAAAGAGGAATTTACCTCTTTTAATGTGTTCCTAGTCTCTCCTTTTAAAGGAAATCACACACACACTCAGCAATTACAGGATTCAAACCCCTACTTAACTATGTTATGATACTAAAGAGATACCCATTAACACAACACACTATATGCTTTACTAGGAGCTTTCATTTCCACTGCTGTATTTGTGGGATATTGACATCATCAGACTTGCCAAATAGGAATTTACCTCTTTTAATGTGTTCCTAGTCTCCAAAAAGGGCACTCCTCTAAAAGCAAATCACACACAGCAATTGCAGGATTCAACCCCCTACCTAACTAAGTTATGATACTAGAGAAATACCCATTAACACAATGTGCTATATGCTTTATTGGGAGCTTTTATTTCCACTGCTGTATTTGTGGGATACTGACTTCATCAGACTTGCCAAAGAGGAATTTACCTCTTTTAATGTGTTCCTAGTCTCCAAAAAGGGCACTCCTCTCAAAGGAGAGCACACACACACACTCTCAGCAATTGCAGGATTCAAACCTCTATCTAACTATGTTATGATACTAGAGAGATATCCATTAACACAACGAAGTATATGCTTTATTGGGAGTTTTCATTTCCACTGCTGTATTTGTGGGATACTGACATCATCAGACTTGCCAAAGAGGAATTTATCTCTTTTAATGTGTTCCTAGTCTCCAAAAAGGGCACTCCTCTAAAAGCAAATCACACACAGCAATTGCAGGATTCAAACCCCTACCTAACTAAGTTATGATACTAGAGAAATACCCATTAACACAATGTGCTATATGCTTTATTGGGAGCTTTTATTTCCACTGCTGTATTTGTGGGATACTGACTTCATCAGACTTGCCAAAGAGGAATTTACCTCTTTTAATGTGTTCCTAGTCTCCAAAAAGGGCACTCCTCTCAAAGGAAGTCACACCAGACTTGCCAAAGATGAATTTACCTCTTTTAATGTGTTCCTAGTCTCCAAAAAGGGCACTCCTCTCAAAGGAAACCACACCAGACTTGCCAAAGAGGAATTTACCTCTTTTAATGTGTTCCTAGTCTCCAAAAAGGGCACTCCTCTCAAAGGAAGCCACCCCAGACTTGCCAAAGAGAAATTTACCTCTTTTAATGTGTTTCTAGTCTCCAAAAAGGACACTCCTCTCAAAGGAAGCCACGCCAGACTTGCCAAAGAGGAATTTACCTATTTTAATGTGTTCCTAGTCTCCAAAAAGGGCACTCCTCTCAAAGGAAGCCACACCAGACTTGCGAAAGAGGAATTTACCTCTTTTAATGTGTTCCTAGTCTCCAAAAAGGGCACTCCTCTCAAAGGAAGCCACACCCACCCCACACACACTCAGCAATTGCAGGATTCAAACCCCTACTTAACTATGTTATGATACTAGAGAGACACCCATTAACACGACACACTATATGCTTTACTGGGAGTTTTCTTTTCCACTGCTGTATTTGTGAGATACTGACATCATCAGACTTGCCAAAGAAGAATTTACCTCTTTTAATGTGTTCCTAGTCTCCAAAAAGGGCACTTCTCTCAAAGGAAGCCACACCAGACTTGCCAAAGAGGAATTTACCTCTTTTAATGTGTTCCTAGTCTCCAAAAAGGGCACTCCTCTCGGAAGGCACACCGGACTTGCCAAAGAGGAATTTACCTCTTTTAATGTGTTCCTAGTCTCCAAAAAGGGCACTCCTATCAAAGGAAGCCACACACACACACACACACTCAGCAATTGCAGGATTCAAACCCCTTACCTAACTACGTTATGATACTAGAAAGATACGCATTAACACGACGCGCTATATGCATTATTTGGTGGGTTTTTTTCTCCTGCTATATTTGTAGGATGCTGACATCACCAGCCTGGACATGGTAATGTATGTGCACTTTGTTTTATGCAATCCCAGGAATGAACTATGTGGGTCAGCAAGTGTTAACAGCTTGAACAGGACTCCACAATTCTTAGCTTGTGTGATCTATCTGTGGACAAATTGACATTCCTTCATATGACAATACATATTTATGCACAGATTGTTGATTTTGTGGATACGACATGTGTCTGGGATGTTGATAAAGGGATATTCAAAGTCTATGTGGGCCGTGTGTAACTCCTTTCAGTGATGTATGTCCTGGGTGACTGCCTTGCAAACAGTCTAGCAGGTTTGGGAACCATGATCTACCCATATACATACCAAAGTTGGTAGGGTTGTGTGTTTGTCGGCTTCCAATAGCTCTGTTTATGACTTCAATCATGATGGACTCCATGGCCTTGCAGATCAGACTTCATAGGCTTATAGGACTATAGTTCCCATGGTCTGTTGTGCACCAACACTTGTGGGGTGTGCCATATGTTGCTGTAACACATTCAACAGTTTCAGATCCTGTAGACAGGGTGAGGCTCAACAGACTGTTCAGGTGCAGGGTCTGTTTGTTCTGTAGTTCACTTATGACACATATAGGGAAACAATGTAATCCAATTGATGAGCTGTTTACCCATTATACATGTGATATCTCCTGGTATGATGATAGGGCCTTTTGTCAGTGGGAGGTGGGTATGTATGTATGGGCCTGTCTGACTGGATGTCAGCATTGTCAGTCAGGTATAGTTGGCCCTGACTCAGGACATATATGAGTGTACATTGCTATTTATGACATAGCTGAAGGAGTGTCATAGTTCTGTCTGGACTCCTTCACAGATAATCATTCCAAAACACTGACAAACCTGAGCACTAAACCCCTGTTATACTCTTTTACACACTTAACACCCTACTGATGCTTTTGATCAGTCAACAGAGTATTTCATCATAATATCCTGGCATGTCCAAAGGTCGGTTTCGTGTGTACTCTCCAGTCCAGCTGGTGAATATGGAAATTTTGACGCAATGTTACAACTGCCTTATGTACACAGATAACCCTCTCCTCCTCCCAACAAACTCAGATATATGTGAGAGATGCAACTATATAGACAAACAGGACACTGAGCTCTCTCGACCCATGACTGGCACAGTCTATCAGGTGGTGAAGGTAACCACACACACCACAAATCCAGTCTCACATAGACCTATAGCGACAGCAAACAAAATACATTACCACACAAAAACATACTTGGAGGCTCTAAATAAAATCTGCCTAAGCAGCAGAGACCTCCAAAGCAGACACCCAAACAACTGCTACCCCACAACAATACCCACATATCACATAGTTCACAAAGTCAGTGTGCCACACAGTCACTGCCCTTAGGGCTAAACAACACACCTAATACACTTGTAATAGGTGACTCTATTGTCAGACACACTGACATCCCACTCACCAGGCTGAACAAGGAGAAGGTCACTTTGAGCTGTCTGTCGGGTGCCAGGATCCCCCACATAACACATGCACTCAGGTCACTCCAAAGCAAGTACAAATATGGCTCCATCATTGTCCTTGCTGGTGTGAATGTCCTCAGATGTTCCTCCCTGGACTACATGACAAGAGACATAGAGGAGCTGTCTGATCATGTAGCCCAGGCCAGTATGACCCTGACCTTGTGTAGCATATTACCCTCACCAAGAATGATGGCACAGTATACAGACAAACTGATCAATTTTAACAGTTGGCTAACATATTGGTGTCATTCAAAGGGAATCCAGTGTCTGTCAGCCTGGGATGACATGCTCGACATGCCACGTAGCTTCGCTATGGACGGCTTGCACCTGTCACCCCTGGACTTTCGAATACTGGCTAAGGCACTTGCCACCCCCATAGTGCCTTTTTTAGGCAAGGCTCAAAAGACAAAACCACCTCCATAGACAATACAAGGTAAAAGAAACTAAGGGTAATGCTGCTCAACACCAGATGTCTAAACCTCAAAATGCACGCACTCAAGACTCTCCTCAGTATGGAGAATGTCGATATCTGTGCAGTAACAGACACCTGGTTCAGGCTCCTGTAAGCACCCCAGCACTACCAGGTTATAATTCATACCATGCTTTTCGGCCACAAGACTCGGACCGACCAACAAAAATAGGGGGAGTATCCATATACATCACAGATACACACACCTCCAGGTTAGTAGCACTGCACGAAGCATCGGAGACCATCCATGTGCAACTAGCAGTGGGAAAAACTGCCTTTCAGTTTGTAGCCTGCTACAGACCACCCTCCCAAACTCAGGAACTCCACTCGGCTTTCCTGGGAACACTGGAGAATATGAAGGTCTCTCCAAACACCATTATATTGGGTGACTTCAACTACCCAAACATTGACTGGGAATACTACTCAAGCCCCAACACCCTCGCCCAATGGTTGCTAGAATTTATAAACTCAAATGCTATGGCACAACTGGTCACCACACCCATAAGAGGGGAAAGCATATTGGACCTGATAATCACCAACATGGGGACTCTATGTTCCACACCAGAGGAATACCCCTCATTGGTAAGGTCAGACCATACATTTACCTCACTGGACATCCATATCCCATCCCCACCCCCATCCTAGGTAATCTCAGTGAAGAACTTCTCAAAACCAAATGTCACACTTCCCCAAACTGAGGTGGTATCCTTCAAAGACCCTGGGACAGTGGTAAATATGGCTCAGACCACTGAATCCTTTACAAACGCATTCTATGGACACCTACTGGAATGTATGGATCATGCTATCCCAAATAACAACAGGACTCACTCCTCCAAAGGCAGGGGACTTGTCTGGAGGACCCCAGCCATAAATAAGCTTAACAACAAAAGGAGGAGGCTACTACATGATAAAGCACAATCCCAAAAAGGGAAGGCATCTCTGATCAGTACTAGCAAGAAGCTACGATCACTCACGAAAAGGCCCGCTTCGAAAGGAAAATTGCACCAGACACTAAGGACAATCACATGGTCTTCTTTAGTTATGTCAGGAACCTGGGTGGCAACTCCCAGATATGCTGTGAGTTACTGCAAAATGACTAAACATACACTGAACCCACAGACATTGCCAACATCTTGGCAAACAGGTTCAGTGCAAATGTCTCCCCCCCATCCCCCCTAAAGAGCAAATGTCCATCCCAACAGAGTGTAGCCTCCCTGACATCACAGATGGACAGGTGAGAGCTGCCCTCTCCAAAGCAGACAACATAGCATCAATGGGACCAGACTGTGTCCCGGCCTGCGTCTTACATGAGCTTCATGACAAACGTAACCCTCACATTAAGTCACTGCTCAATATCAGACTTACTACAGGATATGTACCCAAGGAATGGCATACAGCAACAGTGGTCCTGCTCCACAAAGGTGGTGCCACAATGGACCATGGACACTATCGCCCTATAAACCTAACTAGCCTGGTCTGCAAAGCAATGTAGCATATCATCATGGAACTCATACACAAAGACATCGGGAACCTACAGACACTGGATCCTACCCAATTCGGCTTTGTTGTGGGCAGATCTTGGCTCTTGAACCTGGTCGACTTTTTTAAACAGTTACCAGGTCCATAGACATAGGGAAGGTAGTCCACACAGCCTACCTGGACCTCGCAAAGCCCTTCTACACAATACCCCACTCGGGCATCATACATAAGCTCACCAGCTTCATTATCGACACAAGATGAATTGCTAACTGGATCAGGGATAGCACCCACATGGTCAGTATTGCAGGTGCCATGTCTGACTGTACACCATTTACACGTGGTGTCCCACAAGGCTCAGTCCTGGGACCTCTCTTGTTCAGTATATATTTCTCTGACGTATAGGCTAACACAGGAGGAATATGGCAGACCATGTTCGCAGATGACTGCAAACTGGGTGCCATAATCGACTCTCCAGCTGGCACAAGCATCCTCCAAAAGGGTCTCATAGAGATGGATAACTGGTGCCAGAGCCATGGCCTACAGCTAAATGCCATTAGATGCATAGTCATCCCACTTTGGGAATAACAACGTGCCCACACATTACCACATAGGTGGTGTGGTAATCCATTAAGTACGGTAGGAGTTATTAGGGATTTGGGGACACGAGTAGTTAGTAATCTCGCCTTTGACAATCACATTGCCAAAGTGGTTAGACAGACCTTCTAATATAGCCCACCTTATCCCAAAAGGTTTCACATCTAGATCAAGTGAGGTCATTGTGCCCCTATACTCACCAGGCCCATGATTGGATACAATGCCCCATTTGGGATGTACCTTACCTGACACCTGCAGCAACTGTAATGGCCACAAAAGTACCTCACCAAGTAGATCTAGGGACTCACACAGATGCCCTGCACAGTTCGGCTAAAGTAACTCCAGCTCTACTCAGTCACTTACCGCCTACTCGGATGTGATATGTGCCTGTTGTTTAAAGACATGTCCAACCCAGAATTAATGGACATGCTCCACCTCAGAATATCCGAATTCCTCAGAGCTACACGCTCCAGGGACATAAACCTCAGCACAGATATTAATAGGACATGCTGGAGGGACAGATTCTTATCCCAGAGGCTCCCCTCACTCTGGAATGAGATCCCAGTCCCGCATAGGCAGAGCCCCCCACTGACCACCTACAGGAGACATCTTGACGAGTGGATGGGTGATCATATGTTTACCCCTGGGATCTCTTCTGGGTCCCTGCTAGACAGAGGCACAATAAACTAATCGTAAAAGGGCTATCTTGTGTGACCTACTATTGACAGGCACAGTCTCCTAATCTAACAGGGTTGCAGAAACCAAACACACTCTGGCTAGGCTTATAAATGCCCTAGGGCAGATAGCCTAGTATCAGCCTATGAACCTATAATCCAAAGAATGCCATGCAGTAACAGGACCCGGAACTCACTGATGAAAATAGTTGTAAATTAAACCACTTTTAATAAAGTAAAAAACAGCAAACAGTACTTGAAACAAGCGCTTTCGCTCCCTATGAACATATGATAATGTTCAGGATGCACTTTGTTTATTGATGATACTCATTGCAGGTTTTTTATCTTCTTTGCTTTCACACTTTCTGTGAACAACCTAAGTATCTGCAGAATATATTTGATTATGACAGGGTTCCACTATATTATATATGTGTCTGCTGTCATATAACTTTGTGCACAAGGTGGATTGGTGAATAGTGAGAGGTTCCTGGTTTAACACATGCAACTGCCAGATATGTGTGGCCCACTGCTGTACTCAGACATGGCCTAAGTGTGTGAGCATGCCCAGTTTGGCCTTTCAGTGTTTTGTTGCCTGACATTTGTCTCATTTATTCAAGTGTGTGAGCATGCCCAGTGTGAAATTTCAGTATGTTGCTGTCTGAGGTCCACTACATTTATTGATGTGTGTGAACATGACCAATATTAACATTTATACTATATGTGTGTTGAATATCAGGTTCTATTCTTACTGCAGAGCTCACCTTTGTGTCATAACTCGACAGGGATTATGCTGTGCCTGCAGGGTTTCCATGAGATACTTTGCATAGACTTATCAACATTTCTTCATACAGGCTGACTACCGAAATACTGTCATGGTTTAGTGGTTCAGTGCTATGACTATAGTGCACAGTATTTTGGGTTTGAGGCCTGTCACTGCTTTATATTTTCATACTGAGCAGACCAGACTGCTTAAGGGCCAGTAGAGCAAATATGAGCATGTTGGCTTTTGTTCAGCTATGCCCAACTTAGACCAAGCTTGTCCAACATTGCTCAATGTTAACCAACATTGCTGAACGTTGCCCAATGTTGCTCAACATTGACCACAGTTGTGCTAGTTAGTGTGTGCAATTTTGTTTACATATACTAAATGGTGGTAAAAGCTGTTTAGCACTGCTTTATATTGCTTAACACATGGCAATCATGCCTCAGGTAGTGCTGCAGGGCTGCCTATGTCGGATGCACATACTACACTCCCTATACATGTTTGAAAACAGGTAGTGTCAAGTTAGGCATCCCTTTTACTATATGTGCATGTCAGAGAGAGGTATCATTTCCAGGGTTCATACTGAACCAGTGTATGTGCTATGCATTGCCTCTTTGCCAAGGCCAAAGCATACTGGGCATGCCTCCTTCTGCCTACTGAGGCAGGCTCAGGTTGTTCCTCCTCTGAGTCACGCTCTGCCTGTGATGGCCTTGGCAATGGTGGGGGGCTGTTTGGCCCGGGCCTATGCTGCTCCTGCTGCAGCTGTTTTCACAGGATCATATTACGTAGCATAGCACATACCATGAGAATTTGGGTACATGTCGTTGGTGAGTACTGCAAGGCTCCACTAGATGTGTTCAGGCACCGGAACCGTGACTTGAGCAGCCCAAACACACGCTCAATTACATTTCGTGTTTGTGCGTGTGCCTCATTATGGCATTCCTGTTCAGGTGTGTGTGCATTTCTGATGGGTGTCATTAGCCACTGTTCCAGTGCATAGCCAGCATCCCCCACTAGGTGACCATGAGGGATGTCCCCATTGGCAAATGTCTGGTACAGCTGTGTCAGATGCCAGATATGGGAATCATGGTAGCTTCCAGGGCAGCCAGCACACACATTCAGTATTATGCCCTGGGCATCACACACAACCTGGCAGTTGATGGAGGGGAAGCCCTTGCGGTTAAAGTAGACCCTACCCCACTCACCGGCTGGTGCTTTGATGCATATGTGCATGCAGTCTATTGCACCCACTATCTCAGGGTATTCCGCTATTTGCTGGAAGAGACGCATATTGCTGGCCAATACCTCACAGGAATTGGGGAAATATACATGATCACCGACATGTGCTGACATTGCATCCAGGAACTGGTGCAGTACCCTGGATGCTGATGTCTGTGATATCCCCATCATATCACCAGTTGGTCTCTGGAAGGTACCTGTTGCTAATATTCTTAGGCCAACACATACCTTGGTTTCCACTGGGATGGGTTCCCCTCTGTTGGTTCTGTGTGTGAGGCGTGGCCTGCACAGCTCAACAATTTGCTGCATGAGGTCTCTGTCCACTCTATAGCGCTCCACTATCTCCAGCTCATGTAGCCCCTGATAGGTTACCCTGGGCCTGTACACTCCTCTTCGTATCCTCACTGTGGGTGGTCCAGCAGCATTCGCATTATCACCACCCTCAGCATGTTGCATATGTCGCCTTATAACAGCAATGGCAGCCCCTAACATTTCTTTGTCTCAGTAAAGCTTTTTCAGTTTTCACTTCTATTAACTTATTGCAGTGTTGCAGTGTCTCTGAGAGAAACATAGTGGAATGTTGTTTGCAGAGTTTTAAGTGCTGGGCTGGGCTGGGCTAGTGTACTGCCTGTGCAATTGCCTGATTCTGATTGTTTTCACCTGCTAGCTCTGCTAGTACTCCCTGGTTAACTTCCTACTATTTGTTGTGTTTCCTTTTCCCTTTCTGTTTCCTCAGGGGGGAAGCGCCATGCACACAAGTGCATACACGTGCACACCAGCTCACACGCGCGCACACATGCTTACGCGGACTAAAACTTGCTTATTCTTGCTAAAACACGCGCACACAGGAGCAAAAGCACTTATGCAACTTTAAACAACCTTAGGCATGCTTACTCCAGCTTAAACGCGTGCACACTGGCGCACACGCTCACACACAGTCTTACTCTGATATATAGGCGTGCACCCGTGCATAAACACATTGCAAGCACTTCTACAAGAAACTTTAGTGTTATCCATGGCAGACACCTTCAATTTCTTGCCTTTAGCTAGGGTATCTGTTGACACACCTCTTCCAGTGATGAGTAACTGACAGCAAACACATGCCACTCTGCTCCAATGAGCTTCACTTCTTTCATACATACCCCCTCATGATGTCACCTATCTTCTACTCTGATACTCCCCTTATCCTACTCCTATCCTACTCCTACACTCCACTGACTGTGCTCATTTGCTATGTAAATGGGATTCACTATCCTTACCCTCATTTGCATAGGATTGCCTACTAATGCTTGGTTACATCTCTTAGACTGAGCTTCCCCCCTTAGCAACCTCTACTCGGTAGCCATGTTGTCTTCGGCCTGCCATTCCCTTGCAATGTAAATTAAGAATTACAATAAAATCCACATTTGTGGATTTTAATTATTGGTTTTCTGGTTTTTAGAGTGCAGTGCATTTGCGCGGTGCTGCGCTACGCTTAAACATCAGAGATCGGGATAAAAAAAATTATTTTATTTTTATTTTGCATCAGTGAACATTGCCAATCGCTGTATTTTTGGCCTTTGGCATGCTTCCTCAACTGGATGCATCCTTTTTTTGGAGCTGTCACGGCTCCGTTTTGCTATTTGCAGAACCGTACTCAGTTGTCAACGGAATACATTTCTGCAAATAACACTACTCTTACTCAGACAGGTTTGGGTTTCCTGGATCGTAAATTTACCTCATTTGCATAGCTTTTGCCTGCAAATGAGGTAATTTGCATATCCTAGCCCTGTCCATGTAAGAGTAATTTTAGGAGCTCTGTTGCACGCCCCTACCGGCTGTTCCTGGACCGCTCGGCAGACATGTTGGCTGCATGGAGTCTTACTCTACTCTTAGACTCAGTGCAAGCCTTCTTGAATCCAGCCCATTATCTTTCAAATATAAACATAAAATGCATCACAGAGCATTCAGTCCCTTAAAGCTTTTAGGGATCTGGCAGCACCCATACCCTAGACTGTATTAATTAGTTTTTGACTTAGCTGTAGTGGTGGCTTTTGCCCTCAGTTTCACCTATTCTAAAACTGGCCTTGGTAGGAGGCATGCAGAGAAGATTGACGTAGCTTATGACAGGAGCTAGGGATAGTGTGGCCATTATTTCTTTTATTTATGTCATAGTCAGACTTTAGAAAATTACAATAGCTTGTGCGGGGGTTGAAGATAGTGCAGCCATTATTTCTTTAACTTTCCTCACAAACCTAAGTAATCTGCACTGATGTCACTATAGCTTGTGTTGGGGTGGATAGTGTAGCTAGCATTTAACTTTTCTCACAGACTTCAGAGGTGAGCACAGGAGGCATGGCCAAGATGCCAGTCTGATATCAGCTGAAATCCATAGCTCTGCTTAGATTTTAATATCCTAAGAGGAAATATACTTTATTTTTTAGAAAAATTTAACTAAAAGTATACCACATGTTAGATTAACATAGTTTTTATTATTTTCTAAAAATTAATACATAGTTAAGATAATTTTTTAATTATTCCTGTCAAGAAGTTTTCTACTGGAGATCGTAAGGTGAGCAACTTGAGGAAACCACACCAGGAGAGTGCAGTGAAGAAAGAACTATATCTTATAATAACAAACATCCAAGAACTGTCACTAAAAATGGACAAATTCAAAAACAAAATGGATATTATATGTATATGTATATCCTAGGTTCCTTTTATTTTCTCTATCTCTGGCCTGGTTAACTGGTGGGTAAATGATTGAAACATTATAATATAATTTCTGTTTTGAGGCAGCTGTTGTTACTTCTAAATAGCTGTTTTTATATGAAAGGGTAAATTTTTTCATGATGTTGATGTTTTGTGAATAAACTGGTGATCTGTGGGACTGTTCTCATTGTAGAGATTCATGACATCCATTGACAAGGCAGCCTCAAGATCTGAATTTTCCACTGAAAATGCTTTTTTCTTCACTACAGACATTGTATGTTGTGCATGAGCTTATTTAGATACTTTTTAACAAGTTTATGAAGCTGCAGCTTGAAGAAACAACAGTGATGACATCATTTGATCTTTTGAACTTGTTAAATGGTTGTACTTAGAATTCTTTTCTCTTGAAATTCTGTTATCCTTCACTAGATACTTTAAATGGTAAATAATTAGTTCTGATAAAAGTATTTAACTCCTATGAAAATGCCTATGTTCTCTTATGGATGCATACATTCTGCAGCTTTAATGACACTATTAGTAACTAAATGACATCAAGTGAACTAGGAGCTGCATTAGAAAACTCATTATGCATATTAACATCAGACTTAATAAACTTTAACATACTAACATCAGACTTATGTTATATAACTAAACCTTTAGTAACTAAGCAGAGGGTTGTAAGGCCCTCCCCTTTTTTTCTCTCTCTCTCTCTCCCCCCTTCCTGATGAAATACATTAACATAGATATTGTTAATACATATGAGTAATATGTGTATAATTGCAAAATCTAATAGTTATTTTGTACTAAGTGTTTATATATATATATATATATATATATATATATATATATATATATATATATATATATTCAACACATCTTTACATGAAAAATGTTAGATAGATGACTGACAAAATTGTTAAATTATCTGATGTTTCTTGAAAAGTCTTGGAAATAATGACAATCTTCTTAACCTTCAGCTTCTAATGTTTATACATACTTTGATCTGATGTGTATTTCTGGCACATCTATGTATTAGAGGTACTATTATCATATGTGACATATTCATATAGCTTGAGATCTATTGGACACTCTCATTCTAATGTATATTTCATGGATTCACATTTCTTTAGTTGCTTTCATAATGCTTTTCTTTTTTGTTTTTATACTATATTCTAAGCAGAGATGGATAATTTGTGTTGTTTGGTGTTGGAGAGGTGGTGGATGGATGGTTTAGTTAAGTTTTTAACTAAAACAAAAACTTTATGTTTCATGCATGTGTTTGTAAATAGCTTTGGGTTTTTGAAATTAGTGCTTAATACACATTATGTATCCATGATAAATAAATAAGTTTTCAGTAGATTTCAAGTCAACATGGAAGAAAGGTCTTTCAGTTAATAATAACATATACATTATAGTCAATGGCTTATAAATGTTTATCATTAAATATTAACGGTTTGAACAATAATGTCAAAAGAGCTGGTTTGCTTAAATATATCAAAATGCATAAAGCACAGCTCATCATTTTACAGGAAACCCATCTATTAAAAAAAAGATCTACAAAAATACTCATTCAATGACTATACCATTCTGGCTGATTCATGTTTTAAGACTAAGAGAAGGGGCACTCTTATTATATGGAAAAATACTTATACTAGGCAAAGAATTATAGATACAATTTCAGATAAAGATAGGATGCTAAGCATGGTTGTTTTGGAAATCAATAGGAAGTATTATACTTTGATTACTACATACTGGATAACAGGACTGAGTACTAAATATGTTGACAAATATCTGGACCTGATTACTTTAAATGCAAAGGGGGAAATTATAGCAACAGGTGATTTTAACTGCCTATTATCAGGGAATGACACTTCTAGAAATGGTAAAAATGAAACTAACATCTCAAGCTAAGAAGTTCAATGACTTTACAAACCAGATGAACCCTAAAGATATACATGGTCTAAGAGAACATTATTCCTTATTCTTTACTCACTATTCATATTGGTTTGGCACACAAACAAACATTGATAAGGTCTTTGTATCAAATAATATATACTCTAAAATAAGTGCCACATCTATAATGACTTGTCCACTTTCAGACCATAATGCTATAAACTTTACATTAATTACACATACAGATGATTTAAGATTTCTACAGAGAATTCCTGCTTACATAACTAAGTTAAATGACTTTAGGGAATGGATAATGAAAGAAATAGACATATTTATGGAAACAAATGATAATGGTGAAGTTATTGATACTATACTATGGGACATCTTTAAAGTTTATATATATGGTAGAATAAAATCTTGGTACCTTACAAAAAGGAGGGACAAAGAACATTTAGACTTACAGAAAACATAGACAAGATAAAAATGGATGCAAAACCAAATAAAGTAGCACATAACAAAATGACTAAGTTAAATCAAAAATACAATCATATGCTGTAGATCCCAAATATCTACATAAAATAGTGATAAGATCCAAAAAAAAAAAAAAAAACAAACAATCAAAATCTTATTAATGAGATTAAATATAAAATGGATAGTTCAGTTAAGAGTACATCTAACTTAATGGGCATATTAGAAGTGTTCAAAAAATACTATAAAGATATAAATAATAACACACCACTTTTGGAGACAGATAATGTAATAAATACTTTTATTCAAAAAATAAAACTACTAAGGTATCAATGCAACAAAATTACATATTAAATATACACATAACACTAACAGAAGTGAAAGAGCAAATAAAACATTTGAAAGATAATAAAGCTCCAGGACTGGATGGAATAATTCCTGAACCATATAAGATTTTTCCTGAATATATAATAAAGAAAATGATGAGTGCCTTTACTATGGTTAAGCAAAAATGTATAATGCCCCCATCACAGAAATACTCAATTATCTCCCCCATATTAAAACAAGGTAAGGACCCCAAATCTTGTGATTTATATAAGCCAATTTCATTACTAAACACCGATTATAAAATGTTCATGACAATATTAACTAATAGGATAAAGAAAATATTACCTAATCTAATACATAATGATCAGACAGGGTTTATTCTTCATAGAAAAGTGCAAGATAACATTATTAAATTACTATCATTAATAGACATAACATGGAAATACAAAAAACAACTAACTATTATCAGCCTAGACATAGAAAAGGCTTTTGAGTCTATTAGTTGGTCTTATTTACAAAGAATTCTGATTGGTTTTGAATTCTCCTCAGATTTTGTCAACTTATTAATGAAAATTTATAGTGGGGCACAAGCTTATGTGAAAATTGGATCATGTCTATCCTCACCACTAGAAATCCTAAAGGCAATGAGACAAGGTTGTCCTTTGTCACCATTATTATTTGCTCTTTCAGTGGAGCCTTTTGGTACATATATCAGAAACAAACAAAATATAAAAGGCTTTCAAATTAATAAGGACCATTGTCCTAAGATACAATTATTTGCTGATATGTTGTTAATGTTGGGTGATAATGATGGTTCTTTGCATGATGTTATAAATACCTTAAGCAAGTTTGAAAGAATTTCAGGGCTTAAATTTAATCATAATAAATCTAAAACATTACTAATTAACACATAAATCAACAAAACCTAAGAGAGAATAGCCTGTTTGATTGGGAGAATGATGTATTAGAATATTTGAGTGTGAGTATAAACAGTACATGGAAAGAGTCTGTTAAACTAAACTACAATAATTTAATAACCACCATTAGTGAGCTAATCAATAGATGGAATAAAATGTTCTTCACAATGGATGATAGGCTGTCTTTAATTAAAATGATCATTTACCTAAAATTTTGTTTTATATACAGTCATTGATACTACCCCTTTGCAAATACTTATTTAAAAAATTAGATTCCATGCTACTTAAATTTTTATGGTTCCCCTTAAAACCTAGGATTACGTATAAATGGCTCATTAGAGCTTGGAACAGTAATGGGATAGCAAATCAGTTATAATTAATGTAATAATACATTGGATCACACCTACCTATATATCTGGCTGGAAAACAATACATGGGACTCATATAACTGATGTCAGAACTATAGAAAATCAATTTAAGGAACAATATGGAATAAGTAGAGTTCATTGGCTTTTACGTGAATGTTGTCTATTTAATAAGAAGTTTGATCATTTTTCTTATGGGATTAATCAAATATTTAATAACTTTATAAATATAATTGATTGTAATTACATTAAACAATTTCTATTTCTTATACTCCCTATAACATACTCCTCTGATTGCCTAGATTCTTTCAACATCAATGCGATGCAAAAAGTAAAGGAAAATAACTTGATATTCTGGCATCAGTTTATTGAAAATAAGAGTATTAAACCACTAAACTCTCTTTTATGTAGTTTTGATACTAGTCAAGATAGTTGGTTGTTTATATACTCATTATTGCAGTTTATAGAAAACAAAATGAGAGTATCAGTCATCCTAGAGATTGAATCTATACCTAGTTTGATTCAGCTTTTTATTAGGTATCGTGAAAAGACAGATGATCAAAAATTAAGTATCACACCTATCTATAAGATACTAAGAGAAGACACTCTAAAGTTTGACTCAGATTTTTGGAATTACTATGTAAAGATTAATGGAGAACAAATATCTGATGAATCCAAAAAATTGTTATTGAATTCTACATATGGTACCTCTTCGTCATTATATCTGAGATTGTATACATGGAAATTTATGAATAGGAGTTTCTATACTCCACATAAAATAAATCTTATACAGTCAAAAACAGTGAAAGTAAATGTTGGAAATGTAATGGATTACTAGAGGCCAACTGGGTTCACATGTTCATTGAATGTAGAAATGTTCAATATTGGAAAGACTTCAGATATTTTGTAAATGCTTTATGGTCTGATAACTGTCATATATCTAGCAAACTAATCCTTTTCAATGTTCCTATACCTAATGTAGTACCTAAATCTCATATTCAGATACTCTGGTCAATTCTTGCAATTGCCAGAAAAGTTATTATTTTAAACTGGAAAAGTAAACAAAATTTGATGTTTAAAGATATTTATTAATTTAGCAAAAGTTGTTTGTAAAAAAGAACTGCAAACCATTTGTTATAGAACTCATAACATTACTCATAACAAAATAGCATGGCAAAAATTGGAAAACCTTTTGAACAAATACTGATAACTTGACATGGATGACTGGAACACAGTGATAGACCCTGCTATTGATCGCTCAAGTAAAACAAACATTCACAACCTCCAAGTGTCACTAGCCTTAGCTGACCTCATATCAGACTTTTTCCTCCTTAACCCTGTTTCCTTTAGAGAAGACTCAGAGAAAGGCAATTACTATACATATTACTCTAAGTGCCATGACTCTTGGTCTCAGTTAGACTTCTTTTTAATCTCTGAGGAATTTTTGAGGGGGAAACTAAAATATGCTAGTGAACCCAGATATTTATCAGATCATTCCAAAATCATGATAACTATTAATTGGGCAGAATTACTGAGGACATCCAATCATCGCAGATGGAACTGGTCCTTAAATAACAACATTCTTTTTAAATCTGAAGTGGTCAAGGGGGTTGCTGATATGCTGGCAGAGCTAGATAACAACCTTAACAAGGTTACCATTCCTCTGGATATACAATGGGCAGCATGTAACGCAAAAATTAGAGGTTTTCTGATTCAAAAGTCATGTTACTTCAAAAAAGTAGGAAAGGAAAAGGAAAATCAACTAACTAATGAACTTAGGGACCTAGAAAGGAAAATGCAGACAGCCCATTGTACTGAGTTGGAAAAGCAAGTAGGTAAAATACAAAAAGAGCTGCTTGACTTACACCAAAAAAGCTACTCAATACAAGAACTAAAATATATAGCAAACTACTCTGAAGGGGCGCAGGTCCCATCCAGAATGCTTGCGAGGATAATAGACAACAAACAGGAAGCCTCTAGAATAACCTTGTTAAAGTACCAAGATAAGGTATTCCAAACAGATGAACACATTATGAAACTATTTAAAGAAATGTATACAGAAATCTATAGTACGAACACCCAACAAATCTCTAAAGGAGGAGCTGAAACATTTTTAAAAAGTCTTGAATTTCCTAAAATCACAAATGCCCAAGCAAATCTCTTAACAGCCCCATTTAAACAGCAAGAAATAATGGAGGTAATCAAGAACTTAAAAGCAGGCAAAGCACCAGGTCCAGATGAATACACATCAGAATTTTATAAGACATTTAATCTCAAACTGTCCTGTATACTCTTAAAGGTGTTTAATCATATTAGAACCCATGGGATAGCCAATCTTCACCTGAACAGTTCCAAAACAATATTGATTCCAAAAACCAGAATTGACAGAGTTAATCCCCTCAACTATAGACTGATTGCCCTGATGAACATGGGTATCAAAATCCTAGCCTCCCTCCTTGAAGAAAGACTAAAGAAGATTATGCCATCAATCATCTCTCTGGAGCTATGTGGATTTATGGTAAATACACATACATGGGATAATACTTTAACACTAGACTCTATGATACAATTGCTCAAGGAATAAAGAAATCATAGATATGTCTTAGTTCTAGATACATGTAAAGCATTTGACAGGGTTGGCTGGAATTTTCTATTCACATCTTTACCCTATTTTGATATCCCAAAAGAATTCACCTTTCTTATAGAAACCCTGTATAATAACTCACATACGTATCTATATATTAATAGACCCTTCCCAAGTCACATTAAAATAACCAATGGAACAAGACAGGGACGCCCACTCTCACCAATTTTATTCAACTTGTACATAGAACCTCTATTCCCTCATATCTCGCAAAGAACCTTCCATTCAATTCCAAGAATATTAAACTCCAAAATAAGGTTATCTGGTTTTGCAGATGACCTAAACATCTACTTTGAATTCCCTAACAGATACCTTAAGAAAATTGATTTATCAATACAGGAATACTCAATAGTTTCAAACTACAAGATTAATCACAGAAAATCATATATGTTTCCCATTAACCCCTTAAATCACAAAAAAGGTTATTTTCCAGACTCCCCATTTAAAACAGTCTTCTCTATTAAATAGCTTGGTATTACATATCAACATAACCGCTTATCGGTGTTACCAAATAATGTGTTTAAAACATGGAATAATGTCACACAAGACTTAGATAGATGGAAACTGCTAAAGCTATCTATGATGTCAAAAAGCAGCAATCATTAGGATGAATATCTTACCAAAGTTGCTACATCATTTTAATGCAACAGTGTCAATAATTCCAAATAATTTCTTCCATAAAATAAATAAGGAGCTGGCCAAATTTATTTGGTATCCTAAATCAGTCCGAATTAGTTATATAAAGTTAAGATATCCCAAAGAGAGAGGGGGACTGAACTTACTGGATTTTCAGCTTTGCTTTAGAATTACCAATGCACACAGACTTACTTTAATATAAAAATACTCAAAATATAGTGAACATTGTTCTCCAATATGGGTTAAGATCTGGCATCAACATGTGCTTTGCAGCAAAGTCAACCCCAAAGCCATACCCTACATAACCCTGGTTAATTTTAGGAACCTCAAACTAAATGATAATTTAATGGCCAGTGTAAAAAATTTTCAGGAATGGATGAGAACCCTTAAACTTGATAGTGCTCTAGCACTTCTTCAACCTATTCATTTGACTCCAAATATTAAAATAAATAAGGTGTTAAACCTATCGGAATACCCACTAATTAAGAATTGTAAGGTCTGTGACATATATAAACATAGAGACAGAACACCACAAAAACTACAAGAAGCTTTGCAGGTTAACAAGAAATACACCATCATTCTAAGACAGATTAATGAGGCTCTCCCTGCAATAACTGGAGACTCACCTACAGATGAGAAAGACTTAATTAGACTATCAGAAATTATGGAAAACTTAGCCAGTAGAAAGAAACCTATTTCAAGTACCTATAAACTTACTTGTTAGCTCTTTCATGTATGAAGACTCATTGCTTTACTCCAATTATTGGGAAAACAGAGGTAACACATTTTCAGAAGAACAGAAACTTAAAGCTATCAACCTCACTGTCAATCTATTTCCATTTAAAAAACTAATATGTACACAGCTAATGGTTAACAATAATGTCTATTACACTCCCATGACTCTTAATAAATTTAATACTAAATCCTTGCCAGCATGTAAATGCTGCTCTTACCCACAAGCTGATCTATTGCATGTCATGTGGTTTTGCAAATACTCACAGAATCTGTGGGGATTGCTTAAGGTACAACTAGAAAAGATGGCGTATCACAAATCAACCCTATGTTGGGAGCTAGCACTTCTCCATATCACAGACCTGAATCTTACCAAACTGCAAATGGCTACTCTAATCACCATATGCTCAATTATCAAGCTGTACATAACCAAAAATTGGTTAGATCTCACCATGATGTCATGGAAGGGTTTCCAGTCTATGGCCACAACATATATATCTGCACAGAGATTGATCATATTAAATGCTAAGAAACGTATCTACTATCAGAAACTTTGGAAGCGACTCTTTGAAAATAGCTTGCTCATATGAAGATAGCTCATTTCTATCCTAGATGTACTTCAACCAACAGAGACTGGTTATCTGAAATTAATTTTGTATTTAACATACCCATGAGCCTAACAAAATAAGATTACTGTATCCCAGAATCATAATTCAGAATTGATATGCTTGTTACCTTCCCTCCCTGTGATGCCAGTGCACTGGCCTAGTAATCAAGGAGCCTCAATCCTCACCATTAACACCAGTGAGGGGCGTCCATATAGGGAAAGGATAATAAATACCCACACAGTGAAGTACAATTTCACTTAAGAGCACGCAGAGATCACAGTCAGTCTGGGGCTAGCCTCTCCCTTTCTCTCCAGGTCCCCAATAAGACTCCCTACTGGCACAGCTATAGGGTCCAGTTCTCAGCCTAGTGGGCAAGCTAAAACCTCCAGCACCCTCTCTGTCCAACCAGTGCTTCATGTCCCTGCCCAAATAGCTGACACACACACATTTTGAGATAAGAGTTATATACAACCACACAGACACTCCTGGAGAGGGCTGACACAGGTTCTCCAGCTGTGCCCCTTTTCTGCCCAGTCTAAAAGGTAGTACCAGCTGCCACCACCCACTAATATCAGCTACTCAAAGGCCCTTCTGAAGGGGTGTCCAATTATTACTATGCAATATTATTATCCAACTGGTAAGTGTGACTGAACAGTCAAAGCTTATTAGAGTGACTTGGTACAGTATCACTGTATACATGCAATGTACTCTAGAGCTTAAATGAACTCTACATAAAACATCCACAGTTGAAAGGTTTAAAAATATTTAATAATAAGTAATAAAAACACAAGACAATACTTCTTACTACACAGTGCTAGTCAAGAGTTCAGAGATCACCGAGAAATACTTAAAATAATACAGTAGCAAAGGTTCTGACATCACAGAAAAGCAAACTAGTCTAATCTTCCTATTTCCTAACTATATCTAAGAGAAAACACTGTTCTAAATAACTTACATCTAGAGCAAGACAGTGCTGGTGATGTTGGATGTTCTCAAGACAAATGCTCAGAGCTCTCTGATCCTGTCTCTTTAAATTGATAACACAGAGCTGCTTCACACATCATTCTTCACACTTCTCTGGTGTTACCAGGCTAACAGAAACTACATTTACATTCTTTATACCTGGTCAGAAACCAGAGCAATAAAGGACATTTATACATGCAAATGCTAGCCATTAACTCTGGTCTTAAGCAGGATGCCTCCCTCTAGACATATTGGCTCTGAATTTTGATATTAAAGAATCAACTTATTAGCTTTCTTACAGCAGAATGCATTGTTGTTACATTTTTGTACTTCAATATCCAATGCAGTCTTTTCACATTTAAGAGAACAAGGCTATGGCTTACATTAATATTTACAAATGACAGAATGATCTACATTCTATCTGGCTAGGCTGGCAGCCTTCGCCTATCTACACACATCTCCCCCCTTGGAGAACTCAAGCTAGTTTTTCAAGTGACCCTTGAGAAACTTTACTTGAGAGGGTTAGGTTTATCTGTGTATACCTTACCCCATTCCCTGTCTTGAGAGCCCAACTGCATTGGCATTGCTAATTCCACTACGGTGCTGCACTGACATATCATATGCTTGCAACCCTTGGCTCCATCTTAGCAACTTGACATTTTGCTAGCTGGCTCTGTTCTTCCTTGTCAGGTCTGTGAGGGGAGCAGCTATGGTACTATAACTGGAGAAGAACTTTCTGTAGTACCCTGCTTTCCCTAAGAATGCCCTCACCTGCTTTTTGGTAACAGGTGCAGGCCATGCTTGAATGGCTTCTACTTTGGCAGGTTCTGGCCTGATCTTACCACTCCCTCTCTATGTCCGAGGTAGGAGACCTCTGCCATACCCACCTGATATTCGCTGGGCTTAATGGTCAACCATACCCTCTGTAGTCTGCCCTGCACCTCCCTGACATGCTGAAGGTGCTTTTGCCAGGAATTGCTGTAGATGGCAATCTCATCTAGGTAAGCAAGGGCAAACCCTCCTGCTCTGGCTAGGATATGATCTACCAGCCTCTGGAAAGTTGCTGGGGCATTTTCATCCCAAAGGGCATCTTTGTGAACTCATACAAGCCAAAAGGAGTCAAAAAGGCTGACTTCTCTTTAGCACTGGGAGTCAAGGGCACCTGCCAGTAACCCTTAGTAAGATCATTGGTTGTAAGATACTTAGCCCCACCCAGTTGTTCTAGGGCCTCATCTGTCCTAGGCATAGGGTAAGCATCTGACTCTGTGTGACTATTTAATTTCCTGTAGTCCACAAAGAACCTGGTGCTGCCATCCTTCTTTGGCACCAGCACCACTGGGGAGGCCCAGGGACTGTTGGACTCTTGAATCACCCCTAGTTCCAACATCTCCTGTATCTCCTCCCTCAGAGTCTGTTTGACTCTCCCAGGCACCCTATAAGGGGCCTGCCTAATAGGCCTTTGGGGTCCTCTATCCACCTGGTACTGCACCAGGTTGGTGCACCCTGATTTCCCAGTGAACATGTCCCCAAACTCTTGTAACACTGCTTGGATTTCTCGAACTTGGGTAGGAAATAGCTGCTGGGACATTGCTACCCCTTCCACTGAGGTGTCAGTCCAAGCCTCACTGAGGAGATCAGTCACCAGATCTCCCTCAGACTCCTCCCTCAATCCAGTGCAAATTCTCAGCACAAGGGCTTTCCTATCATGGTATGGTTTCATCATGTTAACATGGAACAATTTGTGCCCCTGCCTCCTGCCTAGCAGTTACACTATGTAGTTAACATCACTTACCTTTCTTACCACCTTGTAGGGTCCCTCCCAAACTGCTTGCAGCTTGTTGTGTCTGACAGGAATGAGAACCATTACCTGTTGCCCCACAGAATACTCTCTAGCTTGAGCATTCCTGTCATTCCCCACCCTTTTCTGTTGTTGGGATTCTGCAGGGTTCTCCTGGGCTAAGCCCATGAGTTCCCTGACCCTTGTCCTGAGGTTTAGGACATATGCCACAACAGACTCCTTCTGAGGTTCACACTTACCTTCCCACTCATCATGAGTTAAATCTAGAGGTCCCCTCACCCTATGCCCATACAACAACTCAAAGGGTGAAAAACCCGTGGATTCCTGGGGAACCTCTCTGTAAGCAAACAACAGATGGGGCAAATATTTGTCCCACTCCCTCTTAAACTGGTCTGCAAATGCCTGTAGCATAGACATGAGTGTAGAGTTTAACCTCTCAACCAGACCATTAGTCTGAGGATGGTAGGGGGTGGTCTTCATGTGCTTCACCCCACAGTCAAGCCAGCAGATCTGATATGAATTTGGCACCTCTGTCAGTCAGTATTTCTTTTGGGAAGCCTACCCTGCTGAAAATCTCTAACAAAGCATTTGCCACCTTTTCTGCCTCAGTGGAGGACAGGGCTACTGCCTCAGGGTATCGTGTAGCATAATCCGCTACCACTAGGATATACTTTTTCCCTGTGGAACTTGGGGTACTCAGAGGCCCCACAGTATCCATAGCTACCCTCTGAAATGGCTCATCAGTCACAGGCAAAGGCATCAAAGAAGCTCTCACCTTGTCTCCTGCCTTGCCTACCTTTTGGCACTGCTCACAGGTCCTGCAGTACCCTGTTATATCTGGAAATTCCAGGCCAATAGAAGTTCTGCATAATATGTCTCTTTGTACGTTTTATGCCCATATGACCTGCAGAGGGAATATCATGGGCTGTAGCTAGAAGCACCAGATGGTAGGCTGTAGGCACTACCAGCTGCTGTACCGGTCACCTTCTAGCCCTCCTTTAGGGGTTACTCTCTATACAGTAACCCTTTGTCCCAGTATACAGATTCCACCTTCCCTTGAAAATCAGGTGCCTCCCTAGCTACATGCCTCAGGCCTTACAATGTAGTGTCTGAGAGCTGAGCCTGTCTCAACTCTCTGAATGTAACGCTTCCCAGCTCCCCTTCCACAGGAAGTCTGGCATCCTCTGACAGTGGTGCCTTACTGTCAGCCTGGCTACTACTACTCACCTCTATCTTTGCATTCACTCTGTCCAAGGGAACATCAGTACCCACAAGCAGCTGTGGCTCACATTCAGTCTCACTGCTACAGAGTAGCTCCCTCCCTGAAGTAACCACCTCACCAGTCCTGGCTGCAAGTATGCAGTCTGTCTTGGTCACTCCCAGGCTACCAGAGCCACATGCTTGTCTCATAGCCTGACTGCGTGTAACTGCATAAACTCATGGTAATGCCTCATCCAAATCCTTCCCTATCAGGACATCTGCAGGATGGTAGTTCAGTACTCCTGTTGTCTCAAGACAACCTTGTATTGGCATTTTGTCTTTCCCACTTACTGGCTCTCTCACCTTTTGTTCCCCATCTTGCCTCCATGAACATCTATATGCCACATGGTCCCACTGGTTGCATTCAAAACATTTAACCCTAGGTCCTGGACATGTACCTGGACTAGTGGCTTCCCCTGCTATGGGAATATTCTGTTGGGGCAGTCTGTGCTGCCCACCATGGGTTCCTTTAGACCCATGAGCAGTACTAAGAGCCCCTTTCCTGTGCTGGAATGCCCTGCTTGCTAGGTATAGGTCTCCCTTCTTCCCCAACTCATCTGAACTAGCACATTGTCTATCAGCTAACCAGATCCTCATGTCCTCAGGCAAAGTGCTAAGGGTTTGTTCTTTCACCAAAAGGTCTGCCAACCCCACAAAAGTGGTTACCTGACATCTCCTCACCCACCTATGAAAATAAGTGTTCAGTTCAGCAACATTTTTCACACACACTTCTGTCTGCCTTGTGTCTATGCTCATGAAACTTTTTCCTATAAGTTTCAGGTGTTAGCTTAAAACATTCTAACAAGCAATTCTTAACAACAGTGTAAATAAAACAGTCAATGTCAGACATTTTAGACAATACAGTTACAGCTTTACCATGGAGTAAGGGGATCAGGAACTGTACCCAAAGCCTTTGGTCAACATCATACTGTTTACATTCCCTCTCAAACATATGAATGACACTATCAAAATTATCCCCCTATTTAAAATGCAGAAGAAATTTACTGACCTTTTGTGCTTCTGGGGTCCAGTTACTCCCTTCTCCATTACCTCCATGACTCTGGCAAAGAGTCAGCATCTCCTTCTCATGCTGTCTCTGCCTCTCCTTTTCCTCAGCTTCCAGGTTTAGCAGTTTCTCATTCTCCTCAGCCTGCAAACATCTCAGTCTCACAGCTGCTTCTATTTCCAAATGCCTGGCATCCAACTCAAGTCTCTTTAGCTCCAGATGGAGTTTTAAGTCCTCTGCAGAAAGGTTGAGCTGTCCATTCTCTGATGGTGGTACATCTCCACTGCCAGTCTGATCATTCTCCTGGTTGTTGTTTTCTGATGCAGCTGTGACCAAAGCTGCAATCATGTCTGCCTTAGTCAGGTTTCCATGCACCAGTCCCCTAGCCTGGCACATCTCAGCCATCTGGCTCCTTGTCAACTTTCCGTACTCCTCTGCTGACATGCTACCTGCTCTCCCTGACTAACTAAGCTAACAAAAGAAATAAAACAATTGTGATCTGAACTCTGAGTAATCACTGTGTGGCTGATTTAGAGTACAAAACATCTTCAGTGATCACTGTACACAAGCTACAGAAATTCACTCTACCCACACCACTACAAGCCAATTAGTATTTGCCAACCATTTAATATGTGGTGTGGATATCCCACCACTGCCACCAATTAATATGTGATGACCGTGCACTGGCCCAGCAATCAAGGAGCCTCAATCCTCATCACTAACACCAGTAAGGGGTGTCCATATAGGGAAAGGATAATAAATACTCACACAGTAAAGTACAATTTCCCTTAAGAGTACACAGAGATCAGAGTCAGTCTGGGGCTGGTCTCTCCCTTTCTCTCCAGGTCTCCAATAAGACTCCCCACTGGCACAGCTATAGGGTCCAGATCTCAGCCTAGTTGGCAAGCTAAAACCTCCAGCACCCTCTCTGTCCAACCAGTGCTCCGTGTCCCTGCCCAAGTAGCTGACACACACACACTTTGAGATAAAAAGTTATATACAACCACACAGACACTCCTGGGGAAGGCTGGCACAGGTTCTCCAGCTGTGCCCTTTTTCTGGCCAGTCTAAAAGGTAATACCAGCTTGCCACCACCCACTAATATCAGCTACTCAAAGGATCTTCTGAAAGGGTGTCCAATTATTACTATGCAATATTATCATCCAAATGGTAAGTGTGACTGAACAGTTAAGGCTTATTAGAGTGACTTGGTACAGTATCACTATATACATGCAATGTAATCTAGAGCTTAAATTAACTCTACATAAAACAAACAGTTGAAAGGTTTAAAAATATTTAATAATAAATAATAAAAACTCAAGACAATACTTCTTACTACACAGTGCTAGTCAAGAGTTCAGCGATAACAGAGAAATACTTAAAATAATACAGTAGCAAAAGATCTGACATCACAGAAAAACAAACTAGTCTAATCTTCCTATTTCCTAGCTATATCTAAGAGAAAACACAGTTCTAAATCCCTTACATCTAGAGCAAGACAGTGCTGGTGATGTTGGATGTTCTCAAGGCAAATGCTCAGAGCTCTCTAATTCCCTCTCTTTAAATTGATAACACAGAGCTGCTTCACATGACATCAATCTTCACACTTCTTTGGTGTTCCCAGGCAAACAGAAACTACATTTACATTCTTTACACCTGGTCAGAACCCAGAGCAATAAAGGACATTTATACATGCAAATTCAAGCCATTAACTCTGGTCTTTAAAACAATAGGCAGGATGCCTCCCTCTAGACACATTGGCTCCGAATTTTGACATCAAAGAATTGACTTATCAGCTTTGTTACAGCAGAGTACACTGTTGTTACATTTTTGCACTTCAATATCCAATGCAGTCTTTTTACATTAAAGAGAGCAAGGCTGTACCTCACATTAATATTTACAAATAACAGAATTATTAACAAAATTCTATCTGGCCCGGCTGTCACTCTTCATCTATCTTCACCCCCCCCCCCCATGATCAGCTCAGTAGCATGGTTGTAAATATTGTAAATACTGTGAACGGATTTAGAATTAGACTAGGGCTAGTTACTATTTGTAGATTGCATTAACTGCTAACAACTGTAAATCTTGTGTAATCAATTGTGCTTTTCAATGCAGGTATTTTTTCTTTGTCACTGTATCTCTACTTGATGTGCAAGTCAAATGTTATTGAGGAAAAAAAAAACTTCTCATGGATAAAATGATTGTTTAACATGGATGAATGTAAATATTGTAAATAGTTCTGTTATTGTTTTATTGTATTTATATGTACATTTGCATGTGTTTATAATGAAAACAAAATAAAAATGTTTTTTGAAAAAGAGGTGAGCACAGAAGGTCACTATAGCTTATGAAAGGGAGTATACTGTATGCCACATTCAAGTCAAAATATGTTACTATAATCATTCCCCCGGATTCACAAATCCTCCATGTAAGACAAAATAAGTCTTACTCGGAGACTGCAGTTGAACGGTATGAAGTCAGCGTGCCATGAATATTCATGAGGGCATGCTGACTCCACTCCATGTCTAACACGGACCGTGCAGGAAAGCAGGGGGCGTGTCCGACTGCCAAGCAGTCCAAAGGTCCACGCCCCTGCAAGTGTCTGAATTGTAAAATGTCAACACACAAGAGCGAGTCTGCTCAAATGTCCACGTACCCAACACCACACTCCCTGACATTGTAAACCCCCAGCACAGTTATAAAAAGTAAAACTTTAAATTGTTTTTTTTTCTAATTCCCGATATAGCTGCCCATATTTGCCCGTGTGTGCGCGGGTGTGCCAATTGCTTAGCTGCAGTTAGCAATCTCGACATGGAAGAGCATAATAAGGAATGTTTATGCAAACTATGCCAAATAGCAATAGCGTAGTGGTAGAGCCTTCGCACAAAGAGGAGACATTCACGGGTCGAGTCCCACCACTCCCCTTCCTATTTTATGTTTTAAATTAGTATATGAAATAATTCCTGACATATATGATTAAAATTTACTAAAAAGCATTGAAATGGCCTATGTATCAGTGAACAAAATGTATATTTATAAAGGATCTTGACATATAATTGCCCGCAGTTAAGCAACGCTTTACCCAGCACAGTATAGTTGCCCGTAGTTAAGCAGCGCTTTAGCCAGCGCAATATAGTTGCCCGTAGTTAAGCAGTGCTTTACCTAGCGCAATATAATTGCCCATAGCTAAGCAGTGCTTTACCCAGTGCAATAGGTTTGCACGGAGCTGTGCACCGCCCTACCAGTGCACTGTAGGGCAACGTAGAGCAACGTAGAGCAAAGTTGTCTAAACACAGCCACACCCCCTAGCCTGTCTGGACAGTAGTAAAATAAAATGCAATGACAAGGTTCGAACCCGGGACACTGTGCATCATAATCAAAGTACTGAACCACTAAGCCATGACAGCTTAAGATAAACAGCCACTGTTAACATACATATACTTATAAATGGTAGATTAACCATTGCTAAGCAGGTCTGCAGTCAGCAGAGAATTTTCAAAAACAGCCAATCACAAAAAAGTGTGGGAAATGCGGCATATTTAAGCCCCATAGGTGGGAATACTCGCCATAACTGATTGTAGCTCCCATCTGCAGTTAGAATGGCTAGTGCTGGAGGGGGTACATGCTTTTGAGCGCAACACTGGGGCATCGAGGAGTCAAAATACATGGCTTGGCTCCTTGTCCACCATCATGAGTCAAAACTCCTGCAGGGCCAGTCCCAAGGGACGGAGTACAAAGCAGAGGCTTGAAACCGGTTAGCTCATGACCTCACCAGTGTCACAGGCATTCCTCGGACTGGTGAGAAGGTCCGTCACCACCATGCAGACCTGAAGAGATGGAAGCAGGACCTACTGAACCAATGGATACAGGAGGCCTGTGGGATGCAAGATGCCCCACAACTGAGTAGGTAGCCATGGAATGCAGTATGTATGACATGCTAATTTATTCTATATAATGGATAGGTATGTCTCAATATCCCTTCATTTACTTCACAGCTGCAGGTGTCCGGACTGCGAATCAGCAAGCCTATGCAGATAGGCTGCTAAGGCTGTGCCACCAAGCAGGATAGTAATTATTCTGCATGTATTGTTATATAAAATAGGTGAGAGAGCCTGAAAGAAGGTGTTGTAGCCCAATAATACAGCCATAAAATGCCCTGAATAATTCCTCTGCATGTACTGTTATAGAAAATAAGTCAGAGAGCCAGAAAAAGAGTGTAGTAACCCATTAAGAAAGGTAAAATATGTCCGGAATAATATCTTTGCATGTACTGTCATATAAAATAAGTGAGCGAGCCTGAAAAAGAGTGTTCTAACCTATTAATAAAGGTATAATATGTTTTGAATATGTCTGCCATATGCACTGTAATATCAAATAAAGGAGCGAGCCTGTGGAAAAGTGTGTAATGTAATTAATAAAGGTATAAACCCTGGAGTGTCTGTGTCACTTACTTTGAAATGTTGTTGTACCCTTGCATTATACAAATAGTACTGTTTTAATAAGTGCTGGTAACCCACAGTTGGGCAGTCCCATCTAAAGTGGTTGATGGAAGTGCCAGTAGCTGTGAAGCATATATATAGTCCTCAACAGTCAGTTAATGGCTGGCATGCATAAGTAAATCTGGCACATGAGTAGCTTGTTAATTTGTTCCCAGAAATGTGAGTGTGCTACACGAAATGTAGGGTTCTGTACAAATTTAACTGAAAATGCCATGTGAACACATCCAGATATGTAGATAAAGAAATATAAATAAAATCAATAACTATGTAGCAGTAACATCTGCATCTTGGACAGTTAGTATGTCAGATATAGGTCAGGTATATAATGAACTAGCCACACCCATTACACAACCTAATGCATGTTGCCAAGTGTAATAATACATGTAGGGGATATACACCTGCAGTCAATAGGAATGTAGTGTAGACTAAAAGTACTTATAAGATGTTAATTGAGGTTTCTTTCTACACTCTACTGTATGTGCATAAACAATGCAATTCCACACCTCAATGGGTATGTGTAATCTCAAAATATTTGTTGGGACATATGTCCTATTGTTCTATAAATATCTGCATTCACTTTGATGCATGTGCCCTGTTCAAACACCACAAGCATGGTGGCCTGTTGCCACCAATCATCCCTGCATGCTGTTGGAATGTCCACTGTCGTTCAATATATGCATGTGTTATGCTTACTGTTCAGCTGTTGGAACCTTGGTGTGTTGGGTTAATGGGAATATTACTGCATGCTGTTACAACTAATTTGGAATGCTGTTGTTTATTTTGTAATTAAACACACCTAATCACAGAACGTATGGGAAGGCCGGTCCCAGCAGACCCACCTGTCCCTCCTCAGCTGGCGAGTGCACCTGGCACCAGCAGGTCCAGTGCCCAGCCCGGGCTCCCCTCCTCCGTTGGTCCTGTGCCACCTTCGGGTGGAAGCGCTGCAGGGGATGGGGCTCATCCCCCCCATGCAAGCATAGGCAGAGAAGGGCCACCTGTCACCATTCGAAGGGTCCGGGTTGTGGTGCGTAGGGAGATCCAGCGTTCAGTCGCTGATCCCCTATGCCAGCTCGAGGCGAGAGTGGCGTGTCTCACGGGTGAGCCTGCCCGTCCTATGCAGCCCCCAGCACAGTCACCCTCGGGGCTGTGAAGGTGCAGTGGTGACTGCCCATGGGTGGGTATCTCAGTTCCACTGTTACCATCTGTGGGCTCATGGGCAAGCGATTTCCAAACATTCGTCCCCATCAATTGTGTTCACCCACCCCATGTGTCATATACTGCCCCTGTATGCATCTTGTTTGTCTTGTCTCTCTACCTCCCCAACCTACCTCCCCAAATATATCTACTTCCTCTACCTCACTTTCCACTCTCACCTGAAAAAAAAAAAAAAAAAGGGGCAATCTGTACCCACAAAAACAATTACGTCCCATACATAGCTGCCCATTTCGCACACATGTCCGCTGGACATGTAAACTGATAATTATAATTGGCATTACAACATACTTTGTTGTCCTCACCCCTCTCCCAGGGGTGGAAGGTTTCAAATTTCACTCCAAATGTATTGCATATGCACAGCTGTTGCTGGTAAAGAAATGGGCAGCTATGGACCTTCCCTACAACTGTCCTGCACATCCCGAGCTTGTTTTCCTACTGTCTTTCCCTCTTTGTGCCCCCTTTTTATCACTTTCCTATCTCCCCATTTTCTTTTCTTTCAAAGAAATTAGCATGGGGGTTAGTGGGAGTAAGCACTTTTAAGCAGTAGTAAGTGGGTTTAAGCGAGTGTGCGCATGTGTGTGCTTAGCTAAGCATCGCTAAGCATCGCGCCAACCCACGCAAACCCACTTACAACTGCTTAAAAGTGCCTTAGTCACTCTGTATGTCAGGGCCCTTGTTCTGCTCAGCAGCAAAATAAAATACCTCTGTCAGTCTCGAACCCCAGACCTTGGACACACTAGACTGTATGAAGTACAACTAAGCCACAGCAGGTATACAATAACTTGGTGCTGAAATAAATATATCATGCATTACAATGAGTGAATGTAAAGGAAAAATAAAAAGGCCATAACACAAAGCTTGTTCTGTGGATCTTTACCAGCAATTATTGTGGAATTGCATTACATGAGTGTGATATGAAAAGCAGCCATTCTACCAGCAAATAATGTTACAGAGGCACTTTACAACCCCCACACAGTATCATAGCAGGACAAACACTGGCATATCTGATTAGGGCAGAGGCCATACTTCCTAACTGTGACTACTTTTCAGGGATGTCCCTGATTGTGAAACATATTTTAGCTGTGTCCCTCTGAATCCCTCTGAAAAGTACTGACGTCAGTCAGAAAGGTGGGGTATTACACAATGAATACTGACAATAATAATAGTAGACACCGCTTGTACTTCATAAAAGGTGTACTAATCCATATGCACTGCTTCACTCAAGTCTACACTTACTGTCTCTATTATGTGTAAGCTGTACCTCACTTTTAACTACCTATCCCTGACTCCATGCAAAGATGTATCTGAATGTTTCATAGGCCTGGCAGAGGCACAAACACACAGGCATATAAGCTATTCTGCTGTTACACACTCTGCAAATAGCTTTGGTAGGACTTCCACAAGCATACCCTTATGTAGGAGTACAACACAGAAATACCAAAGGATGTAGCCATGTACTGGTAGCAACTGACTGTAACAATGCCATTGCACCAGTGCTGAAAACACCTGTAGGTTGCACAGACAAAGAATAACAGTGTAACATCTGGCTACCATCTGGATAGGTTCACAGTTGGGAACTATGCAGACAGACCACCTGCCTTAATAAACTAACAGGTACACACCAATCCTTTAAGTCCAGTAAGATAACAGTCACACAATAATACATAATGCTGTCTGTATGTCAGCATCCCCCCCACAGTTAAAATATACTTGTGTGTTTAGGGTCTACCAAGGATGTAGGTAGGCATACTCAGTACTGGAATTGTCCAGTTTTCCTGAGAACCCTGTGCTAATGTCAACAATAAAAAACACAAACCCTGCAGAAGTGAGTACAGTAATATTCACAGTTTAACAGTTCACAAACAGTTCATGTGCCAAAAGAATACTTCTCAATAACTAATTTTGTATGACAGTTAATTATATGAGTAGAAAAGAAACTACATAGTCACATATATCTTGTGTAAGCATTTGCAGGGGTGAGTTAAACTGTACACTGATAGCTCTGTACTGGAAGTGGCAATAGTCAGGTCTGAGAACAACATGTACATCACTGTCTACACCTCTAGCTTCAGATATAAGAAGTATACCAACCTTCTGACTTACACAACAGTGTCCACAGCAAACAAGCATGGGCCCCACTCTGGAAATCTGAAAGGGCTACGCCTACATACCTTAGCAATTTATAGCATTGGGTTGCTATGACAGTGAGTACTGCAATTACCACACAGCAGGCTGTATGCATTTACTAAATGCTGGGCACCAAATGGTTCAGAGGGCATCACATGCACATGTGCAGATACCTATAAAAGCAGACTGTACTTGCTATCCCCACATGCAATCATTACATTGCACGTGTCAGAGACTATATAACTCCTGGAGAGTAGTGAAAAAAATTATTACTTAATAAAAAAAATTTAATTAAGTAAAAAATATATATACTTAATTACTAACCAAAAATATTAATTAAGAAAAAAAAATTAATAACCAAAAATAAAAATTAAGTAAAAAAAACTTTGCTTAATTAATAAAAAAAAAAATAAATTAAAAAAAAGTTGTCGAAGCATACACAGACAGACCTGAAAGTGACAAACCGGTATGTAACAGGTATGTAGTTGCCGGCAAGTAGTAGATGTTTATGGAGAGTACTGTACATATTGAAACATGCATATGTGGCAGCAGTAGGTATGTATGCACTGATGCCATGCATAACTACTGCCATGGACAAATTAGTGTGTAGCTGTGTGCAGTGGGACATAACTGTGACATACGTAGCTCAGCATTATATGTCAAACATCTGATCATGTTATCTATGTTCTGTACAGTACTGTGTATAATGGCAGTTTGGGGGAGTAGTGCAAACACCTATATAAACCTGGATGTGACAGAGTAAGACATGCATGATAGTCATATAATGTGTAGCTTAGCATTGGCAACTGCTGTACCAGGCTAGTATAGTAATGTAGCATTTGCAGCTATATATACTCCCTGTAATATTACTGTATGCACACATGTGACAACTGTTCATGTTGTAGCAAGGACCAACTGGTCATCTGTGAGGTGTATGGACTTATATGTGGACCTTGTGTGTGTATGGCACACACATATGAAGAGATATTTATGTGTCCGATATATTAGCATTTTAACATGTGCATACAGCAAGGGACATACTGCAACTGTTTGTGAAGGGTGAACATTTATATGTTGGTGCAGGTTGTTATGTGTATATTTATATGTAGGTTGTAGTGTGTGGCAAACAAGACAGCATACAGTGCTGGCATATGACATGTGGTGTTTAAACGCTGTGGGTATGATTTGTTAGGTTTTTAGTCTTCCAGACAGGGGGTCCTGCTAAAGATACATGAGCTGAGAATACCTTCCATGCATTCTGCACAGACTGTGCAATATTATTACATAACTGTATCCCTCTCAACCTTTGCATAATTGATATTCCCACCATGAAAGGTGGACTGTATATGTGCCTATATGTATATCTATATGTACACCAATGGATGTTTATATGCACGCTCAAGCTCAATGTTGTAAACGTATTGCCATCCCTTTTGTTAAAAACCCTGTACCCATGAAATGCCACATAGGTGGTAGTCTACTCAACACCAAAAGTGTGATAAGAGACCATGGGACACAGGTGGACAGTAGTGTCCCTTTTGATAATCACAGTGCCACACTAGTCATGTAAACTGTGTACGGTCCACATGTCATCAGAAAAGGTGCATCATCCATGGAAAAAGAGGTCAGTGTTCCACTCTACTCATCAGTCATAAAACCCATCATAGAGTACAATGGCCCTGTTGGTATGTACCTCAGAAGACATCTACAGCAACTGTAGACGCCAGACACATACCACACAAAGATTATTACCAGACTCAAACAGATGCCCTATGCAGACTGTCTTACAAAACCACAGTTACACTGTGTCACATACCACCTACCCAGAGGCAACCTCTGCCTAATATACAAAGCTATGCCAAACCCACAGGTGTTGGACATGCTCCATATAAACATATTAAAATCCATACAAGCTACACACTGTACTGATCTAAACCTTGTAACGTCAAAAAGCAGAACATGCTGGAGTGGTACATTATCATCTCAGACACATACCATACTCTGGAACTAACTACCTATTAATAGCAAATAAAGGTCCTCATTAGCAGTTGTCATGAATAATCATGATGATTGGATGTGAGATAGGAAATACAATCCGGGAATTACCTCTGTGGCTCTGCATGACAGGGGCACATGAACTTAAATTACATGGGTATTGAAGGGCAGGGTACCATATGGCTAGGCTTCCATAGGCCATATGGCTAATAGCCTATTAGCTACCTAGGACCCGATACACACACGTATGTACTTTTTTCATTACATGCTATGTGAGGTTGACTGAGTGTGATGATGAATGTGTAGGTGAATGTGTCAAAGTTGTGTATATGCGTGATAGCCTAGTGGGAAACTGTTTATATCATGGTATGTAGTGTTGTAGCTCTGATCCCAGCAAAAGATATGTATGCTATTGCTAGGCAGAAAAAGCAGTATGGCATACCGTGTGACGTAGTCCCATGGTGTTGACTGGAGTGTGCCATTGTAGGCTAAAGCAGTACATGTATGCTTATTGATTGTTAACACTAGTGAATACAAATCCCGTATGAACTGTAGTACTACCTGAAGCTGTAGGCCTAAACAGCACAGTATGGTGTATATCCACATTGCTTGGAAACACTGTTTTGTTTGTTACCTGTAGTCCTCACACATTACATACCTCAGGCATAAGGTTTTGTAAGTGCTGACACACAGTACTGTATGGCACACAGGTCAAACTCATCTGGGTTGCCATACCTTTGTGTCTTGTAGGTATGTCTGATGTGTGTGTGGGTATGCCTGTAACATGGCCTCGGTGGTGTGTGTCACAGGATATAAGTGCATATCTAGCAACATGTATAGTGTAGTACAGCAGTATGCCACCTATGTTGATGAATGTGCACATATGTTACTTAGGGGTTTGCTATCAACAAGTAGCGTGGTGTACTGGTAGTACTGTAACTGTACTTTACATTAATTTCAATGGATGACAAATGTCTGTATGCATTAGTTTCATATATACCTCCTGTGGCTAGGTGGTGCATTGTGTCACATACAGTGTGCCATGTACTGTTGTATAGTCTTTCATACTGGTTTCACTTTGTTGCTGTGCAGAACATGGTTTGGTATATAGTCAAAAAAAGAGAATTTGGTCCCAATGCAGGAATCCACAAGGAAAAACAATGAATATCGACCACAGCATTCAAATAAATGGCAATAAAGGTACCAACCAAAACCTCGGAGCTGTGTAGGCACAAATTCCACCATAAACCATGGATGAAATAAAATTGAATTTATTCACCATAAAACAGCAACAAGATTCAGCAAAATTCAGCAAACAAACTTGGACTAAGCGCTTTCACCAGTTAAACCGGCTTCTTCAGAGTCCTGGTTCATGGTTTGGTATATAGTATGTGCCAGGCACTTTCAGGCAGTTGTGGGCTGAGCAGTGATATGTGGTATTAAAAATGTGTATCTACTGACAGCCAATAGGTTGCTATATGTGGCATTTCATCGATGTCTGTACTTTAAAATGTTGTGTGCCACATGACTTGCTCACAATTATTGTTTTATTGTCTTCCAGGGACATGTCTCACAATCGAAAACCCGCGTATTCCCCTGAAGAGGAGGAAGTCATCCTAGATGCCCTAATACAACATCACAAGCTGCTGTTCTCCAGAACCAGCCAGGACCAGCATGGGCGCACTGCACTGTGGCAGGATGTTGTCCACTGGGTGAATGATGTAGGCATGCATAACCGGACTTATGAGCAGGTACGCCATCACTGCAGTGATTTAATCAGACATATCCGGCAGCATGCCTCCGATGTCCACAGACAACAGCTTGCCACAGGTGGTAGTGCAGCAGCACATCCACCCCTCACCAGAGTGAAAGAGCTGCTCCTCAGCGTGGTGGCTCCTGGCCAACCACTACAACAGACATGTGTCATCATGGAGGCCGGAGTCACCCAGCATGTCGACTCAGTGTGTGCAGGTAACATGGCATATCTGTAGACTACTGTTAGCTCGATTGTTAGAACATGCATTTATCAGATGTGTACTGTATGTTTAGAAGATGTGGAGCCTGGTGTCATGCAATACTGATAATTTGGTACATAATCTGTATGCCTGTGACTGTCACCTGTTGTACCACTGTAAAATTGCAAACTCACAGCAGCAATGCCATAGTTGTTGACACTGACAAACTGTCTCACATCCTTGTAGGTCCCTTTGGTGTGATAGCAAGACAGCAGACCCATGCTGGTGAGTGTTCTACATTTAATATAGCATATAACATGTGCATGTCATAGGAGAGTTGTAGGCCATATACACATGTAAAAGACCTACACATAATGCATGCTCTGCATGTTCTCTGTGAGACTATGCACATTACAGTAACATGAGTAGTTGCCTCAAACACATGCAATACACAGAGCATCCCAACCGATTGTGGTACACTGTAGTGGACATTGTATAGGCAGAGTCAATACACATGCACACAACATACACCGCTTTGTCATATGCAGTAAGTGTTAATATGATACACATGGCATATGTAGACTCACTGGAAATCCACAACCCACCCCCACCCCCAGCACAAAAGACCACAGTGAAGAATTTCTCAAAAGCTGACTTCACACTTCTTAAGACTGAAGTGGTATTCTTCAAGGCCCCTGTGCCAGTGAAAACCACAGCCCACACCGCTGAATCCTTTATAAACGCTTTCTCCGGACACCTTCAAGAATGCATGGATCATGCAATCCCAAATAAAACCAAGACCCATTCCCCCAAAGGCAGGCGTCCTGTCTGGTGGACCCCAGCCACAAACAAGCTTTACAACAGGAGGAGGAATCTACTACATGACAGAGCAAAATCCCCAAAAGGGAAGGCATCTCTGATCAGTACTAGCAAAAAACTACGATCACTCATAAAATCATCCAAGGCCAACTTTGAGAGAAAAATCCCAAAAGACACTAAAGACAATCACAAGGCCTTCTTTAGTTATGTTAGAAACCTGGGTGGAAACTCCCAGATATGCTCAGAGTTAGTCCAAAATGACAAAAAATACACTGAGCCCACAGACATTGCCAACATACTGGCAGACAGGTTCAGTGCAAATTTCTCTATCCCCTCCCCCCCAAAAGGAGAAATATCTATCCCAGCAGAGTGTAGCCTCCCTGACATCTCAGATGCCCAGGTGAGAGCCACTTTCTCCAAAGCTAAAAACACAGCATCAATGGGACCAGGTGGTGTCCTGGGTTGCATGCTACATGAACTCCAAGAGGAACTAATCCCGCACATAAGGCTACTGTTTAATCTTAGCCTTACTACAGAATACGTACCCAAAGAATGGCATACAGCAACAGTGGTCCCACTCCACAAAGGAGGTGCTTCTACGGACCCTGGAAATTACTGCCCCATAAGCTTGATGAGCCTGGTCTGCAAAGCTATGGAGAGGATCATTATGGAACTCATAAACAAAGACATTGGGGACCTGCAGACACTGGATCCTACCCAATTCGGCTTTGTCAAAGGCAGATCCTGCCTTTTGAACCTGGTCGACTTTTTTGAAACAGTCACTAAGGCCATTGATGAGGGTAAGGCAGTTCACACAGCCAACCTTGATCTTGCAAAAGCCTTCGACACAATACCCCACTCGGGCATCATAGACAAGCTCACCAGCTTAAATGTAAACCCATATGTCATAAGATGGGTTGCAAACTGGCTGAAGGACAGAACCCACAAGGTCAGAATTGCTGGAGCCATGTCAGACTCTAAGCCAGTCACAAGCGGTGTCCCACAGGGCTCGGTCCTGGGACCCCTCTTGTTCGGCATTTATTTTTCCGAGGTGCAAGCAAACATAGGAGGATTGTGGCTAACAAAGTTCGCAGATGACTGCAAACTGAGCACCATAATTGATACTCCAGCGGGCACAAGCATCCTTCAGAAAGGCCTCATAGAAATGGATAGCTGGTGCCAGAGCCATGACCTTAAATTGAACACCAAAAAATGTATAGTCATACCCTTTGGGAAAAACAAAGTACCCACAAATTACCACATAGGTGGTAATCCATTAAGTATGGAAGAAGTAATCAGGGACCTAGGGACCCAAGTTGACAGTAACCTCTCATTTGGCACTCACGTTGCCAAGGTGGTTAGGAAGACCTTCTATATTACCCACCTTATCATGAAAGGATTCACATCTAGATCAAGAGAGGTCATTGTGCCCCTATACTCTTCCCTTATCAGGCCCATAATTGAGTACAATGCCCCATTTGGGATGTACCTTACCCGACACCTGCAGCAGTTAGAAAGACCCCAAAAGTACCTCACCAAGAGGATCAAGGGTCTCAAACATATGTCATATGCTGCCCGGCTGAAGAAACTCCAGCTCTATTCAGTCACATACCACCTACTCAGAGGCGATCTATGCCTGACGTACAAGGCCATGTCCAATCCGGAATTAATGGACATGCTCCACCTCAGAAAATCCAAATCCATCAGAGCCACGAGAGCGAGAGATTTGAACCTCAACACAGAAATAAATAGGACGTGCTGGAGGGACAGATGCTCCCTACACTCTGGAACAGAATCCCAGTCCATGTTAGGGAGAGCCCCTCACTGACTTTCTTCAAGAGAAATCTTGACGAGTGGATGGGAGATCATAGGTTTACCCCGGGGGTCATCTCTGTGTCACTACTAGACAGAGGCACAGTAAACTAAACCCAAAATGGGCATAGTATTCTCATTCCAAGGGGTGGCGAAAGCCACACACACTCGGGCTAGGCTTATAAATGCCCTAGGGCAGATAGCCTAGTATGAACCTATGAACCTATGAACCTATAGACACCTGCTGTAAGGTCAGACTCCAGTATCCCATATGTAATCAACACAGCACACATACTATACCTGAGGGGTAGAGGCCTATCATGGGGTGGTGCGACATGCTTCAACACACAACACATTCATGTTAGGCAATGCTCCCTA
This sequence comes from Protopterus annectens, assembly GCF_019279795.1. NCBI lineage: Eukaryota > Metazoa > Chordata > Ceratodontiformes > Protopteridae > Protopterus > Protopterus annectens. The sequence goes on from NC_056734.1 coordinate 705,931,674, forward strand.
TTGAACACCTTACATACCCATGTAACAACTGGCTGTGAAATGGTTAATGTAGTCAAAGTGGTGCAGGTCAGGTACAGCAAGATAGTTGCCAGTGTGGCATACATTAGTGGCCTTGAGTGACCACATGATGCTGCCTGATGATGGCTCATGGTACTACACTACATCCAGTTACAGTAACTACAGTACTACACATAGCATTCATTGCTATACACCTGACAGTTGTGTGCATCCGGCCATGGTATGTATACCTATGAGTGATGGTGCACAGGACATTGGAAAGCATTTTATACTTGCACAACAATGTTGTGTCCATGTACACATTGTGCTCCAGGGTGAGGCCAATCATTGAACAACACACATGCATCAAAGACATGTATACTGTTATCAACAAGGACTCTCTACACTCGCACTGCATGCTGTTGAGCAACACACATCCTGCATGCTGACACGTGTGATAGGACTCTTTGGCATGTGATACTGTACTCCACCATCAACCACTAATGAGTATGTTCTGTATTGCTGTTGGTGTGTGTGTGTGTGTGTGTGTGTGTGTGTGTCAACTTGACTGAGTAGTGTATTTGTGTGCATGTGTGCATGTGTTCATGTGTGCATGTGTTCATGTGTGCATATGTGCATGTGTGCATATGTTTATGTGTGCATGTGTTCATGTGTTCATGTGTGCATGTGTGCATGTGTTCATGTGTTCATGTGTGCATGTGTGCATGTGTTCATGTGTTCATGTGTGCATGTGTGCTAACATCCTGTACAGATTGTAAAGTGTGTTTCCTGTCTTCCTCTCACATTGTTGGATGAGTGCAACAGGGAACCTGAAGTCACTGCCACAAATAGTGGACATGATGATACATGTGTTGTGGCACAGGCAGGTTTGACAGGGTCTGTCATTGGTCTGCCAATCGACAGTACACAGCTTTCCACCCCATCTATGTGCACATTCATACTGCCAATACATCCCTCAACACCAATGGCCTTAGCTGAGGAACAGCATACAGTAGGCATTGACCAGGATAGTGTGGTATCTCTGGCACATGCAACCCCTCACAGCAGCCATACCCAGACACCTGGAACGGTACCACATAGGCATATGTCCAGGGGTTCTCGTGGGAGCACTGCTGGTCATAATGCCCCTGGCAGACGTGCCCCCACAGGTCTCACAACCTCAGGTATGTTCCGGGCTGTAATGCAGGCACAGGCACGTATGGGACTGTACACCAGGCATGGACTAAGGGTGCAGAGGGCCCATAACACCGCTATCAATGACAGTATCCGTGACCTTGCTGGTGTCATCCGTAATTACACCGAGGTCATTGATAGACGTTGGGGGGAGACACTAGATGTCCTCTGCAATGTAATGTCCATGTGCCAGGACAGTGCAGGACGGCTGAGATGTCGATGTGGATGTATGCCAGCAGCATCATCAGCTGGCAGTCGTAGAGGATGACACACAAGTCCCAGCCACTCCCGTAGTGGCAGTACCAGCCCCAGCAATGTTGGGGCTGGGCTGTCAATAGATCGTCCTAGACAACCACGTGCACATGGCTCTGGCCAGTCTCAGCAGTGACATGGGTCCAGTCGATATCCCTCTGCCTCTGACGATAGTACCCAGTCTGGCTTAGTACCCGATACTGTCCATGACACCCCTGCCAGGCACAGGTACTGTGTCCGTGGCCAGAGACAGTGATCTGTACAGCCTGGCAGGTACAGTTTGTGGCTGTCCCACAACCTCCCGTATTTGGCACCCACATGGTGGAACTTTGTGTATGCAGACACACACACATAAACCAAACATCTAGGGCTAACACATACACACACACATTACATCAACATTGACCCATGCTGTACTGTTGTCCCTCACACACACACACACACACACACACACACACACACACACACACACACACACACACACACACACACATGTTGATTGGATGGGTCATTGTCGGGCTCTGGAAAACCAACAACACACCCTGTGCATATGATGAAACTGTGCCACCTCCTGTCATCTGTGACATTGATGCAGGAACAGGCTAACATGGTGCTGATGCACAGGGACCTAATAGCAGTGTAGCAATGTTAGCATGTTGTCAACAGTAAAGTGTAATGATATCCTTGTAGGTATATCTGAGCAGGCATGATGCATTAAAGCAATGATTATTAATGTAGTATTGTTTACACCAGTGTTAAGTCCAAAAATGTATTGTCCACCCATGTGCCACTTGGCTGATGTTTGTGGTACTGGCAGCATGTGTTGGTGAGTGGACGGTACGTGTGTGATGTGTGCAGTACAGATATGCAGGTGTACATTTGTGAACATGGTGGAGGTGCACTTTCTGCATGTACGTGCATAGTGGACACATGGGAAGGGTGACATGCCCTGTATTACACAGTGTTAACACTTCATATTTCCTGTTGGTGGCCAGTATGCATTTTACTACACATATGTTACAACTTGGGTACACATGTGTGTATTACATGGTTTGACACTATGCTGTGGATGATACTGTTAATATCGGTCATTGGTTTCCATTCTGGTAGTATACATAACCTCAACAGCCTGACTTTAACCAATCATTAGATGATGTCTTGACAACTGACACACAGATGTAGGATACACATTTGCATTTGAATCCTTCTGGTACTATACTATACCAGTAACCAGTGGTATTGACCACCACCCATTCCTGGGACCACTCCTGTTTGGCATGTAGCCGTCCTAGGTACAAGCAAACACACTAGGGATATGTCCGTCCACATCTGGTAATGCATACAATGGCCTACAATGCATTATTCGGATGAGACACTTATCCTCCACAAGGGTATCATACAGACAGATAACTGTTGACCAACCCATGCTGTAAAGCTATAAGCCAACTATAGCATAGTCATCCACATTTACTAAACATAGTATCCTGACAGTAGCACATTGGTAATAGCCCACAACATGTAACAGGGGTACTGATGTGTACATACAGCCACATGTTATGTCATCTGTCCTTTGGTATTCACAATTCCAAAGGTATTCTGATGTCCCTTGGTGTATCATATAAGCAATAAGGGGTCTGTATGCATATCCACGAAGTTGTTGTACACCTGTAATGAATGCCCATTATTGACAGACTGTGTTGTGTCTGAAATATACCCCAGGCATGAACCCTCACTCACACTATTCTATAGAAACTGTCATGGGTGTGTGTGACACAGATGACCTAGGCCACAGATCACTACAGTGGCTGGCCTTGTCACATACATACATATGTGACCTAGGGTCTGAGAAGCAGCAGCACAAACTGTCAATGGTAACAGATGTATTCATGTAGAAAGCAGGCTTCACACCTATGAACTAATTGAGGTCACATGTACATATATGTATTTGCCACACAGATACCTGAAGTGTGCAATGCACATACTGTTGTTTTACTGATATGTCATACAGTAGTAAAAGCAAAACCCACAACACATTGACCAACAGTGTCATACACACACACTCAGCAATTGCTGGATTCAAGCCCCTACCTAACTATGTTGTGATACTAGAGAGATACGCATTAACACAATGCACTATATGCTTTACTGGGAGTTTTCATTTCCACGGCTGTATTTGTGGGATACTGACATCATCAGACTTGTCAAAGAGGAATTTACCTCTTTTAATGTGTTTTACTAGTCTCCAAAAAGGGCACTGCTCTCAAAGGTAGTCACACACACACTCAACAATTGCAGGATTCAAACCTCTATGTAACTATGTTATGATTCTAGAGAAGTACGCATTTACACGACGCATTATATGCTTTACTGGGAGTTTTCCTTTCCACTGCTGTATTTGTGGGATACTGACATCATCAGACTTTCCAAAGAGGAATTTACCTCTTTTAATGTGTTTTCCTAGTCTCCAAAAAGGGCACTCCTCTCAAATGAAATCACACACATACACCCCCCCCACACAGCAATTGCAGGATTCAAACCCCTACCTAATTATGTTATGATACTAGAGAGATACGCATTAACACGACGCACTGTATGCTTTACTGGGTGGTTTATTTTCTCCTGCTATATTTGTAGGATGCTGACATCATCAGACTGGACATGGTAATTTGTGTGCACTTTGTTTTATGCAACCCCAGGAATAAACCATGTGGGTCAGCAGGTGTTAACAGCTTGAACAGGACTCCACAATTCTTAGCTTGTGTGATCTATCTGTGGACCAATTGCCATTCCATCATAAGACAATACATATTTATGCACAGATTGTTGATTTTGTGGATACAACATGTGTCTGGGATGTTGATAAAGGGCTATTCAAAGTCTATGTGGGACGTGTGTAGCTCCTTTCAGTAATGTATGTCCTGGGTGGCCGCCTTGCAAACAGTCTAGCTGGTTTGGGAACCATGATCTGCCCATGAACAAACCAAAGTTGGTAGGGTTGTGTGTTTGTCGACTTCCAATAGCTCTGTTTATGACTTCAATCATGATAGAATCCATGGCCTTGCAGATCAGACTTCATAGGCTTATAGGACTATAGTTCCCATGGTCTGTTATGCACCAACACTTGTGGGGTGTGCCATATGTTGCTGTAACCCATTCAACAGTTTCAGATCTTGTAGAGCGGGTGAGGCTCAACAGACTGTTCAGGTGCAGGGTCTGTTTGTTCTGCAGTTCACTTATGACACATATAGGGAAACAATGTAATCCAATTGATGCCATGTTTTCGGCTTTGGAAGGAGCTGTTTACCCATTCTACATGTGATATCTCCTGGTATGATGATAGGGCCTTTTGTCAGTGGGAGGTGGGTATGTGTGTATGTATGGGCCTGTCTGACAGGATGTTGGCATTGTCAGTCAGGTACAGTTGGCCCTGACTCAGGACATATACGAGTGTACATTGCTATTTATGACATAGCTGAAGGAAGTGTCATGGTTCTGTCTGGACTCCTTCACAGATAATCTTTCCACAATACCTGAGCACTAAACCCCTGTTATACTCTTTTACACACTTAACACCCTACTGATCCTTTTTGATCAGTCAACAGAGTATTTCATCATAATATCCTGGCTTGTCCAAAGGTCGGTTTCGTGTGTAATCTCCAGTCCAGCTGGTGAATATGGGAATTTTGAGGCAATGTTACAACTGCCTTATGTACACAGACAACCCTCTTCTCCTCCCAACAAACTTGGATATATGTGAGAGATGCAACTATATAGACAAACAGGAGGCTGAGCTCTCTTGACCCATGACTGGCACAGTCTATCAGGTGGTGAAGGTAACCACACACACCACAAATCTAGTCTCACATAGACCTATAGCAACAGCAAACTAAACACATTACCACAGAAAAACATACTTGGAGGTTCTAAATAAAATCTGCCTAAGCAGCAGAGACCTCCAAAGCAGACACCCAAACAACTGCTACCCCACAACAATACCCAGATATCACATAGTTCACAAAGTCAGTGTGCCACACAGTCACTGCCCTTAGGGCTAAACAACACACCTAATACACTTGTAATAGGTGACTCTGTTGTCAGACACACTGACGTCCCACTCACCAGGCTGAACAAGGAGAAGGTCACTTTGAGCTGTCTGTCGGGTGCCAGGATCCACCACATAACACATGCACTCAGGTCACTCCAAAGCAAGTACAAATATGGCTCCATCATTGTCCATGCTGGTGTGAATGACCTCAGATGTTCCTCCCTGGACTACATGACAAGAGACATAGAGGAGCTCTCTGATCATGTAGCCCAGGCCAGTATGACTCTGACCTTGTGTAGCATCTTACCCTCACCAAGAATGATGGCACAGTTTACAGACAAAATGATCAATTTTAACAGCTGGCTAACGTATTGGTGTCATTCAAAGGGGATCCAGTGTCTGTCAGCCTGGGATGACATGCTCGACATGCCACGTTGCTTTGCTAGGGACGGCTTGCACCTGTCACCACTGGACTTTCGAATACTGGCTAAGGCTCTTGCCACCCCCATAGTGCCTTTTTTAGGCAAGGCTCAAAAGACAAACCCACCTCCATAGACAATACAAGGTAAAAGAAACTAAGGATAATGCTGCTCAACACTATATGTCTAAACCTCAAAATGCACACACTCAAGGCTCTCCTCAGTATGGAGAATGTCGATATCTGTGCAGTAACAGACACCTGGTTCAGGCACCCGAAAGCACCCCAGCACTACCAGGTTATACTTCATACCATGCTTTTCGGCCACAAAACTCAGACCGACCAACATAAATAGGGGGAGTATCCTATACATCATGGATACACACACCTCCAGGTTAGTAGCACTGCACAAAGCATCGGAGACCATACATGTGCAACTAATAGTGGGCAAAACTGCCTTTCAGTTTGTAGCCTGCTACAGACCACCCTCCCAAACTCAGGAACCCCACTCGGCTTTCCTGAGAACACTGAAGAATATGAAGGTCTCTCCAAACACCATTATATTGGGTGACTTCAACTACCCAAACATTGACTGAGAATACTACTCAAGCCCCAACACCCTCACCCAATGGTTGCTAGAATTTATAAACTCATATGCTATGGCACAACTGGTCACCACACTCACAAGAGGGGAAAACATATTGGACCTGATCATCACCAACATGGGGACTCTATGTTCCACATCAGAGGTATACCCCTCATTGGTAAGGTCAGACCATACATTTATCTCACTGGACATCCATATCCCATCCCCACCCCCATCCTAGGTAATCTCGGTGAAGAACTTCTCAAAAGCAAATGTCACACTTCTCAAAACCAAGGTGGTATCCTTCAAATACCCTGGGACAGTGGTAAATACGGCTCAGACCGCAGAATCCTTTACAAACGCATTCTATGGACACCTATTGGAATGCATGGATCGTGCTATCCCAAATAACAACAAGACTCACTCCTCCAAAGGCAGGGGACCTGTCTGATGGACCCCGGCCATAAATAAGCTATACAACGAAAAGAAGAGGCTACTACATGATAGAGCACAATCCCAGAAAGGGAAGGCATCTCTGATCAGTACTAGCAAGAAGCTATTATCACTCATAAATTAATCTAAGGCCCGCTTCAAAAGGAGAATTGCACCAGGCACTAAGGACAATCACAAAGCCTTCTTTAGTTATGTCAGGAACCTGGGTGGCAACTCCCAGATATGCTGTGAGTTAGTGCAAAATGACAAAAGATACACTGAACCCACAGACATTGCCAACATCCTGGCAAACAGGTTCAGTGCAAATGTCTCACCCCCATCCCCCTAAAGAGCAAATGTCCATGCCAACAGAGTGTAGCCTCCCTGACATCACAGATGAACAGGTAAGAGCTGCCCTCTCCAAAGCAGACAACACAGCATCAGTGGGACTGATCTTACACGAGCTTCATGAAGAACTTAACCCTCACAATAAGTCACTGTTCAATATCAGACTTACTACAGGATATGTACCCAAGGAATGGTGTACAGCAACAGTGGTCCCACTCCACAAAGGTGGTGCCACAACGGACACTATCGCCCTATAAGCCTAACTAGCATGGTCTTCAAAGCTATGGAGCGTATCATCATGGAACTCATACACAAAGACATTGGGAACCTACAGACACTGGAGCCTACCAAATTCGGCTTTGTTGAGGGCAGATCTTGCCTCTTGAACCTGGTCGACTTCTTTAAACAGTTACCAGGTCCATAGACATAGGGAAGGTAGTCCACACAGCCTACCTGGACCTTGCAAAACCCTTCGACAAAATACCCCACTCAGGCATCATAAATAAGCTCACCAGCTTAGATATCAACACATATGTCACAAGATGGATTGCAAACTGGACCATGGATAGCACCCACATGGTCAGTATTGCAGGTGCCATGTCTGACTCTACACCAATTACAAGTGGCATCCCACAAGGCTCAGTCCTGGGACCTCTCTTGTTCAGTATATATTTCTCTGACGTACAGGCTGACACAGGAGGACTATGGCTGACCAAGTTCGCAGATGACTGCAAACTGGGTGCCATAATCGACTCTCCAGCTGGCACAAGCATCCTCCAAAAGGGTCTCACAGAGATGGATAACTGGTGCCAGAGCCATGGCCTACAGCTAAATGCCATTAAATGCATAGTCATCCCCTTTGGGAATAACAAAGTGCCCACACATTACCACAAAGGTGGTAATCCATTAAGTACGGAAGAAGTTTTTAGGGATTTGGGGACCCGAGTAGATAGTAATCTCGCCTTTGACAATCACATTGCCAAAGTGGTTAGACAGACCTTCTATATAGCTCACCTTATCCCAAAAGGTTTCACATCTAGATCAAGTGAGGTCATTGTGCCCCTATACTCATCAGGCCCATGACTGGATACAATGCCCCATTTGGGATGTACCTTACCCAACACCTGCAGCAACTGTAATGGCCACAAAAGTACCTCACCAAGTGGATCTAGGGACTCACACAGATGCCCTGTGCAGTTCAGCTAAAGTAACTCCAGCTCTATTCAGTTGCTTACCGCCTACTCGGATGCGATCTGTGCCTGATGTTTAAAGCCATGTCCAATCCAGAATTAATGGACATGCTCCACCTCAGGATATCCGAATCCCTTAGAGCTACATGCTCCAGGGAATTAAACCTCAGCACAGATATTAATAGGACATGCTGGAAGGACAGATTCATATCCCAGAGGCTCCCCTCACTCTGGAATGATATTCCAGTCCCGCATAGGCAGAGCCCCTCACTGACCCTCTACAGGAGAAATCTTGATGAGTGGATGGATGTTTGTATGTTTACCCCTGGGATCTCTTCTGGGTCCCTGCTAGACAGAGGCACAATAAACTAACCGTAGAAGGGCTATCTTGTGTGACCTACTATTCTCAGGCACAGTCTACTAATCTAACAGGGTTGCGAAAGCCAAACACACTCTGGCTAGGCTTATAAATGCCCTAGGGCAGACAGCCTAGTATCAACCTATGAACCTATGATAATGTTTGGAGTGCACATTGTTTATTGATGATACTGATTGCATATTTTTTATCTTCTTTGCTTTCCCACTTTCTATGAACAACCTAAGTATCTGTAGTACATATTTGATTATGACAGGGTTCCAGTATATTATATATGTGTCTGTTGTCATATAACTGTGTGCACAGGGCGGATTGGTGAATAGTGAGAGGTTCCTGAGTTAACACATGCAACTGCCGGATATGTGTGGCTCACTGCTGTACTCAGACATGGCCTAAGTGTGTGAGCATGCCCAGTTTGGCCTTTCAGTGTTTTGTTGCCTGACATTTGTCTCATTTATTTGTGTTGTGAGCATGCCCAGTGTGACCTTACAGTATATTGCTGTCTGAAGTCCACTACATTTGTTAATGTGTGTGAACATGACCAATATTAACATTTATACTATATGTGTGTTGAAAATCAGGTTCTATTTTTACTGCAGGGCTCACCTTTGTGTCATAACTCAACAGGGATTATGCTGTGCCTGCAGGGTTTCCATGAGATACTTTGCATAGACTTATCAACATTTCTTCATATAGGCTGACCACTGAAATACTGTCATGGTTTAGTGGTTCAGTACTATAACTATAGTGCACAGTATCCTGAGTTCGAGGCCTGTCACTGCTTTATATTTTCATACTGAGCAGACCAGACTGCTTAAGGGCCAGTAGAGCAAATATGAGCATGTTTGCCTGTTTTGCTCAACTATACCCAACTTTGACCAAGCTTGTTCAACATTGCTCAACGTTAACCAACATTGCTGAATGTTGCCCAGTATTGCTCAACATTGACCAAAGTTGTGCTAGTTAGTGTGTGCAATTTTGTTTACATATACTAAATAGTGGTAAAAGCTGTTTATCACTGCTTTATATTGCTTAACACATGGCAATCATGCCTCAGGTGGTGCTGCAGGGCTGCCTATGTCGGATGCACATACTACACTCCCTATACATGTTTGAAAACAGGTAGTGTCAAGTTAGGCATCCCTTTTACTATATGTGCGAGTCAGAGAGAGGTATCATTTCCAGGGTTCCTACTGAGCCAGTGTATATGCTATGCGTTGCCTCTTTGCCAAGGCCAAAGCATACTGGGCATGCCTCCTTCTGCCTACTGGGGCAGGCTCAGGTTGTTCCTCCTCTGAGTCACGCTCTGACTGTGATGGCCTTGGCAATGGTGGGGGGCTGTTTGGCCCGGGCCTATGCTGCTCCTGCTGCAGCTGTTTTTGCAGGATCATATTATGTAGCATAGCACATACCATGACAATTTGGGTACATGTAGATGGTGAGTACTGCAAGGCTCCACCAGATGTGTCCAGGCACCGGAACTGTGACTTGAGCAGCCCAAACACACACTCGATTACATTTCATGTTTGTGCGAGTGCCTCATTATGGCGTTCCTGTTCAGGTGTGTCTGTGTTTCTGATGGGTGTCATCAGCCACGGCTCCAGTGCATAGCCAGCATCCCCCACTAGGTGACCATGAGGGATGTCCCCATTGGCAAATGTCTGGTACAGCTGTGTCAGATGCCAGATATGGAAATCATGGTAGCTTCGGCGACAGCCAGCACACACATTCAGTATTATGCCCTGGGCATCACACATGACCTGGCAGTTGATAGAGGGGAAGCCCTTGTGGTTAAAGTAGACCCTACCCCGCTCACCGGCTGGTGCTTTGATGCGTATGTGCGTGCAGTCTATTGCACCCACTACCTCAGGGTATTCTGCTATTTGCTGGAAGAGACGCATATTGCTGGCCAATACCTCACGGGAATTGGGGAAATATACATGATCACTGACATGTGCTGACATGGCATCCAGGAACTGGTGCAGTACCCTGGATGCTGATGCCTGTGATATCCCCATCATATCACCAGTTGGTCTCTGGAAGGTACCTGTTGCTAATTTTCTTAGGCCAACACATACCTTGGTTTCCACTGGGATGGGTTCCCCTCTGTTGGTTCTGTGTGTGAGGCGTGGCCTGCACAGCTCAACAATTTGCTGCATGAGGTCTCTGTCTGCTCTATAGTGCTCCACTATCTCCAGCTCATGTAGCCCCTGATAGGTTACCCTGGGCCTGTACTCTCTTCTCCGTCTCCTTACTGTGGGTTGTCCAGCAGCATTCGCATTGTCACCACCCTCAGCATGTTGCATATGTTGCCTTATAACAGCAATGACAGCCCCTAACATTTTTTGTCTCAGTAAAGCTTTTTAAGTTTTCACTTCTCTTAGTTTACTGCATTGTTGCAGTGTCTCTGAGGAAAACATGGTGGAAAGTTGTTTGCAGAGTTTTAAGTGCTGGGCTGGGCTAGTGTACTGCCTGTGTAATTGCCTGATTCTGATTGTTTTCACCTGCTAGCTCTGCTAGTACTCCCTGGTTAACTTCCCACTATTTGTTGTGCTTCCTTTTCCCTTTCTGTTTCCTCAGGGGGGCAGCGCCGTGCACACAAATGCAAACAGGCTCACACCAGCTCACAAGCGTGCACACATGCTAACATGGACTAAAACTTGCTTATTCTTGCTAAAACGCACGCACACAGGCGCATACGTGCTTACACACATTTCAACAACCTTAGACATGCTTACTCCAGCTTAAACGCGCACACACAGGTGCACATGCATACACACAGTCTTACTCGGATATACAGGCGTGCACACACATGCAAACATGTTGCAAGCACTTCAACAAGAAACTTTAGTGTTATCCACGGCATACACCTTCAATTTCTTGCCTTTAGCCTGGGTACCTGTTGACACACCTCTTCCATTGATGAGTAACTGACAGCAAACACATGCCACTCTGCTCCAATGAGCTTCACTTCTTTCATACATACCCCCCTCGTGATGTCACCTATCTTCTACTCTGATACTCCCCTTATCCTACCGCTATCCTACTCCTACACTCCACTGACTGTGCTCATTTATGTAAACTTGGGATTCACTATCCTTACCCTCATTTGCATAGGATTGCCTACTAATGCTTGGTTGCATCTCTTAGACTGAGCTTCCCCCCTTAGCAACCTCTACTAGGTAGCCATGTTGTCTTCAGCCTGCCATTCCCTTGCATTGTAAATTAAGAATTACAATAAAATCCACATTTGTGGATTTTACTTATTGGTTTTCTGGTTTTTAGAGCGTAGCACATTTGCGCGGCGCTGTGCTAAGCTTAAACTTCGGAGATCGGGATAAAAAAAAAGTGATTTTATTTTTATTTTGCATCGGTGAACATTGCCAATGGCCGTATTTCTGGCCATTGGCATGCTTCCTCAACTGGATGCATCCTTTTTTTGGAGCTGTCACGGCTCCGTTGTGCTATTTGCAGAATGGTACTCAGTTGTCAACGGAGTACATTTCTGCAAATAACACTACTCTTACTCGGACAGGTTTGGGTTTCCTGGATCGCAAATTTACCTAATTTGCATAGCTTTCACCAGCAATTGAGGTAATTTGCATATCCTAGCCCTGTCCGTGTAAGAGTCATTTTAGGAGCTCTCTTGCATGCCCCTCCCGGCTGTTCCTGGATCGCTCGGCGGACATGTTGGCTGCATGGAGTCTTACTCTACTCTTAGAGTCCATGCAAGCCTTCGTGAATCCAGCCCATTATTTTTTAATTTTCTTTACAATCAAACATCATATGCTTATACAGGTGGCTATCTTTTGGGCGAAGGGTTAAATACACATACTGCTTATGTACATCACAACAGGAGGTTGAAATGTGTTACTGTGTCCTATTTTTTCTTTCAGTTTTGTCCCAGCCTGACATTAGAGGGGTACTCAGAAATTGGTTGCCTTTTCCACACAGAGTTAAGGAGGAATGTTGTCTATATGTATGACAGCAGCACTCTTGAATTGTATGACTTTCCATTAGTGTCTTCATTTTCCTCCCAGTCTAACACCAGAGAGAGATACACAGAAGATGTTGGTCTTTTTTTGGAGGGGGGTAGGGAGGTAGAAATCATTCCCAGTAAGGATATATGCATCCTTACATACATTTGTCTTAGTTTATTGTGAGTTGCTGTTTTGTCAACTTTGAACATTAAGCCATAGAGACAACTTTTTTTCTTCCTTGAAGAAAAAAAAAATAAGACTGAATGTATTTCCTTACTCACGATTTTTGTTCAGTCCATCATTTGATCAGAAGGTTGGAAAAATGGTCTAAAAATGCACCTCAGAGCATTTTCTCTGCAGTTATTTTATTTATTTATTTATTTATTGTAGTTGGTTTACCAGGATAGTCCATTGGGCCATAATGAACCCGTTTTCAATGGAGTCCTGGGGAGAAAAGCTCCAAAAAATATATTTTTGTAATTTTGAACATACATTCTTAGATACAAACAAAGTTTAACAATAGGTACAACAGTTAAAGATAAAGCAATATCAAGTAGTACAGCAAGTGTGCATTTAAAATACATTGCAGGAAAATGAATTAACTATTTAACATGAGCTTATTACTATGTAATATTGGCTAGTTAGGGTATGTTGTAAGAATGCAAGAAAAAAGTAATGCCATTCCAGAATGTTTTTCTTTAGTCATAATTTTAGGCAAACATGAGATGAAAAGTTTGTTAAAAGGGCCTAAAATTGAGCTCAGTACATAAGGAAAAACACGGCTTTTGGAAAACCTGAAGAGTAAAACAAAATATGCAAAAAAGAAGAAAAAAGTAACCTGTATGATGTGGGGAGGCCAGGCTGTGGGGAAAATGGGGGATGGGAGGACTGGGAGGTGTGTGTGTGTGTGTGTGTGTGTGTGTGTGTGTGTGTGTGTGTGTGTGTGTGTGTGTGTGTGTGTGTGTGTGCGTGCACATGTGTGTTGGAGAGAGCAGTAGGCAATGGGAGTGCCATAGATCCCTTTATCTTGGAAACCATTTCACCTGAAGCTGATCCTACACATAGGGCTGCTGTAATGTAACATCACAGCAACTAAATGTGTGCCACTGTGAATGTTCCTCTGTAGAATGGGACAACTTGGTGTGGTACAAAGGCTTGTCATAAAGTAAGACCATTGTAACTACAGTTCAATCTGTGCATACTACTCCAAACGATTTCCTGGCTTAGGCTAAGAAGTTGCTTAGAAGATATGGTAGCAACAGGGTGATACTTTGGAAATGTCTTGGAGTAATACTTGCTGCGGGCTCACAAAATGCTAGCACTAGACCTGGGCAACAGGCTATAGGTATTGTGTGATGGTATAGATTCCTCAGTTCATCACTGCTTACTATGTGGCTCTAGACTAGTCACTTAATCAGATATTGCTCACAGGTTTCTCCTGAAAGGAGCCACTCAGGTCTGTTAGGATTACCAGTAAAAAGAAAAAAAAAAAAAAAGGCAAAAAATGGACACTAAACTGAAGAGTACAGAGAAGGGCTACCATGATGGTCAGAGGACTGGAAGAATGATGTGCCCAGAGAAACTGGATGGCTTGGAGCTCTATTCTGTAGGAACTAGGAGGGAAGGAAGGATGTGATATCGGTACACAAGCACAGTAATGGGACTTGAGGAATCAATCAAAATTATGTGGGGAGGAGAGAAGACATAAGTAACACTTGGAGGACAACTGCTTTATTCTGGATAAAAGAAAATAGTTCACAGAAATGACAGTGAATAGATGGCTCTCACCTCTACAATGGGTACAAACAAATCTGTTAGGGTAAAAAAAATTAAAAAAATAAAACACGTACAATACGGTGGTTGCATAAGTGTGCACACCCTTAAACTAATACCTTGTTGAAGTACCTTTTGATTTTATTACTTATGCAACCAGCTTATTGTATATTTTTTTATTTTTTTATATTTTTCCTCTAACAGATTTGTTTATCAGTTGAATTGTACAGGTTATAGGTCACGTTAAAGGTGGGAAATGTTTTGAAATGATTTATTGTGGTCTCATTTTTTTTATATCACAAAAACTTGGCATTTTAACAGGGGTGTGCAAACTTTTTATATCCACTGTATGTATGTATTTTATGTATGGGTGGCCTGCTTTTAGTCTAAATTGTCCTTGATTGACATCTGTTTAATTGACAGCATTTGGACAACTAAATAGCTAGTCGACAGGGAGAGGGAATATGCCCTTTCCCCATTATTTTGTGATCTCAGATTTGGTATATATAGTTATTAGGGGGTTTAGGGGTTGCAGATAGGTTTGCCTCTCTGCAAAAAATGATTTTTGTTTTTAGTTTAAAGATTGCATGTACTGAGGTTCCTTTTTGGCACATGCATGTTAGTGTGTTGACATCAGCTTTGTTGATGTTTAGGAGATCGATGTATGGGTTACTTGATGAATGTGAGTATACCCACATAGGTTCCGAACGTTTGCTCAAATGAGCAAGTGACCGAAACCCAAACCCCAATACACACACACACACACACACACACACACACACACACACACACACACACACACACACACATACATATAGGTATTAATTTAATGTTATTTATATTTGATTTGGCCTGTCAGTTGCACTTAACTACACTGCCTGCACTACAGCGCATTTATTTGCTATGTATCAGTGTTATCAGAGGCAGTGTCAGCATGAAACTTGTGGCTAGGTCTTGATGGACATTTGTTTGTAAAAAATAACTTACTTTAGCTGCATGAATAAATTAAGCTATATTGCACACAATTGCCATCAGCAGATAAGACATTGTGGTTCATGTAGTGTGCTCATTTGAGTTTCTAAGCACCCTTTTTTACCTCTCACGTTTGTTGCCCCTTATCCACAGTATCTAAGAATTCCTTCACATCTGTACTTAGTAAAGAATTACATAATTTTCACTTTAATGTCTTTTTTCTTTCTGCTTAAGCTGAGTTTTGCTGGATGAAGAAATGCAGTTTAAAACAAAGTTGTATCCTAGGGACTTAGACTTGTAAAATAATGCAATTATTTGTCAAGTCATATCCAGTTTTGATCATTCAAATAAGTTAAAATCAAAGTCTTAGGTGAACAGGAACAGACGGGCTAGACCAGAAACAATCATTTGCAGCGACATACAGCATGCCTTCTAAAATCACATAACATAGTAATTTAATTAGTGACTGAAACATTCTCCAAGCCTGCTTATATTATAATGATATGGGAAAAGGTGAAATGGTCACTTAGAAAATCTCATTTTATTTCACTGTAGACATCTCTCTGTTTTACTGCAATAATAAAACAACAGACCTTCCACTACTTGTGCAGTCCTTGAAAATAAGAACATAAGATATTACTAAGAATATTAGCTGTGGCTGATGGTATGAAGGCAGTACATCATAATGATCAGTAGCACTGAACTTCAATACTGGAGACATGGGTTTTAGACTTGCAGTTACCTGCACTTAACTATATGGGCTTTTAAGATCCTCCTAAATGTATACTTTGCAACTTATGTTCCTTCCAAAACTGGGAACTTCTAGATGAAAATAAACGTATAACCTTTAGATATAGGAAAAAATGCAAAAAAGGGTGTTTGATTCAGAAAGTAAGTACGCCATCGGTTCAGCTCTTGAAATTCCCAGCTGTCTACCATGTATTTTTGCTACTGTGCTTGCCTTGCTTACATTTTTCATTTAAGATGTGCAAGCAGCTGTCTTATTGCTAATTTTTTTTCATTGTTCTCTCCAGGGTTCCTTCTGCAAATAGGCATTTTTTTCTTTTCTAGTGAGGTGACACTGTTAAGACATGTATACTAAATAAAAATGTTATACGTAGCAGTTCTTTAAAAGCATCCTGTGATATTATTGGTGTAGAAGAGATACAAGTCATAATATCCTCATGTATCCATGAGTTTAAAATAAATGTGAAATTTGCTGTTTTTTTTTCTCATATGAAACATTAATTCATCACAGCTACCATGTTTAAGCTTTAGGGAAAACAGTAAAAAAAGACTCTTCTGTTTATTAAGGTACATCTCTAGTAGTGTAACTCCATTTTAAATTATGTTAAATTGTTTTAAAATTAAAAATTCTTGGCCCAATCACTTGCACATGCTAATTTCACGAATACTGTATCATTCCATAGTAATCAATATTGTGTCAAGGCACACATTTCTTAATAATAATTTAGGCTCTGTATGTCTTTCCTCTCATTTTTTCTTCCTGTCTCTCTCTCTTTCATTCACACACACACAGACATGCATACATGCATACACACACACACATACATATATACACAAAAAACATAGGTGACACCATACTGGAGCATCACTGTTGTGAAATTACTGTGCCCCAGTGGGTGTCCCAGTAAAAAATACAAAGATTTTATTTACATTTTCTTTTGATAATAGTAATATGACATGGCTGGCCAACCAATGTTCTATTATATTGTAGTATAAGTGCCTGGGATCACCAATTTTTAGTCATATATTACTACAGTAGAGAGTTGATTATCCGAACTAATTGGGACCTAGGGTAGTTCGGATAATCAAACTGTTCGGATAATAAAACATATAATTGATCCAGATAAAAAACTTCTAGAAATGTTTTTGATGAACATTAAACAAGAAAATAAAATAAATTTACTGTAAGTACAATATGGTACAGTATATTATTGCAGTACAAGCTCAAAAAGCATGCAAAAGCGAATACGTATAACATTTACATATTCAGACTTTGACTTTTCCACTCAAAAACTTTGGAAGGCTGCATTCGGATAATTGTGATCAGTTGCCCTTAGCAACCAATTGCAGCACTTTCTTGGCAATTTCTAGTCAAGTGGTCACACATGACTAGAGTCTGCTGGCCCAAGAATTGTAGATATGTAGATTTGCAGGGACAGTTTTCCATTTGCAGGTATGTGTTTTTCATTCTAAGTAGTGACAGGATGCCATATAAAACTGTCGGCAGTAGTAATAGTGGACAGTGCCTACAGCAGAATATGCATTTTGTTTGCTTACACAAATTTAAGTTGATTGCTGTTGACACAGGGGACCTACATAGCAGAATTCTGGACACAGTCAAAAATAATGGACTGACAAAATCATGGACATTTTTTAATAATACTCTAATTCACTTAAAAAGTTAATAGAACAGCAAGTTTTGCATTAAGTTTTATTTTCTGAGCAATAAGAAATATGAAACTCTAATATCTGACATTATTGACTTGTCTGTAATCCTCAGTGATTTCCCAGAGAATCACAAGAAAGGATAAAAAATGAGGCAAAATCAAAGACATTCTGTAAAATCAAGGACATTTGAGAGGTAGAGGTATAGCTCCTGCATACCTGCCAACTTCTTTGCTCACAAATACTGGGTAGAGCGAATTATAATGGGGGACAAAGACCCACAGTTAGTTTGTTTGTGTTTGTGTCTTTCGACTTTTCCCGGTTAGGGGTCGCCACAGCGGAACTCCGGTCTGCTAATGATTGGTAGTGGATTTTTACGTACCGGGTTACCAGCCCTGATGCACAACCTTCAATGAAGGCACACCCCATTCACGTATGCCTCCACACAGAAGACGCTCTAGCTGAGAATCGAACAGGACAGCTTCTTGCTATGAGGCGACAACGCTACCGCAGCACCACCACCGCAGTTACAAAGGCCCACAGTTAGTAATAATTTTAAATGTTGCTCTAATACACTTAAAAAGTTAAAAGCAGGATTTGATGTCAGTTTTCATTTTATCCTTGACATATGTGTTCAGTTCCTAGCATCGGAACTGACTTGGCCATTACTATAGCTTGCGGAAGCCAACATCTCGAGCCTAACCCTTACCCACAATGCTCCTTTCTCTGTTACCTCAGATCTCATTTGCCGCTTTTTGTGACAGACTTGGTTGTCATTACTCTTGAGCAGTTTAAGTAAAAGTTTATATTTTATTCTTGCATTCTGACTATTTAGTAGTCTCTTTCATCTCCCTTACCTTATCCTGTAAATTCTTGAACTGCTCCTGAACTTTTCCATACTTTTTGTATCTTTCCTCTGTAATACTTACTTATTCTCGACTATCATTATTGATAGTTTTTTTCTCTTGTTTAAATTGCCTGGCTGTTTTCCTAATAAAAAAAAAAAAAAAAAAAAAAAAAAAAAAGTGAAAGTAGATTTATAGTCTTTAGTGTGTGTGTATGTGTTTGTGTAAGTGTGTGGCCTGCTTGCTGTTTTTTTTTTTTTGTTGGAGCAAAACATGGCTGATAAACCTAAAATCCCTTCTGGGTTTAAGAGATGCCCGAAATGTGGGCACAAAATACCTTTTTCTGATGCACACTTACTATGTGTGTACTGTCTAGGGACCCCTCCATCTTCAGGAGACCTGCTCGATATGCCATTCTTTTAGATACAGGGCTTTAGTAGAAAAAAAAAATTAATCTTGAAGGGCCTTATCCCATCTCCTTTTAACAAGGCCATATCTGGTTCTGAAAAAGGTAAAAGTAAAACTGATGTGTCATCTTCTTTTTCCTATTCCTTTCCTAACTCCTCTGAGATACATAAGCAAAGGAGTGCATCGGTGCCAACTTGTCCCTCGGCACCATCTTCAAAAAAGCTGAAGTTTTCTGTTTCTGCATGTTTTTTTTGTAACCGACAGACATAACACCAAAGATACTGGTTCCTACACCTTCTTCAGAACCGAACCTACCAGATAAGAAAGTCTTCAGCACCAGAGGTTTCTGGTGAGAAGCATCTTGACTCATCAGCACTGCAATTATTGGTGCAGACTTTTTCCTTGGTGCTGAGAACTTCGGCACCGAGCAAGCTATGGGGGGGGGGTGGGGGTGTTCCATGTTAACACTACATAGAACTTCATACTTTACCTCATTTGACCCCTTTCCAGATAGGCTGCCTTCACCCTTCCTTGAAAGGCCAAAGTCACCATCCATTCTGTTTGTCCATTCCACCAAAGGCCTAACTGAATATGATGTGGAGAGACTGGTGAATAAGATACTCTGGGTGAAAGGTTTGACAGATTTCACTGCAGCTCTGGTCCCCACTGGCTTAGGATCTGAGGTTTTCTTTACCCCTCTGGCACTTCCTCCACTAACTTCAGCTGAAGGTTTAAAACCCTTGACTCCAGGTTTGCTGGCGCTGACTGTATCTGAGCTGGGCTACTAAAGCCCCCTAGATTCAGACCAGATTCTCACTCTGAGTTATTCGGTTCAGTCGGAACTGGAGACCTCCAGGAGTTGCATCTGTCCTGTCAGCTCCGAGCATCTGGAGTTGACTCCTATTTTATTCAAGCCTTTTCTGCACTTTGGTTTCGGCCTCGGGAGGTGTCTCCTCAGAGTGGGGAGTGACCACAGTTTCAAAGCCGTCTTTCACTGTTCTGGGCTCTCTTCAGGTGGATCAGCTTTCAAGTCTATGGAGAAAGCCTTGACTGCAACAGTTAGTCATTTGTTCCCTTCCACTTTGGTTCAGATAATCTTGCCTTCATTCTTCCCAGATATTCAACCAGTACCTCCACTGGCTCAGTGGATGCCAAAACTGCAGGATTCCCAGACAGGAATTCCCTCTTCTTCTGATACCTTCCCAGATCATCCCACTGAAAAAGTTCCTCAGAAGAAAAAGTGCAAGAGGAAGAACTTAAATTCCCAAGAGGAATTGATCACTGAAGACACTGACTTTGATGAAGGGGATGGATCCCCAAAGTCACCCACTGATGATGTCTCCTTTGGAGACATCCTGGAAATATTAAAACAGAGGGGTGACTGAAAGTCCCAAAATCCCTCTCCTGAGGAGTCAGTGCAACTACAGGATTTTGGCTCTCAACCATCTACCTCTTGGGTGACTCGGCCTGCTGATGAGCTCGTTCAGTTAATCTCTCAGTGGGCATGGAAGGCCCCTAATACCATTGAACATATTCCCAGGAGACCTGACAAAATTCTGTCCACCCCTGAAGACAAACTGTTCTGGGTCAAAAGGTTAGCTATTGATGCCATGGTAGTGGAGGGAGCCACAAAGAGGGAAATGGCTGAAGAGAGTTCCTGTATCCATCCACCCAACAGAGAGTCTTGGGAGATGGATAGGTTTGGGAAGCAGATCTATGCTTCATCAACCTTTGCCTTAAGGTCTTTAAATTTCTTGGCACACCTCATCAGACTTCAGAGGGATCTGGTCAAGGAGTTATCAGATACCCTCACAGGAACCGTTTCTGAGGATGTCCAAGAAAAGGTGGCTTTCCAATTGACTACCCTGGAGTCTGTGTCCAACTCGTCCATGAGGCTCATTGCTTATGCAGCCGAAGAGACCACTAGAGCAGTGGGTTCAGGCCTTGCCATTAGGAGACATGCCTGGATGCGCCTATATGATTTTGTGGAGCCATTTAAGTCTTCATTCATCAAGGCACCCTTTGACAGATTGTCCCTGTTTGTTCCCAAGGCTATAGAAATGTTCTCCAAGTGTGAGAAAGATGGAAAGATCCTTTCTGCTGTGGGTATTGTTTTTCCACTCCTCAACAACTATTCTCTAGAAATCAGAGAAACAGTGGAAAAATGTGGTTCAAAAAGTCCCATGGGACTTTTCAGGACACCGTGGAGATAGTTCCCCAGGGGCAGAGGGGGGAACTTCAATGGAAGTTCCATCCTCGAGCAGAGGTGGCCTGCAAAATCAGGGTTTTAGAGATTCTTTCTCTGGTAAACCCTACTAGCACTCCTGAAAGGTGGGCTGATTGTCTTCCTCTGGAGGCAGTCAGGGGATGCTTATCACTGCACCAAAATGCCTGGCTACAAATAACATTGGATGTTTGGGTACAGAGGATTATATCCAGAAGATATGGAATGCCCTTTTCTCTTACTCTTTCCATATGCAGAAAAATCCCCAAACTTCCACCCAATCAGAGGGAAAAGACAGTTTTAGAAATCCAGAAACTGCTAGAAAAAAAGAGTCATCCAAGAAGTCCCACCAGACCAGAGAGAGTCATTAATTTACACAAGATTCATTTTAGTGCCAAAAATGACAGGAGACTGGAGACAGATTTTGGATTTAAATGTACTGAACAAATCAGTTTGTCAAATGAAATTCCAGATGGTCATGGTATAGTCCATTGGTTTGTTTTTGGAAAAAGATGATTGGATATGCTCAATAGATCTTTGGGATGCGTATTACCATATAAAGATGCACAAACGATCCAGAAGATTCCTCCCCTTCCGGCTGGGAGCCAATCACTTTCAATTCAGAGTTCTGCCCTTTAGTCTCACCACAGCCCCAAAGGTGTTCACTAAGTGTATGGCAGTATTAGTAGATTGAGACTGCAGGGATTCTGAGTGTTTCCATATCTAGATGATTGGCTCATTACCGCTCTGACCAGGCATCAGTTGATAGAAGCAAGAGACCATGTACTTCACATTTGCTATTACCTGGGAATAACTGTAAATTAGCAAAAATTGAAATTGACCCCAACTCGAATTTAGAGTTCATAGGAGCCCTTCTAAATAGTCATACTTCCATAGCTTCTCTTCCCCTTGTGAGATTACAGAAAATCAGAGTTCAGGTACAAAAGCTAATCAACCGCAGAAAAGTAACCGCTCGTGGATTCCTTCAAGCACTGCGCTGCATGGCTGTAGATATAACTCTAGTTCCCTTAGCAAGATACCACATGAGGATACTAAAATGCCTGTTAGCATCTCAGTGGTCAATGTTACACCAATCCATGTCAGACATGATTTTGATCACCAGTCTTTGCAAAAAAGATTTAACTTGTTGGATACATTCCAAAGACATTCTTCTAGTCCATCCCTTTGTCCCATCACAACCCCAAGCCATAGTGACCACAAGACACCTCCCAGATGGAGTGGGGGGCATTATCTGGACAAGACTGTCCAAGGCACTTGGTCCCCCACAAAGGCCAACTTGCGTATCAGTGTACTAAAGCTAAGGGCAGTGCTTTTAGCACTGCAAGCCTTTCAGACTGCTCTTCCTTCAGGAATAACTGTAATTCAGACTGACAATATGTCAGTAGCTTGGTACATCAACAAACTGGGAGGAACCAAATCCTAGCCCGTTGGTCAAGAAGCTCTCAGAGTGTGGCAGTGGGTGATTTCTTCTAACCACTTTCTGTTAGCAACATGCATTCCGAGGAGTTCCTGTGTGATAGTGGACAAGCTAAACAGGTGTATTCTCCTGCCTCACGAGTGGTCTGTCAGTCCAAAAGTGACAGAAAGGATTTTCCATCAATGGGGCCAGCCTTCCTGTGATCTGTTTAACTCTCCCCTAAAAAACAAGTGTAGCAGCTATTTTGCCCTGACCCCCTCCGTCAGGGGAGTCATCGAGAGATGTTCTTCTCCATATTTGGCCCTCTGGGCTGCTGTATTCCTTTCCCCCAATTCCTCTAATCCTGAAATTCCTACAGAAAGCAATCAGGTTGAAGAGCAAAGTAATCCTCATTGCATCTTATTGGCCTTGACAAATATCGTTCCCTTTGTTTGGCCTAATCTGATTCAGCAGCCTTGGATTCTTGTCCAGCTCCAGACCTTCTATCTCATCCAGAGTGATTAATCCATTCAAACATTATAAACATCAAGCTGACAGCTTGGTTTCTCCAGTTCTGTTAATAGCCAGGCATCCATTTCTCTCCTCCCTGGTATATCATATACTCTTGGCCTCTCATAGGCCAGCTACCTGTAAACTCTGTGCTAGTAAATGGAGGAGGTTTACCTTTTGGGCTCATGACAACAATATTGAACCCTTTTCAGCACCCATTGATAAAATCCTAGAATTTTTAGCTACACTTTTAAAGGCAAGTGCTTCCCATTCTACCATCAAAGTTCAATTAGCATCTATTTCTAATTTCCATAATGATTTTAAAGACTCCTCCCTGCCTTCTCATAAGCTTTGCAAAGCCTTCTTAAAAGGAATGGTGTTGTTAAAACCACTGTACAAAGATCCTACTCCATCTTGGGATCTGAACTTAGTGTAACAAACCATTGTTCAATCTCCTTTTGAACCATCAGCTGAATGTGATCTAAAGTTTTTATCCTGGAAAACTGTATTCTTAGTGGCAACACCTTCTGCCAGAAGGATTTCATAAATACAAGCCTTATCATGTAGATCTCCTTATCTGATTTTCCAAGATAGAGTTTCACTAAGAACCAATCCTTCCTTTTTGCCTAAGGCAGTGTCAGAAAACAGTATCAATTAGACTTAATTTACCAGTATTTTTCCCAAATTTGCTAACAAAGGTGAATACTTCTTATATTTATTACATGTACACAGACAATTATGCTTCTATTTACACAGAACTGAGAATATAAGACAATCCGATCAACTATTTGTGTCATTTTCATCTACAAGGCTTGGCCAACCAGTGAGCAAAGTGATGCTATCTAGATGGCTCAAAGATTGCATTTCTTTTATCTGTAATAAAAATGAAATCAATTTGCCTGGGCCTTTAAAGGCTCATTCTACAAGAGCCATAGCTACATCAGCAGTTTTTCATTCTAGAGCTTCTATGGATGACATTTGTGCAGCAGCAACTTGGGCTTCTCCTCATACCTTTATTACTCATTACAAATTGGATTTGGTCTCCAGGGAAGGAGCGTCATTTGGTTCTATGGTGCTCAGGAATATTCCTCCTTAAGTCCAATCAAGGCCTAAGGTAGCTGGGGACTCTGTCCCATATGTCGAGGATAAAATGAAATTGACAACATCAGATAAAGAAGTTATGCACACACCGTAAAGTTCCATCTGTGTTGTCCATTTTCATATATCCTCGACTCCCCTCCCTCCTTCCCCCACCTTTAAAGTTTTTGGTGGATCGGATAATGGACATATGTCACTTCTGTTATTATTATATGATTCCAGCTATGGACTCTATGAAAGCTTTTGGGTGTCTATCAATCTGTCTTTCTGCAAACTCGATCTGAGGTAACAGGGAGAGGAGCATTGTGGGTAAGGGTTAGTCTCGAGAATTTTTGGCTTCTGTGAGCTGTAGTAATGGCCGAGTCAGTTCAGATGCTCAGAATTGAACCCATATGTCACGGATAAATTAAAATGGAGAATACAGATGGAACATTATGGTGAGTACATAACTTCTTTTTTTGCATCAAAATGCATTTTCTGAACAATAAGTACAAAACTCTAATGTCTGGCATTATTGACTTGTATATAATCCGCAGTGTGAATTTAACAGAAAATCATGGACAGAACAAAAATATGTGGCAAAATCATGGGCAGTTGAGAGGTATGATTCCCTGAAGTGGCCCTTTCAGCCTTCTGCAGAAGCTTGCATTTCTGTGGCTAATTTTTATTGGTTTTGGTGATCACAGCAAGTGGCCTGCTTGTTTGGAGAGTGGAGAAAGCATAGCTCTCAACTGTACCTCATTAAGAGCAATGTTTTTCAGTTTGAATGTTTGAAATTCCATGTTTTACACTGATCCACACTGAAGAGTTCTGTCTGGCTTCTCACTTTTACTGTTGTGATTTTTTTAACGTGTAACAATGGTAAATAATACTGAATTTTATTACCTCATCAAGACAAATTTTTAATATACATGAAGAAACTATAAACCGTGTTATACACTTCCTAACTGAAACTGTGATTGATCTTGTGATTTTGTTGTCCATTTGCTCCACTCTGTGTGATAGGTAGTGTTCCACATTTTGGAGGTTTAAGGTTGAGAGTTCTGGGAGACAGTCAATAAAAGAAAGCAAATGGCAAGCTGAGACTGGTCATATTAAAATGATTATTATTGTGGTTTGTGGGGGGGGGGGGGCAAAGCTTAGTATCTGAAACCTCCAAGCCGAACTTAACTACTGTGATTTGACATTCTTCCATTTTTTTAGCAGAAACCCAGACAGACCTATGGGCAGTGGTAACAATACACACTGCCCACAGTACAATGAACTTTATTTATTTTTTTATTTCATTTTTATGGTAATATACATGAGGTTTAGTACTCTACAGCAGCACAAGGAAATACTTTTTGTGGATATAATGTTCATTATCTTCGCAATAAAGCATCAAGAGTACAGGTAATGTGGGTATCATTTTTGGGTGCCATGTGATGTATAAAAGCAAATAACATTTGCAAGATCACCTTGGGGGAATAGCATCTGTTGAATTGTAACATGGCCATTATGTTTATATAATTCCTTCAGAGTCAGAGGTACCAGACTATCTCATAAATAGAGCATTCCACTGGGTCACTATGTATATATTTTGCACCCAAGCAAGTTATTAGAAGTCGCCTGAATCTTTTTATTAGGAACTGACGTATTGCCTCTTAAACACACTGCTATTAAATTCAACTTTTCAGGTGGGCTTTTGTTATTACAGACCAACACTCTGTGGTTTCAACCTAGGGGCTATTTGACCTATGCATAAAAGGCCAGGTAAAACTAGTCTCAAGAATATATATGTGTACTACACTTTCATTCTGTCACAAGTAAAAATCTTATATATTTCACCAGAAAAAAAATATTTTTTTCAGTTGTAACAGACCATATACAGTGTCATACTTTCAGGTGGCTACAGCTGTGCATTCAAATTCATAAGTGTCTTGCATTGGAAGCTACAAAATATAAATTGCAATCTTGTGTGTGTTTTGTAACCAAATACTTTTGATGTTACTAGCTAAATGCTTGTAATGAAACCTCAAAGTGTAACAGAGGCATAGCCTTTCAAAGACAGGACCCTGTGGTATTCGTTCATGAGTCTTTACTGCCAGTCTGACATTATAGCAATAACCCATGCCTGGGTGTGGGTAATGCTGGATTTACCCACGGTTGGTGTGGTTTGGTCACGAGGGTGAAGCCCGAGTGGCCAAACAAAGCCAACCGTGGGTAAATCCAGCATTACCCACATTCAGAAGTGGGTTATTGCTATTATACAATGACATTATTTGAGAAAAAAAAATTACTTTTCTTAAATAATGGCATTGTATAATGCCTCCTTGCTGCCCTTCCACAGCTGTCTGGTATTCTGCTGCAGTTCTGATGTACTGTGCATGCGTATGCCTATGCAGTACATCAGAGCTGTGGGCAAAAGCAACGGAGAAAGCAAGATCTTTAACATAGCGAGACAGCTTTAAAAAAAGCAACGGAGAATCTCCGTTGCTTTTTTTAAAGCTGTCTCGGTATGTTAAACCCATTTAACATAGCAAGACAGTTTTGAAAAAAAGCAACGGAGAAAGCAAGATCTCCGTTGCTTTTTACAAACTGTCTCGCTATGTTAAACTCGTTTAACATAGCGAGACAGCTTTAAAAAAGCAACGGAGAATCTCCATTGCTTTTTTTAAAGCTGTTTCGGTATGTTAAACTCGTTTAACATAATGAGACAGTGTGAAGCAATGGAGATCTTGCGTTCTCCGTTGCTGTCAAAAGAGAGTTATAGAAATGGAAAAAGTCCGGGCGACTGGACCTTTTTCCATTACTATAACTCTGATTTACAATGTGCACACTGACCAATCAGCGTGCACATTTTTGAATATTAATGGGGGGTCGTATAATTTGCATTATATTTATGTGGGTTCTGTGATGAACATCTGCTCACTATGCTGAGTACTGTAATTGTCTGTAGTACTTCTTTACCAAATTGACATGACATCACAAGTAAAAATCCTATTAATGTCTCCTGAATACAGATTTTTTTTGCCACTGGATTTATGACCCCTTCCCCAGTTTAGACTCATGTATAGTAAACAACATTATACAAAGATAATGTTGTGCATGTGTCTTTACATGTGGAGTGACCAACTAAGTGCATTTTGTATTTGAGGCTCATGGTATTTTATTCTGAAAAAAAATAAAAACTGATATAAATCCCTGTAGAATTTGTCCTTTGCTAGGTACCACCAGTAATTTCATGTAGCCATGGGTACTCTGGTTTTGTCTTTTGTTTCACAATAAAAGAATACATGCTTTGCAGTTTTTCAAGCTGACATACTCGGTATGTATCAGAATCATATAACAAGTCAGTCTTATAAAACTGGAACAAAAAATAGTAATCTTTTCTAAGGAAAGTAATATCTTCTGTCATTTTTATGTGTAATATCTGTGGAGAGGCATGCCCATATTTGGTGGATTATCAAGAGGTCTTGTCTGAAAAATTTTATAAGAATAAATATCTTGAAGTAGTAGAAAGATTTTCATTTGAATTTATAATAGAATGTAGGCCAGAACAGCCTTTTTAAATAGGTAGTCAAACTTTAAAAAAATAGTTGAAAACAAATGTGCAGCTTTCAAGGTGTTTTCAGACTAAAGTCAACAAAAACTGCCAAAACATAAATCTGTTACATTGAACTGATTTCAGACCTAATAAGAGTGCTTCTGTATAAAACTGATCTTTTCATTCTTTGCTTATGTTAAGACATTAAAATGATTTTAATTAAAATTCAAGATGTATCAGTTCCTTCATTTTCTTTTAGGTTGGGAACCTAGTCTATTTGTGTTTTATAGATGCTTGTGCCATTAACTTTCCCTGAATGTTTCATGAATAAATGCAGAATCATTTTGGAGGTATGGCTTTTAAATGAAAGAACAAAAATAGCCAAAAACAGTTTGGGGACAGAAATTCAGAAAATGTAGTTAAGGAGTTAAATGGGCCAACAATAGTTCATGTTGCATCTATTACTATGGTGCTATCCATGTGCACATTTTCAGTCTTGAGTTTTTCATTATTCAGATGGAGTTTTTCTGATATTAAGGAGTGCTCTTCAATTTTTTTGAAGTGAGGAATTTTTATAGGTTTTCTTTTTTCAGTGTTCTGCATGTCACTGAATATTTGGCAATGCTTGGGCAATTTCAGCACTCCCATTCGGTGCATTTCTTTGATAATTTCTGTGTACTGATTCATAGTGTAGCTGTCTTTTTCATGTAATCAGAAGTATAATACTTATCAACTCCTGTTGCTTCGTTTTTATACCAGTATGCAAATTCTATGCACTAGTTTGCTTCCTGATGGTTACATGGTGTCTGCTCTTCCTTTGTACTGCTTCATTTTGTCCCATATATCCTCATAATAATTTCTGTTTGAGATATTCATTCTGTGAATGGTATGTATAACTTACAGTAATTTTTTTGTGGCCTTTAGTTATTGACAGTGTTTATTACAGTTCATGAAACTTTCTTGGTGCTTAGTTCACTGTTGTAGTCACATTTGGTTTTGACTTTACAGTCCTCTATATTGCCAGAGATGGTTCCACTACATCTGGATAAGCCCACATTAGTTTTAGCTTTAAATGGAAAAAGCAAACCATTTCAAGAAACTTCCACAGTATGGGAAACAAGCATATCTACACCTCCCATGTGAGGGATTTGCTTACTACATCCATCTTATTTATATGGACTAGCACCAGGTTCACACAACCTCAGTAAAAGTGCGAACAGTTTCAAAATTTGTAATAATTGCAAGCACACTAATATAAACTGTATTGGGTGAGATTCAGTTGTAGACAAACAGTGATTGATGAGTTGCTTAAACCTTGTCCAGTTTGCACTAAGAGTAGAGATGGAGATTACAACCTCATGTTGTCAATTTTTATAGTACCGTAAGGTAACAGACTGACGCTGACATCTAGTGTTTTACTGTGTTTTACACACTGACATATTTGATATTGTATGGTTTAGCCTTAAATGCTGCCAGTTTTTTGACAGCTGACCTTTTGACTTTGGTCTTTCTGTATTCAGTATTATTGCATTAAGTTTTAGCAATGCTCTTTTTTGAAATAATTTACATTGAGCAAAGAGGCCTATTAGCTGATCTGTCTCCTGTTATGTTCATTGTGTGCTCTGCATGTTAGCTGTACTTTGTATAACAGTGTTTTATGTGTGCATTATATTGACAGCCTTAACTGGTTGTAGCTCTGTTTGCTTTGAAACCCAAGTTATAACTTAAAATGGATCATTGTGAGCTGGCCTACCTATAAAGTTAACAAATGTTAAGTAAATAAGTAAAAAAAATAAACTGTGATCAAGACAGATCCCAATGAGAAGGAATGTGTATGTTTCCTAATGTGGTATAAATGGAAGTATACATCTATCATATGGGAATCTTGTAACCTCTTAATCCAATTCCCTTGTGTACTGCAGCTCTAAATTGAGAGTGCAGTGCAGTTTAGATGTGACATCTGAGCCTGGATTAACAGCCATATTTATGTCTCCTCTTAATGTTATGTAACCCTAGAACACCTCTGCTTCACATCCAAAACATCCTAGTGTATTTTGCCAGAGTAGACCATGGAAAATATGAATATGGAGATCTTATTAAACATTCCCTGCATGAAAATATATGCTAGAGAGTAAAGGATCTTCTCTAAAGAAGACAAGGTAATTTGAATAAAAAATAATTGTTTTGCATTGTGATAAGAAGTTAATAAATTGTGTAAGCAGTAACAGTTTAAGGTCATAACTTTTCAGAACTACTACTGGTAGTGAATGTCTGTAGAGGTTTCTTTCTTATTAATGACTATAAAAAGTGGAGTTTATCTTGTGAATTTTGCAGGTACCAACAGTGCTGTTTAGATAATGTTTGTCTTGTTACAATGACAGATAAATGGAGCTGATTTATGAAAAGTGATTTAAAGTGTCAGAGGACTCATTTTTAGGTAAACTAGAACTACTCCAGCTAGTTTCCTTTTGTTTTGGTGGTGGTAAGGAAAGGATTTATTATGGGTATCCATGGCCTTGTTATGAAGAGGTAGGAGAGTTTTAGAAAATGAAGATTGTCTGTATGCATAGATCTAGATCAAGAAAAGTCAACTATAACATTCTGAAAGACTTTCTAGACATTCCAGGTAGAATATTTGGCTCATTATACCTGGAAAAAGTCTGGCAGTGCAGACTAATAAGGATCTTAACTATTATAAGCAATTAGCTGCTTTCTGTAGTTAAGGGTGGAGCTGTAGCTAACCATTCCTGGCTTCAATGGGCCTTGATAACATTCCAGGATGCCTCCTGAACAGTCTAAAATACGACTTACCAGGATGCCTGGAGTCATTATTTAAATATAGTCTTCAAACAGGCTTTGTGACATGTGAATGGAGGGCTGCAGTTGTCATCCTCTTCATTAGGGAGGACCTTCAACAGATCCTGAAAACTACAGACCCTTTAGTCTGACTAGTCTTATTTGCAAAGCCATGGAAAGAAGTATCATGAAAATTATCAACAAGGACATAGGAAACCTCTAGACACTGGCTCCATCCATGTTTGGCTTTGTTTGCTTACTGACTCTGGTGGACTTCTTTGAAAAGGCTACTAAGGTAATGTATGAGAGGATAATGGTACATACTGCCTACCTAGATGTGGCTACAGCATTTGATACAAACACCCAACTTGGGCATTGTCAACAAACTTATGGAGCTAGGAATAAACCCCTATATAACATGCTGCCTAGCTAGCTGGATCACAGATAGGACCTGGGAGGTTAGAATCAGTGAGACCACTTCCATAAAGAGACTGGTCATGAGTGGAGTCCCCCAGGGATCTGTGTTGGCCCACTCCTCTTTGGCATCTACTTCCCAGATGTCAAAGCCAATGTCAAAGGCCTCTGGCTAACCAAGTCTGTTATGATTACAAATTGGGAGCAGTCATTGAATCCCCCCAAGATAAGAACACCCTTCAAGAAGGTGTAACACAAACAAATGCTTGGTGCCAAAACCATAGCTTAAAATTCTATACAAATAAATGCATCACAGCACTTTTTGGGAAGTCTGTCACCCTGGGTAACTACGTCATCAGTAAAACATCCCTAAAAGTTGATTCACTAGTCAAGGATCTGGAGCTCATGTAGATAGTAACTTAGCCTTTGACCAACTTGTCTCCAAGATAATAAAAAAATCCTTCTCTTTTGCTCAACTCATAAGCAAGGGCATGGCATTTATGTCCAGAGAGGTTATCATACCACTGTACACGGCCCTCATCAGACTCATCATAGAGTATAATACTCCCTTCAGTATGTCTCTGACCAGACACATGCAGCAACTGGGATGTCTACAAAGGTTCCTTACAAAAAGAATGCAGGGAGTAAACACAATGTCCTATGGTGATTGCCTTAAAGGCCTATCTCTTTACTGTGTATCATACAGAGTTCTGAGAGGAGATCATTGCCTGGCATACAAGACATTCTTGGACTCTGTTTTGATTAACCTTCTTCACATCTGCAATGCAAACAGCATCAGAATTACAAGATTAAAAAAACTAAATTTTTCTTGTGACACAAACAGGACATGTTGGAGAGACAGATTTGTTTCTCAAATAATTTGCATTCTCTGAAACAAGCTTCCCATCCATGTGAAGCAGAGTTCCTCCCTGTCCCTATTTAAGGGCAACTTGGACATGAGTATTTCACCCATGGTCTGGCATCTTTGTCTCTGATGCTTAGAGGCAGTCAGTAAATCCCTCCCCCCATATAAATCAAATTTGTGGGTCACATTTGGGTTGCATGGCTAGGCTTATACAGGCCCTAGTAGTCATTAGCCTAGTATACGTCTATGAACCTATGAACCTGAGCACTAGCTAACTGCAACATTCTAGACAATTTGTTCCCACATTTCTAAATCATAACTTGGGGAAAGTAGAGGAGAGAAAAGGAAAGAAAACCCCTCCTCTCTTCCTGACCTTACCATCATCAGAGTAGAAACATATGGGTGAAACAAACTTGATCCAGAAGGGAGTACTAAACTGGAACTTTTGTGTACAGCAAATGCGGCTTTCTCCACCTTTACCCTTCATGGGGGGGGGGGGTTGCTTCTCACACCCTCCTCACTAAAACATGCCAACTCTATGGTTGCATAACCATGATGAAAAGAGGAAACACAGCATATACTGAATCATTGTTGGTGCACAAACAAACTTTTAGAGATGAGGGGATACAACATGAATGTAGGCATTGCAAGGTGCAAATGATATCCTGGATTAACTTGTCATGTAATCCCTATGATTCTAAACCACACCAGCAGTGACTATAGACTTTTACAGTTTTCTTTGAGTTGTGATTCAATGAAATGCACTTTCAGTAAAATGAGTTTTCACAGAGTTGTTTTCAGTGATTTGTGACTGAATGATCATATTGCTTGATCTAAACTGATTTCATCTAAACAGACCTGATCAAAAAATGTGATTTGATGTACACTTCATCAAACCTCCATAAATATGTAAACACACAAAGCTATTTAAAACCTAATCATCTGACACTGATTTGGGGGGGCTTCACCAGAACTCCCTGAATTGATGAAAAATGTAAAACAGAACTAACACATCTGATCACAAAATGACAGGCTTACCTTAATATTAGTGCTGAAGATAGGTATATTGTAATACAGGCTAAGATTAGAAAAAATGTGTAGTAGAGTACTTATTTTTGATCTATTGTGCTTTAATGATGTGATCATTAGATGAACAAAATGGCACCTTTATATATAAGTATTACTACTTAAGGGAAAGGCAAGCAAATGGCATTACACTGATAAATGCAAGATTTGAAACAGTAATAGGAGAAAAAAACATTCTTACAGTCAGGTCCATCCACCTGAAATCATTAACCCAATGAAATCACAGTCCTAACCACATTCAATGATTTCAAAAAAGCACTGTGAAACCACCTGTATGAAGAAGCCATGTGCAAATGCTTAAGGGACACTAGTTAATAATGGTGGAACTTTCTGTGTTTACAGCTGTTACATAAAGTATTCCTTAATAAGTTGAACTTCATCTAAAAAACTTGTATGTAGTGTAAAGGCAATGCTATTATTCTTGTATAGGTTAATTTATTTAATTATTTTACTTACTTGATTTATTATTCTGTATATATCACTGAGTGTATTGTAATTTTTGATTATTTTTACACAGTCTGTCAGTGATTGTATCTTTACTTTTCTGTTTGTTGCTCTCTAAGCCTGGATCATGGCTGAAAAGGGCCAGTAGACCAGCCCATTTATGCAGTTAACAAATATTTATCTACATCTATCAATCTATCTATATGTATATGTATATATTTATATATATATATATATATATATATATATATATATATATATATATTTATACATAGTATGTATATGTACACACACACACACACACACACACACACACA
Source organism: Protopterus annectens (assembly GCF_019279795.1). NCBI lineage: Eukaryota > Metazoa > Chordata > Ceratodontiformes > Protopteridae > Protopterus > Protopterus annectens. The sequence continues at coordinate 705,965,599 of NC_056734.1, forward strand.
CACACACACACACACACACACAAAAAAGTTGTATATGTTGAAAGAGCTATGCACGAAACACAATAGTATATTCCAAACAGAACAGGAAGAACCAACTCAGGCAGATGTGTCTCCAGACTTTATTGCTCAGTCTCAAAAACAGACCATGGTTTTGCTGAAGCCTCTTCAGTCCAATTTGCAGACTGCTTGCTATCAACAAATATATAAGACATAAAAACACAAATAATCACCAGTGGTACCAATTAATCAAAACAGAAAACAAAAGACAGAGTACCAAAACATATATGTTTGCTATTGGTTGCTCGATGCTGCCAAGTTTGAGCATTCACTGAAGCCTTTCCCTGAATGTCAGAATACCAAATACCGGCAAGCCCATTAACTATTTAAAACACGTCAACTCCCTACCAGACCCAGGATCAAGCGTTAACATGAGTTCAGAAGAGGGACAAGTTCAGATAGTAATGTCGTTATTTGCAGTTTGATATTAGAAATGTGGGGTTTGCATAGATCAACTCAACTTCAACAGTGTTGAGCATTCATTCAGTACTGTGTTTATATATATATATATATATATATATATATATATATATATATATGTGTGTGTGTGTGTGTATGTATATATATATATATATATATATATATATATATATATATAGATAGATACAGACACACAACACACACACACACACACACACACTAGAGTATTTTGTTCATGCAAGACTGAAAATAGCTCCTAAATATATGATCCACTAATATTAACAGATGCTGAAAATGTTTTTTTTAATACCAAGAAACTTGATGTGATCATTCACAATAAATATAAATTTGCCACCAGGATTTTAACAAGATGCTTGTATAGTGTACTGCTCCCCTTACTACAAGTAATGTCACTCTATGGTAATGTAGTGATATATGTTGTTTAAAGGCACAGGATGTTTGTTCAGTATAGAAAGTTTCAGTGACACACTGCCATGTAAATTACAGCAGTAGCATTATGGGTAATCAAGTGTCTAATGTTAAAAGAATGTCTGGTGTTAACAAAAATGAAGAACTTTGTTTGGGATATATGCTGACAAAAGTTAAAATTCTCACAAGGCATACAACCAACTGCTCTAATTTCAGTACTATTCCTTTGTTTAATAGAATGGGTTTCTGGTTTAAAGAAACCAAAATGCTGTCCCACTGTCTTATCCCTTCTATTACTGAACTTTCACTATTCGGGAAGGAGATTACCAAAAAAATATAAATAAATACTGTTTCAAATGATACCAAAATGTATGGATGCATTCTTTGATTTTGAATGTATTACTGGCATATGTGGCGGCTGTAAAACAAATTGTTATTCAAGAGAATGCCTTAGTAAAATATTGGATGTAGCTTTTTTAGGTTCTATATTATAAGCCCGAACGTTTACTTACCCGAATGCCTAAACATCGACACGTCTTCATCGAACCGAGAAAACATCGATCGTCCAGAAGTACGAAATCGGAAACTTCGAATCGTCATGGTTGGCCCTTCTGTGGTATAGCTCCATAAGGTAAGTGTGCGATAGTTACGGACCTTAGGGTTAGGATGTGGGTTAAGGTAAGTGCATAGATGGTAATGTATGTTAGATTTAGTGTAGGGTTAGAAGTAGTTTTTGTTAAGTGTATGTGTGTGGATTATTTAGTTTGTTTGGGTTTAGCTTTTTAAGGTAAGTGTGCGATAGTTACGGACCTTAGGGTTAGGGTGCGGTTTAAGTTAAGTGCATACATGGTGGTATATGCAAGATTTAGTCTAGGGTTAGAAGTAGGGTTTAGTTTAGGGTTAGAAGTAGGGTTTTGGTTAGTGTATGTATGCGGTTTATTTAGTTTGTGTAGGTAGTATGTAGCAGGCGGTGGGGTAGGACAACTATGAAAGTTTGACTTTTTGAATTTCGTGGTTTAAGGAGTTCGGTGTATTTGCGGTTCGCAGAATATGTGTTGACGTTTAGGTATTCGGGTAAGTAAATGTTCGTGTTTATAATATAGACCCCTTTTTATTGTAATTCTGAGTTCTATTGCATGCTTCTGCAATATTTGCATGATGTTATCCCCTATTTTTGAATCTGTCAGTGAGTGTTTTCCCCAGTCAGAATTATAACTAAAGATTATTTTTAATTTAAGAAACCTAAGAATAGGGTATAGTGATAGTAATATGTCTAGAATGTCATCTAGTTATAGTCAGTAATGACTTTTTAGTAAATATCTTCCTATAAATTGATGTCATAAGAAGCTAAAAGCCTGATTGTTGTAAAATTCAGAAAACAGCAAAATGACTGAAAAAGCAGTACATGAAATATCAAGGTTATTGTGATTTAAATATTTCATACATTCTTTCAATACTTCCTCATTCTCAGACCAAATAAATCAACAATTAACAAGAATCTATTCCAACTTGTACCCATCAAAGAAAAGTAATTAATAATATGTGTATATTGCTTCTCAAAGTACCCCGTAAAATATCAACATAAATGGGGGCACAGTATGTCCCATTGCCGTACCACAAAATCAGCAGTCACAGTTGCCCTTTGAAATAGAAGATATTTGAATCCAAAACAAATTTCAGTAATAGATGTAAAAAAGTCTTAAAAATCAAATGATATAACTGATTTTTCTCCAACAGTTGTAATCCTGGAGTGATGGGGAATACCAGTGTATAACAATTTAACATCCAAGGTGCATAATAACTTATGTGGTGTTAATTATTCATTCTGTATAACAGACACAAATAGGAAGCATTCTTTATTCATGATGTTATATGACTCAAAACAGGTTTTGAACATTTCTTAAGATAATCTGACAAGAAATTTTGTAAGATATTCCTTGCTTGACACAACAGGTAATCCAGATGGTGGAAAAAACTGTATTTATTCTAAGTAGTAAGTAAAAGTATTTCTGTTCAAGACAGACTACAGTTAATTTAAAATTTAAATGGGAAGAAATAATTCTCTTACAAAATCAGCTAGGAAATCATCAGTTTGTTTAAAGAAATTAACTGGGTCTAGATTTAAATAATAACAGAACAAAGCACCATTAGGCTGCTCTTTTTTTTACATTGTTATATGTCATGGCATTTTTAACAAGCGACATAATAACATTTACATTATTTTCACACTATATTGGGTTTCCGCAGTGGTATGCCGGTAGCGTTGTTACCTCACAGCAAGAGGTTCTCCCGTTCGAGTCTCAGCTTGGCTTGGGAGTGCCTTCTGTGTGGAGTCTACATGTCCTCCCTGTGGTTGGGTAGCGTTTGAAAGACATGCGTGCGTAAATGGGCTTTCCTTCGTTGAAGGTTGGGCATCGAGCTGGCACCTCGGCGTTTCGTAAAAATCTACTGCCAATCATTAGCGGACCAGAGTTCCGCTGTGGCGACCCCTTACCGGGAAAAAGCCGAAAGACAAACAACAACAACATAAATATGTTTTCCTTTCCACAATTTTCTTTCTCTACAACATTGTATAAATTGCCGAGTCCTGCCCTCTCTTAAATTTCATTCCACCCCCGAATACTGCTTGACATTTATTATTTCCACAGATTCTAGTTATTTTTATGTGGTTTGCTTCTTCCCTTTTCTAAAGATCCCACCTCCACTTTTTATCTCCTTTACAGAATTCAAAAGTTCAATTATCTGTATTTTAGATTTTGCTTTCCGTTTTCTACTCATTACTTTTTTGGCAACCAATAGCATTAAACTTAAATGTAGGTAATTCACAGCCTATATCCAAGCTCAAGATAATCATTTCCTTAGTTATAATCATTTGATTCCCCAACATTTCTGACAAAGTACTCTGTAAGAAGTTTTTTAAATCAGCCAACTCATTACATCACCCCCCCCAAAAAAAAAAAATTCCCATTTACCTGTCTCTTTCCCATCACACCCCTAGCATTTGCTGTTACTTTGAGGAATAATTTACTAAGTTCTGCTTGGGACATAAAAATTCCTTTGCAAGCACTTCCGTACAAAATCCTAAACCTTATGGATTATTTTTTCATATTTGGGAGCCATACAGATATCCTCCCAATGTTTCTTTGTAGATTGCATTTCCAGTCTCTCTTCTCACCCTTTTCTAACCTCTTTTGATTAATTCTTATAGTTATGCAGTATATTATATGCAGTACAATTATCCCTTTTTAATAGCAGCTTCTGTTCTAGACTCAACTAAGAACTGAACCAAAGCTAGTCTTTCACTTAGTACTCCTGTATCTCTTTCTTCTTGTCTATTCTATATTATCAGTCCGTGGCATGGAAGCCAGTCTCTAGCTTGCAGTCCAAATTTTTGCTTGGTCTTGTCCCATGTATTTACTGACTGCCAAGTTATTTCCTTCCAATACCTTAGCTCCTTTACTAATTGCCTCAAATAAGTTACCCCCATTACATATTTTTTATATCTGTACTAGCAGACATCCCTGTTGGTAAAATCTCCTTTCTCCATTCCTGAGATGGCTTAGTTTTTAGAATACTTTCTGCTACCTTATGAAAATAACATTTTGTATGGTTGTTTTTTTATTTGTTTTGTTTTTAAGGACCTGTATTCTTAATCCTGCTTTGTCTTTATTGCTTGGATTCCCTTCCATTTCTTCATAATTCCTACTTTGATTTATAACTGTCTGCTTAACTTATTTATATGAGCCTTTACTGCATAACTCTAAAGTATCACTATTTATAAGGTAATCCTTAACCATCTTGCTTTATGAGGAGATTGACTTCTTTGAATCAGTCTCCAGAGCCATGGACAAGGGTAAGGTGGTCCACACAGCCTATCTAGACCTTGCCAAGGCCTTTGACACCATCCCCCACTCTGGAATCATAGATAAACTTACTAAGCTGGGCATTAATCCCTATGTCACCCAATGGGTTGCTAACTGGCATACTGATAGAACCCACACTGTAAAAGTAGCTGACTCCAAATCCAGCTCCAGACAAGTGACAAGTGGAGTACCTCAGGGTTCAGTCCTGGGACTACTCTTGTTTGGCATCTACTTCTTTAAAGTACAGGCCAACACTAAGGGACTCTGGCTAACAAAGTTCGCAGATGACTGCAAACTGGGAGCCATTATTGAATCCCCAAATTATGTGGATACTCTACAAAAGGGCCTTAGATGCTTGGTGCCAGAGCCATGGGCTCAAGCTCAGTGCCAAGAAATGTATAGTTATCCCCTTTGAGAAAAAACATGTATCCATGAATTACCATATAGGTGGCAGTACACTAAACACCGAAAGTATGATAAGATACTTAGGGACACAGGTGGACAGTGGTCTCACCTTCGATAACCACATCGCCACAACAGTCAGGAAATCCTTCTATGTGGCACACCTCATCACTAAGGGCTTTTCATCGAGAAAAAAGGAGGTCATTGTCCCACTGTACTCATCCCTCATTAGACCCATTATAGAATACAACGCCCCATTTGGTATGTACCTCTCAAGACATCTGCAACAACTGGAAAGGCCGCAGAAATACCTCACTAAAAGAATCACAGGCCTAAAGCAGATGCCCTACGCAGACCGTCTTAAAAAACTCCAGCTATACTCTGTCACATATTGTCTACTCAGAGGCGATCTCTGCTTAACATAAAAGGCCATGTCAAACTCAGGGCTGTTGGACATGCTACACTTAAAGAAATCCCAATCCCTCAGAGCCACACGCTGCAGGGATCTAAACCTAGTCATCACAATAAACAAAACATGCTGGAGGGATAGGTGCCTGACCCAGAGACTCCCCAGACTCTGGAATAGATTGCCCATACATGTCAAGCAGAGTGCCTCTTTGCCCCTCTTCAAAAGGAACCTTGACGATTGGATGGGAGAAAGGAAATTCACCCCGGGGATCACATCAGTTGCCCTGCTAGACATGGGTCCAGGGAAATAAATAGTGTGGGAAGAAATAGCCAGGGAATTGTTATGGCTAGGCTTATATAGGCCCTAGGCCTGATAGCCTAGTACCAACCTATGAACTTATGAACCTATGAACCTATGAGAATAAGCTTATCCAGATTAACTCTTGATCTGATGTTGTTGATCTTCATTCATCACTGATGGGATGTCAGTTCCGTCCTTGGAACTGACCTGGCCTTAGCTTGCGCCAACCCAAAATTCTCGAGCTAAGCTTTTACCCATAGTACGCTTCTCCCTGTTACCTCAGATCTCATTTGCCATGTTGCTGTAAAGCCGCGTTCAAGGCAGCTCTCAAGCTAAATCCAACTTTTTTGTCATTTTGACTGCCGTTTGTATTTTATTGAGTGTACTAGTCTCTCTCTCTCTCTCTACTTTTTACATTTTCTTACATTTTGTGATCTATCACTAACCCTTTTATCCTTCACCTTTTGGTAGCCTTGGTACCATTGGCGGTATGGCCTTTCTCCATACCCTTTGGAGTATTTCTTAAATACCATCGCTGATATTTCTTTCTTTCTTCTTTTCTCTTTATAAAAAAAAAAAAAACTCTCTTTCCCTTTTTTTTCTTTTATAACCTGTGAGTGTCTGTGTATATCATTATGTCTGACAAGAAAGTTACATCTGGTTTTAAGCAGTGTCATACTTGTAATAGAAAAATGCCTAACAGTGACTCGCATGATGATTTTGTGTATTGTTTGGGGGTGCCCCATCTCTTGGTGCAGCCCGCATGTTCTATTTGTAAAGGATTCAGTCAGCTCCTCCTAAAGACGCCCTTTTCAGAGGCTCTTTCTGCAATGGAGGGCTCACCCCTCCCAGAATAGAAAGGAAAAGACCACACTTTGTTCCCTCTTCACCATGAGATGATCTGGGAAACCTGGCAAGTCAAAAATACCTAAGATGTCTCCGGAACTTAGGTCTATCTCTATGGCACCGACCTTGGTTCTGTCAATTGCTATATTGCCTTCTGCACCTGTTTCAGCACCAACATTGTCCACGCCACTGACCTTTGATGCTTTAAAAACTGTTTCACCCTCTTCAGCACCGAGCATACCTTCTGTACCTATTACTTCAACTCAACTTGTGACTGAGCCTTCCTTGACTTTTCTGGTACCGTGTGCCCTTTCAGCACTGAGTCCATCTACAGTACCTATTATCCCTATATTAACCCCACTGCTCATTGTCTCCAAACTATAGACAGGAGCGCTGTTGGAGACTAGTGCATGGACCCAATACTCCCAATGGATGGACTCCTTTCTAGGACAAATATATAGCCCCTTCCTAGAGCGACCAGACTCCCCATTAGGGGTATCCACTAGATCCACCAGGAGCCTTTCAGAACTTGATGTGGTGCACCTTGTGGATCAGCTGCTGACAGCCAGTGGGATCTCCACTCTGTCTAAGACCCATCCACTTGCTGAACCTGGGACTGTCTCTCCAAGGACTCCATCAGACTCTCCTCCTTTGACCTTGCAGGTTTCAAAGTCTCTAGCTCCGATGTCCTTTTCAGAACCTTCTGTTTTGGTGCCAGTAGTGGATCTGACTATGGCCTCGGAACTGTCCCTTTGGTGTTTAGTATCTTCAGCACAGAACCTTCCTCATGTTCAGGATTGGGCTGCGGGCTCTTCAGCGCAGAGTACAGTTCCAAGCACATCTGTGGTTCCTTCCATTGTGCCAGGGGCTCTGTCGCCACTGATCCTTCTTGAGGCTCCTTCCTTGGAGGTGGGTTTGATGGAGCGGGGTGTGACCCCAGTTCCAAGGTTGTTCTTCTCAGTTCTGGGTTCCCATCCCTCTTCAGTTGGACTTGCTTTCTGGGAAATGGAGAGGGCATTTGCATCAGGAAGCATTCCTCTGGCATCAGAATGCCCGAAACCCCTTCCCCCTGAGCTGCAGCTCACACAAGCCACCCCCCTGGGACATCGGGCATGAGAGACACAGAAAACCCTGTTACAGTGTACCCTTTCTTCCGAGTCCTCCTCAGAAGCCCCCACTGAGGAGGCACCATGGAAGAAGTCATGCAGAGAAAGCACATAGACTCCCCTGAGGAGTCTCTGACTGAGGATATGAATTATAATGAAGGGGAAGGGTCCCCACAGTCACCTCCTGATGATGTCTCCTTCAGAGACATCCTTGAAATGTTGAAACAGAGGGGTTACTGGAAGCCCACCAACCCTTCCTCCGAGGAGTCCATCTTTCTGCAGGCTTTCCATGCCTGACCATCTACCTCTTGGGTGAAAGAAAAAGATGCCACGGCTGGACTGCAAAGAACCGTTTTTAAAATACTTTAATTAAAACGCTTTAAACGCTTGACAATAAAAATACGTTTTTCGTCCTGTTTGAATGCAGGACTTCTTCAGAAACTCACACAATCAAAAATTTCAAAGTCTGGTATTTATACATTGTTTCTAAAAAGCACGCCAAATCTTTTGATTGCTTATCTTCTTAAAGAAATATACATCCTGACAAAAGAGAGACTGGACAACTTCATTTTACGTTGACAGCTTTACAAATCCCTATATTCTACATAGGGAAAAATGTTACAACATAACCAACTTTTCGAATGCCTATAATTTAATATTTTAATAATTTAATGGTATGTGTACATGGAATTGGACATGAAGGTGAAGGTAGAAATATGAAGATATATATGTGTGTTAAAGACGTGTGAGATGTGTGAAAAAAAAAAAAAAAAAAAATATATATATATATATATATATATATATATATACACACACACACACACACACACACACACATACACCTCAACCATACCATATGTAAAATATAAAATATGAACTATGATGTGAATATAAATACATATTATGTGATCATTATAATATATAAAATATGTATATTATATGAAATATGAAATGTGAACTATAATGTAATTAGGATATAAATATATATTATGTGATCATTATAATGTAATATAAATTAAAAGTACTCTAGTTATACCTTTATATATTTGTATATGTACAATTTTATAGTTACATTTCGATCAACATTTTAAATACTTACAAATTTTCGAATAACATTTCATAAAATATCTAACATACATTATTTGATAATACATTTAATAAAAACTATATATATGTATTTAATAAATTAAATAAAATTGATATTGATATTAATATTAATAAATTAATACATTAATAAATTCATAAATTCAATATTTGTATAAATTATTTATTATTTATTGTTTTAAAAACACTTTTTATATTAAAACCTATTTTTCCAAACATTTTAGCCTCAACAAACACATTATTGAGCATTTATCATTTAAACCTGGGTTTACAAAGACATTTAATCTGAGTTGCCAAATCAACTCCATTTTCTCTAATAATAGAGTTGATGGCCCTCCTCTGTCATCTTGTTGGATTTGCTGAATTATTTTGAATTTTAATTTATGTTGTGGATGCATTATAGTGTGCATTGCCAAAGCATTGTCCTCTCTTTTGTGTGTTATACTTTTTAGGTGTTCAGATATTCTGTCCCTTAATCTTCTATCTGTTTTACCTATATAAAAAGAGGGACATGCTTGGCACTTTGCAACATAAACTACTCCCCTGATTTTGCAACTGAAACTGCCCTTTAACCAGATTGGGAAAGAATTGATGACTATGTTGCTACCTTCATCTATTATGTAACAATAGGGACAACAACCACATTGTTTCATACCTGTATTTCTATTGATACTTTTTCTTTTTCTTTGCAATATTTCTTTATAACTAATGCCCTTTCTCCAAATCACCTTTGGTGTAAAATTGAAAATGGTACTTAGATCCATTTCATCTTTTAATAAGGACCAATTTTTGAAAATAATTTCTTTTATACCCAAATAATTAGATGAAAAATGCATAATACATGCTGAGTTAAATTCAGTTTGAAGGGGTACAGTTGCAACCTGATCAAGATCCAACTCACTTATATTGGCCTCTTTATTGATGGAATCTACCTTGATATTGAGTATTGGTTCATAAATGCCATTCATTCTTTTCAATGTTACTTCCTGGATTAGATCCTCTATCAATTGGATAGGGTAAGCTCTACTAACAAACATTTCCTTTAAAACCATGCATTCTTTTTGAAAATTCTCATCAATTGATATCATTCTTGCAGCCCTTACTAACTGGCCTTTTAAGACCGAACGTTTTTGATGCAAGGGGTGGGCACTAGAAAAATGTAAACATTTATTTGAGTATGTTGGCTTCCTATATAATACAGCTTCATAACGCCTATCAACATTATTTTTTGACACCTTAACATCCAGAAAGACCATGACATTGTCATTGGACAAATGGGACAATTCTAAAAATTGAGTTGTATTATTCATCATATCAACCAGTTCTGTAGCTTCACTTGACGACCCTTCTATGATCATAAAGATGTCATAAATGAATCTACCATAAAATTTTACAACATCTTTAAACAATCTATTTATAAAAATATATGTGGTCTCCCAATGTGCCAACACCATGTTGGCATAACTAGACCCACATGGTGAGCCCATTGCCACTCCTTCTCTCTGTTTATAGTATTGTTTATTAAATAGTATAAAGTTGTAAGATAAGATTATATCCAACATCTCTTGAACCAAGGTTATCTCTGCTTGAGGTGCATTCAGTTTACCCATTCTGGACACTACCCATTCAATGCCTGTTTGTTGGGGGATACAAGTATATAAATATTTTATGTCCATTGTTATGAAATTATACTGTTGTGAGTAAGGGAAATTATTTAAACTGGCTAAAAAAGCCCAAGAATCCTTTAAAATCCATGGTTCTTGTATTACATATTTCTTCAGAATTGAGTCCACAAATTTTGCACATGCATAAGTTGACGAATTTCTACCATCCACTATAGGTCTAAATGGTGGATTGTGAAGATATGTATGGTGTTCGAGGGCCCAAAATTGTTAGATAATTAAAGGTGTGCAAGTCTATTCTTGCCTCTATAAACAATTCATTGAGAAAACCTTTTATGAACAGGTTAGCTTTATTGTATTCATTAAGTGATGCTTTTAGATAAGCATCGCTTTCCAATATGTTAATGATGTGACTTTTATAATCCGGTAGATCCATAAAGACCAGACCTCCGCCTTTATCAGGATTCATGATCCTGATATTGGCGGACATCAAAGCTTCAATGTCTTCCCTTTCCTCCCGGACTAAATTATTGACACCATTAAGCTTACAGTTACCTAACCTCCTTAGATCCAATTCACAAACCTTCTCAAAAAATGAAGAGAGCGTTTTGTAAGGGAGGATTATAAACACTAGGTACTCTAAACCCAGAATTTTGTGGTACCTGATTACCCAATAACATTTTCAAATTTAATTTTCTAACAAAGAGTTTCAAATCACAAATGGTTTCAGCTAAATCCATCTTAGATGATGGGACAAAAGTTAGGCCCTTAGATAGGGTGTCTGCCATATGATCTGAGACCTGGAAAGAAGAATAATTATATATGGTGAAATCCCCTTTTCGATTTTTTACCAATATGGGGACTATATGTTCATTTGATTCTTTGGTCATCTCCTGTTGTTCCGGTTCTTCCTCTTGTTCCATTGTTTTTTCTGATTGGGTCTCTGAAAACCCTGATTGTTATTCGATTTGACTATGTTGCTTGAAGGCCCTACTTCTGGGTTATTCTGTTCCTTTAGTCTTTCACTTCGTCTTACTTGGTCATTAGCCGATTGGTCATTATTTGTTTGTTGCTGACAGAAATCAGAAGATTGGTCTTGGTTACTAGCCGACGAAATATTTTGCCTGATATTTATCTCCTGATTATTGAAACTAGTTTGATCTGCCATAGGCCTCAATCTTGTTTGTGATGTTGGAGGTGAGGGGTATACCACTTGGGTGACCCCACCTGCAGACAAGTTAGTTCAATTCATGGTGCAGTGCACTTGGAAGAATCCTGATTCTGTGGAGCCGATCCCTTGTAGACCAGACAGATTCCTATCCCCTCCCGAGGAGAGCCCACATTGGTCTAAGGGTTTACCAGTTGATGCTATGGTGGTGACGGCGGCCATGAAAAAGGAACTCGCCGAAGAGAGTCATACTGTTCCCCCACCCAACAGAGAGTCCTGGGCAGTAGACAGATTAGGAAAGCAAGTCTTTGCTTCACTGACCTTTACTATATGGTCCTTGAACTATATGGCACATTTTACAAGGCTCCAAAGAGACTTAATCTCCAAACTCTCTGGAACTCTCTCAGGACAGGTGTCTGACGAGGTAAGTGACAAAGTTGCCTTGCAGCTCACAACCCTGGAATCCATCTGTAACTCATCAATGAGATTAATATCACATGCAATTGAAGGGGCAGCCAGAGCTGCGGGTTCAGGCATAGCAATGAGACAGCATGCCTGGATACGCCTTTGTGATTTCACGGACCCTTTTAAGTCTTCCTTCCTGAATGCTCCAGTCGAAGCTTCTTCCCTTTTCAGCCCTAAAGTGGAGGACATGCTAGCCAGGTGTGAAAAAAGCAAGACCCTGTCTGCCGTACGTGTACACTTCTCCATTCCATAGCACTCCTTTTCCAGGAAACAGAGGAGTGGAAAGTTGTGGCACAGAAAAATCTCAGGGTCCTTTTCGTGACACATGTGGTGAGTATATGCCCAGGGGCAGAGGGGGTAACTCTTCCAGAAGACACCCCTACCGAGTAAGAGGGGACCCACATAACCAGGGTCCCAGAGATTCTTTCTCTGGGCAATCCTATCAGTGCTCCTGAAGAGTAGCATGATTGCTTTTCTCTGGAAGCAGTCGGGGGTCCTTTCTCTCTGCCCCATGCTGCCTGGCAATCTATAACTGCCAGTTGTTGGGTGCAGAAGATTATAACCAGAGGCTACACTATTCCCCTCACTGTTGATCCAAAACCTCCTACACAACTTCCCGACATTCCATCCAATCAGGGGGAAGAAGCAGCTATAGAAATAAAAAAGCTGTGTCAGCAGTTCCCGCCAGACCAGTGTGGATCCCAATTCTACTCAAGGTTTTTTTTGGTGCCAAAAAAGACAGGGGACTGGATACCAATTTTGGATCTTAGCAATTTAAAGAAGTCTGTCAACCAAATGAAATTCCAGATGGCCACAGTTCAGTCCATTCTCCAATTCCTGGGAAACAGCAATTAGATGTGTTCCATGGATCTCCAGGATGTGAATTACCACATCAAAATAGACAAATGCTCTCGGAGACTACTTCACTTCTGGCTAGGAGTCAATCACTACCAATTTCACGCTCTGCCATTTGGACTCTCTAGAGCCCCCAGAGTGTTCACCAAGTGCATGGCAGTAGTCACAGCTCACTTGAGGCTGCAAGGATGTGGGTTTTTCCATATCTGGACGATTGGCTCCTTACCACCCACACCAACATCAATTGGTAACAGCCTTGAAATACATTCTTTCCCTGGTGAGACTATTGGGAATAACAATAAATTGGGAGAAATCCAGTCTCACTCCAACCCAGTCCATAGAGTTCATAGGAGCAGTTTTCAACACCCACTCCTGTTTAGTATCTCTCCCACATCACAGATTACAAAGACTGCGACTTCAGCTCTAGGTGATACTCTGCCAAAACAAAGCCTCAGCACGGGAAGTCCTTCAACTCCTAGGATCCATGGTGGCTGCTATACCAATAATGCCTCTCGCAAAACGTCACATGAGTATACTTTAGTGACTTCTGTTATCTCAGTGGTTCACAAATTGTCACCCCCTCTGTATTCAGATACTAATAACCAATTGTTGCAAACAGGACCTGCTTTGGTGGATGAGGCTAGAGACAGAACTTTGGAGCCGCCCTTTTCACCCCTCTCAACCCAAGGCTACTGTGACCACAGATGCTTCTCTGATAGGGTGGGTGGGGGGGCATTTTCAGGCTATGACAATCAAAGGCACATGGTCCACAATAGAGGCCAACTTGCATATCAATATTCTAGAACTAAGGACAGTGCTTTTAGCATTGCAATATTTCCAATCTGTTCTTCCTTCTGGGATGATTGCAATCCAGTCAGACAACATGTTGGTAGTCTAGTATATCAACAAACAAGAAGGAGCCAAGTCTTACCCCCTATGTCAAGAGGCCATGAGAATTTGGTAGTGGGTGATAGCTTCCAATCACTTTCTGATAGCAACACATATCCCGGGGGAATTCCAGCATGATTGCCAACAAGCTGAGCAGATGTATTCTCCTGCCTCACGAGTGGTCCCTCAACCCCAGGACAAGGGCAAAAATGTTCAGCTGCTGGGGCCAGCTTTGCTGCGACCTATTTGCCTCTCTGTCAAACCACAAATACAGCAGCTACTTCACCTTAATTCCCCCGCAGAGGGAGTCCCAGAGGGATGGTCTGATCCACCATGATTGGCCCACGGGACTTATGTATGCCTATCCCCCCATTCCTCTGATTCCCCAATCTTTGAAGAAACTACTTCGGTTGAAAAGAAAAGTGATCCTCATCACCCCTTTTTGGCCTCAACAAGTATGGTTCCCCTTCCTCCGGCCTTACATATTATGCTGAGCGTGTATTCTGGATCCTTCTCCAGACCTGATCTTTCACCCCCAAGGGTTAAGTCATCCAAACCTGACCAGTCTCAAGCTGACAGCTTGGTTTCTCCACCTTCACTAATCACCAGGCAGGATAACCTTTCCTCTCCAGTACATGATATTGTTCTGGCCTCACACAAACCATCCACCAGAAAGCTCTATCTAGACAAATGGAAGAGATTCTCTCTTTGGTCTAAGAAGAGAAAACTAGATCCATATTCAGTTCCATTACTGTAGTCCTTCATTATTTATCAAAATGTTTTGAAAATGGAGCTGCAGCCTCTACCATACGGGTTAATCTAGCTGCTATTTCAAACTTTCATAATGATTTTGGAAGCTCTCCTCTGATTACTCACCAGTTATGTAAAACCTTTCTAAAAGTAGTTTCTCACATCAGGCCTCCAATCAAACAGCCTATTGAACCATGGAACCTCACTTTAGTCCTTCAGTCTTTGACTCAACCCCCCCTTTGAGCCTGCAGCGAAATGTGACATCAAATTCTTATCATGGAAATCCTTTTTTCTGGTCACCATCACATCAGCTAGATGTATTTCAGAGCTCCATACTCTATGCATTAATCGGCCCTATCTTATCTTTCACAAGGACAGAGTATCACTCCGGATGAACCCTACATTTCTTCCCAAAGTTATTTCAGATTTCTCCATTAATCAAACTATTGACCTTTCAGTGTTTTTCCCAAATTTTACTAACAAAGGGGGATATTTTCTGCATTCATTGGATGTACACAGACCATTGAGATTTTACCTGGGCAGGACTAAGACGATGCACAAATCAGACCAACTATTCATTCCCTTTTCTGGTCCTAAAATGGGAACTTATTTTTCTAAAATGACCTTATCTAAATGGCTTAGAGACTGCATATTTTACATTTATCATCGTGAGAAAAAGCCTATACCACAGAAAATCAAAGCTCACTCTACCAGGTTGATGGCAACTTCTGTAGCCTTCCATTCTAGAGCCTCCATGGACGACATCTGTGCAGCAGCAACATGGGCTTCTCATACCTTTATTAATCATTACAAACTGGATCTGGTCTCCAGGGGAAGAACATCCTTTGGCTGTATGGTGCTCAGGATTATTCTTCCATAAAGACCACCTAGGAACACAAGGTAGCTGGGGACTCTGTCCCATCAGTGATGAAGGGAATGAAGATTAACAACATCAGATAAAGAAGTTATGTCTTACCATAATGTTCCATCTGTGTTGTTGATCTTCATTCATTCATCACATCCCCCCTTTCCCCCTCCAAAGGCACCTGGGGGATACTTTGGGTCCAAGTGCTGAGTTAGGGCACTTGCACAGAAATTGCCTCTGCTTTACTGATGAAGAGCAAACTTGATCTGCGGTAACAGGGAAAAGGGTACTATGGGTAAAAGCTTAGCTTGAGAGTTTTTGGCTGGCACAAGCTTGATATAAGGCCGGCTCACTTCCAAGGATGGAACTGACATCCCATCAGTGATGACTGAATGAAGATCAACAATACAGATGGAACGTTATGGTAAGACATAATTTCTTTTTCTCTTCCCCTCCCAAGTAAATTCCTCCATCTGTTTATTAGTTATCATCCATAGCTTCTCCTCTGGATGATAAAAATATACCCAACCTATAAATATAAAGCTAAAGGGACTAAAATGTTTTCACTGCTTGTATCTTACTAACCAGAACTATAATCAAGACCTTGCAATTTCTAAGTTTTTGTATTGTCTTTAATTAGTTTCTTCCTACATATGCTTGACTGTCATAACATAATTCTTTTTAATCCATATCGCTAAGTACTTCATCTTCTCACGCCCCCATAGCTGTGAGCATTGCTGAGCAAATTCTTATGTGTGTACATAGTTTACCACTATGGTCTTTCTTTTATCTTTGTAAAGTAAAACAAAAACGGCACAGCAAACCAATAGAGCCAGCTGACAGCGTTAAGAAACAAGCTCATAAAATACAATTACCATAAAGCGCTGTCGCTGTTGGCTACACCTCACAGTCACAGTTCAAAAAGTTCAGCGTGTTCTTCTAGAAATCTGGAATACTACTCCCAAGGGGAAATTGTAGTCAGCAATAGCATGAATGAAGTAAATCCATCAATACTGCTTCCAAATAAAAACACAGCTTTATTCACAAATGCATAAAAAGTTAGCGCTTTCGCCGTTAGGCTTCTTCAGACAAAGACATAAACACTTTATAATCATATTTTAAAATTGAAATTGGGCTATATGAAGCTGCGTCTTTACCCTTTTTGAGTAATATTAACACCACAGCTTTCTTCCACAATTTTTCTACTGTCCCCCTTTTAAACACTGTTAAACAAAATCTTCTAGATCTTTGTCACTTTCTTCCCACCTAATGTCCCGACTCTGAAAGGAATACAAACTGTTCCTGCAAAGTTCCCTCTTGATTGGTCATACATCACCATTGTTATCTTATCCCTTCCTATTTTATTATTATTATTAGTTCTTCAGACTTATCTTCTGACCTTTAACATGGAGTTGGGCTTTTGTTACATAATTTTCTTGCCATATGTCTTGAAAATTCCATCCTACATTAAAGATAGTTTTGATTTTTTGGATAAGATTTCTCATGTTAAGTGGAATAAAAACATGTATTGGATAATGTTGGATGTTAAAAGTTTATATACATCAATCCAACACAAGGATGGACTTCATGCTATAATGTATTTTTGGGGGATAGCCCCTTAGCAAATTATTTGGTTGATTTGACTTATTTTTGTTTAAGTAATATTTTTTTTACATATAATAATGACATTTTCAGGCAAAAACAGGTAACAGCCATGGGGGCACCATTTGCCCCCATGTATGCAAACTTATTCATGGCTTATTTTGAATTAGTATGTTTGTATAAATGTATTTTTTGTTAAGAATTATGTAAAATATTATTTTTGTTTTATAGACGATTTAATTTTTGTATGTGATGGGGGCAAGAGTGAAATTTTGCAGTTTGTTGCTGACTTACAACAAAATATATTAAATTTGTCTTTTGATGGGCTACAATATGGAACCCATGCCTCTTATCTAGATGTGACACTTAAGGGTTTGGATAATGGCAAAACCTCTACTGGGGTACATAGGACATTTGTAGATGGAAGCCAGTACATGTATGCTACTAGTTGTCACCCCCCCATGTTCTATCATCTTTGCATGTGGTGAATTTTTAAGATTATCTAAAATATGCAATGTTGAGACAAATTTGTTGGAAGATATATACAATACTTACATTATGTTATAATAGAGGTTATAGTAGGAAAGCAATGGAAGAAGCTAAGCAAAAACTTTTTGTGTTAAAATCAAGAAGTAATGTTGGTGATAGGTTGTGGGACAATGGAGGGGGGTGAGAGAATGGTGAAAACAAGAATGAACAAATGTATTTTGTTAGCACATATAGCATTCAAAGTGAAGAAGTTAGTAGTATTGTAAGATATTATTGGAATTGAAATTGGATGGGGATTTGAGTAAAATTTAAGTAAGCACCTTATGATGTCATACAAATGGGGAAGAAGTTTAAAGGATATGCTTGTTCATGGAAATTTTGTCTTACCAAAAAATAACTTAGGTGTTTGTCCAACATCTATGGACACTTATAAATGCAATAGTTGTTCTGTTTGCAAATGTATAATCTGTTCCTTTGAATATGTGAATAAAATCAAATATGTACCAAGGGGACGTTTTTCATGTAACAGCAAGGGAGTTATTTATGCCTTAAGATGCCCATGTGGTTTCTTTTATATTAGTGAAACAAAAAGACATTTTAAAGTGAGGTTAATGGAACATATCAGGGACATAAAAAATCAAAAGGAAGACAAGATTTTGGCATGTCATTTTAGCGATGTACATGGCAGTGATTTTTCTATGCTTCAGGGTTGTATTTTAGAGCAAGTATTTGTTGAAACTGATGATGAAATTCTTTTGAAAGAAAAACTTTTATATAAAGAGTCTGTCTTTATTCTTCAATATGATACTTTGGTCCCTATGGGACTGAATGGAGAGGTTAATTGGAAGTATTGTATTTAATTGTTTGATTGTATTATTGATTGATTGATTGCATTTTTGTATAAAAGGTAACACATTTTTAACTGAATTTTGTAACTCCTGGAAGGTTTTGTACTGAGGTGCTAGAGAATAAAATACTTTTGGGTCTGAACCAGTGGTCTTGATTTTGTTATTGTTGCTAGTTGTATGGCTTGATTATCTCTAACTTTCCCTAATTCAATTAATTAATTAATTAATTAATTAATTAATTAATTAATTAATCTACCTTCCACAAGTATTTCCATATTTGCCTTTTCTTGATTTTCCCATTCCTATGCTTTATACAAATGTTCATATAATTTCTGAAATATCTCTAATGCCTCTGTAGGGTCTATGGTTATTTTTCTTGTCATATGCTTCCTATGTTTGTCAACAGCTCTTTCAACTTTCTGTTGCCCAAGTTGTTATGCTAAGAGTGTTTATGCTCTGAAGTTGTTATACAAAAAAATTGCTTAACAGTAACCTTTCTAAACTCCTACATATTATCCAAATACTCCACTAATTTCTTTTTATCACTCACCAATTGCTTTTCTTCTTGTTCTGTGAAAAAGCACCTTATTCTGCTATATGTTAACCTTTGTCAACCCATCAAAAGCATTCATGCTAGTTATTTCCCCATCTCTCACTCACTCTGATTTATACCATATTTTAGAATTCCGTGTACATTTAGTTCATTCCCAAGCTATCCATTTTGAAGAAATTTCTATCTACCCTAATAACTTGAATAATTCCACTGCTCATTCCTTAAATTCCTCTCTTTTTAGCAGATAAGAAGGAAAGTGTCAATGTCATCATTGCCATGCATCTCTATTTTAGTATTTGTTGGTACAAGATCTGAAATAGTTATTGGATATGTTTCAGCATTCAGTTAAATACCCTTGCCGAAGATATAACGACATATCAAGAACCAACAGCACAAAAAGAGAGATGAGCCAACCACACAGGAACCAGGACAAGTCACGTTTATTCCAAGTTTGAGTGCTTTCATCAGAATATAGCCAGACTTCTTCAGAAACTATAATAACAATTAAAGCACATCAATTTAAATAACCCTCCCAACAGTCATGTGACCTTAAAACATGCATCAGAAGAAAGTTTTAGAGAGACACAAAATTCAAAATGGTACTTATATCTAATGTAAACATGTTACCAATAAATAAAGATAAATATCTTTTAAAAAATAAAATAAAATAAGCAAATGTGTTAAAAAACTCAGTCAAACCAAATAAGAACGTAGTTTAAGAATAAATGAAATGGAAACACTGTCATTGAGCACTGGATATGAACAATCATTGAGTCTGATCTGCCACCTGAGTTATTTAAGCTCTAGAAGGTCATTCCAAGGACCAATTCTGACATCCCTATGCACAATGTCGATACCAGTAAAACCAAACTCATGGTCAGGGTTCTCAAGCACATGTCTTGCCAAAGCATTGTGGACATTGCTCTTCCTAATGTCAGAAATATGTTCATATATACGTTCACGAAATTTTCTTTGTGTTTCTTCTTCATAAAAACATTTACATGATTTACAAAGAGCTAAATAAACAATGCCAGCAGTGTTACATACCCTTGCTGTTGAGAAATATAATTCCTATCCAGTATAGTCCAATTAATGTACCGGAAAATAATATGCAAGTTATGTCTGAGTTACTGCTGTGGAATTCACATCTTCCATTTCAAATATTCTGATATATTTCAGCATAAATCTACCCTTTCTGTTATACTTTCCTTTCTAGGCCAATCTGATACATTCTTGGAAGTGCAAATTAGGTTCCACTCCCCACCCATAAATAATATTCCCTGCTTAATGCATATTATTTCTCCCCAAATCCTCTTAAGCTCCATAATAATAGTTGTAGGTGCAATATAAATATATGCCACTGTAATCTTCCTTCTGTGCCAGTACTCCCTTATTACCACAAATCTACCTTTATTGTATTTCTTCCTCTTCTATCACTGTTGGAGCCCATCTTGCAATCAGTACTATTACTCCTTTTTTCCTTTATCCTTGATACTCTGCTGAGTATCCATTCTGAAATATTTTCTTTGTTTAATTTACATGTACATTTCTATCCATATGTGCCTCTAGTAATATCACTATTTGCTCCACAGACTTCTTAATATAATTCAGTACTTTGTTTTTTGCCTATACACACAAAGCCATTTGTAATGCTAATATTGATAAACTAGCCATTCTGATAAAATACCATCATTTTCACATATTCTGCATGACACTTCTTTTGAATATATGCTGCCAGTTTGCAACTTACATATATATATATATATATATATATATATATATATATATATATATATACACTAATGCATGGCAGGCTGCTCTGGTATGCAGTTGCTGCTTCTCATCTCTGTTTGAATCCATGTTGCATTTTCCAAGACTTATCACTTCAATAGTGAAATGATGAATTTCATGAAATAAAAAACAAAATCAATTTTTAAAACCCTTCATCCACTTTTAACTCACTAGGAATACACATAACAGTATACACTTTCTAAAAAGGGAAGTTGCTCCTCCATACAGGGGTGATTGCCCCAAAGAGCAAGCTGTACCCATAGGCCATGCCTTCTTGTCTTCAGGTAATAGAAAAATAAGTAGCTCTTCTTAAATTTTAGAAAACTACCATTTTAATGCTTTCCATTTCTAGACTGTTTGCTTAAAAACCCCATTGTCTGCAGTGGAAATTAAAAACATTATTGTAATCTTCCACATATGTTAATATCAGTGGCATAAACAACAATCATTGTTACAACTCCTCCCACCTCTCATTTAAAATACCTCTGCATATTATACAGAACAACTTTACAATATAAAAAAGATCCAAAATGTTTTTCCTTACACATACATCTTTAGTCCCTTCATTGACCTCCTTTAATGGCAAAGTGAGAATTATGTTTTAGGATCCTTCCACCGATTTAACACAAAATTCCAATTTTTTTCATCCACCTTTTCTTTTAAAAGCAAGTTTTCAAGTTTCAGCTGCATCTTATCGGAGTAAAATTTTACAATTCTTGCATTTATTCAGTAATTTCACATTATTGCTTGTCTTCTATATCATCTGAACTTCCCAACAATAGTCTCTGGTTCATGTCCAAGGTGCTCCTGATTTTTCTAGTCAGCTCCGGAGCTTTTTCTGTCACTTCATAGTTTTACTTTGGAACAATAGAAAATATTTCAGGGGCCAGTTCTGTCTATGGGCTTAGCTATTGTCAGAAGAATATGAAACACAGACCCCACCAGCTTGCTGGCTCATTCTTTGTTGTTTACTTCTTCCTTAGCCTAATCTGTATCAAAAATGTCTTTGATCCTCCAGGAAAAAATATTCTAAAGACAGCTAGATATACAAACTTGAATCTCTCACTTGTCTCTCAGCATCCCCTGATTGTAAAGATGAACTTGATTCTCTTATGCCTGGTATACAGGGAATAATCATTTTCCACAAATGTTATGATGTCCCAATTTTTAATACTTTCCCTTTCTGACACAGTTTTGTCAAGAACAGCTCCTTCTGTTGGTATGGCAGCATCCCTACTAATACGGCCAGCCTTAGGCATAGGCGAACTAGGCAACCGCCTAGGGCGCCGTACAGGCTGGCCTTGTAAAGGGCGCCTTATGTAGTTATTTATTTCTTTTAATTAATATAAAGTTTGCGCTCTTCTTGGCGCTGGAACCAGAGAGCGGAGAGTGGGGGAGGGGAAGCGAGCACCCTCCCACTTACATCTGAGGGTTGGCTAAGGGGCTAAAAAAAAAAAACTTTAGTTGGCGGTGCGAGAGTCTTCCCCTTTAAGGAGAAATTTGTGCATGTCGTGACGCCAATGTCAACTAAATGCATTCTGCAGTTCAAGAGACATGCACGTGGATATGTGTCTTACTCCCTTCTGCAAACTGTGTACTGGCACGTAATGGGGGCTCTAGTATGCTAAGCTTCGGCATGGCATCGGCATGCTTGCATTAGACTTTTACTACTGGGTTGACCTAGAAAACAGTCCCACACGATCAGGAAGATTTAGCAGTGTAAAACTGAAAGGAAATACATAGGTAAGGCAATGAAACAGTTAAAAGAGGAACCAAAAGTATTCAATGCAACAGAACTTTAGAGTGAATTGATGTGCATCTGTTACCTCTAAACACTTAATGTTTTCAAAAGATAAGAAGCAAAACGAGTCAATCATTCATTCATTCCCTCATTCTTTCATTCTTTTTCTACTTACTCGGTCAATACAACTGAGGGTCTTGGAACTTTCCTAGTAAACTGCAGCTGCATTACCAGGTTGATGTGCCCTGTTTCTTTTCAGCATTTTCTCACACCAAATTGACTTTTCCATTACTGCTTTAAGTCTCTGGTTGATGATAATACTATATTGGCACACAAAGTATGGAACTTGTAAGTTTATTATTGCCCATGCTAATCATGCACAATTTATTCAGCATCCAGCTACTTCAAATGTTTATTATTTAAGTGTTGTGTAAAACCTTCCACTATTTTTGTTGCTTAGTTGACTGACCATTTACATGTCTGGCTCTATGGCTGAAATAACCAGGGTATTGAAGGAAGGTAGAATGTGACATGCATTAAACATTTATAAAAAGGATAAAATTTATGTATTAGCAAGCATAGCACAGCACGAGAAAGTTTGTGTTTTTGAAGTATCTGTACATATGATTCACAATTTTGCATCTTTAATATATGTAAGCTTCAAGGTAAAGCATGAATAATCTGTATATTTTATTTTGCTAGCTATAAGGAGCATATAAGCTCAGGTGGAAGCAAACAAAATTCACACACTTGACATTTTTTACTGAGAGTGAAACTTGTATGGTCAATGACTCCAACAGGAAAAAGAAATCCTCCTTCTAGGTTACAAATATGATTAGTTAGATATACAAGCTGTACAAACAGCATACAGTATAATAACACTAGTCTTTACCAATGCTCCAGTGATAAAAATTTGACAGCTACTTTTACTAACCAGCAAAATAAACACCCATCACGTTCTACAACTAGCAATTATCTACATTCCCCTAAACCCAGTGGCCAAAAATGTAGATACACTAGAAGATATACCATCTTGGATTAACTTCTACCATAAAATAAGACATGAGAATTCTAGGATACTTAAATATAGACTGGATGAAACTATCACCACAATTACCAAAGTCAGACTTTTTATTAATATATCTTTTTGGACTTATGTATCTAGTCATTGAACCTATTAAAAGTAACACAAAAGCAGACAGACATAACACGACTGGATACTAATGACATATTTGAGCTGATACTAACTTTGAACAACAATAATATAAAAACTACATGGACACTATATGATTCGGTGAGTGAAACTCATCCTGTATATGTAATATGAGCACAAACCAAGCTACAAAAAGGCGTAACAAAATGGGATTAGATTAAAAAACACTTCTGAGAAACAACCTTCAACATAATTCTACAACATTGTAACTGGACACCACTCAAATACCTACCAATAAACGATGCAGTTAACTATTTCAACAAAACATTTCTAATTATTTTAAACTCTGTAGAACTGATATGCAAAAATAAAGTGAAAACCTTACCTGCACCCTGGCGAAAATTAGAAACCAAACAGATGATGTCAGAGACAAGTCATGTAAGGAAATTATACTTGTGCAAGTATGATCACTATTGCAGTAGTCTTAAATAGGTGGGTTGTATATCATTGTACAAGATAAAATGACGAGCCAGCTTCCAAAGTTTTCACGGCACCTTCAAAGTACCAAAATATTTGGTCAGTTCAAGCTCAGATGACAAAATCAGGTTTGAGTGTGAAGCCCTTCAGAGCTTTCATGCCAAAAATGAAAGAAAGGTTAAAGCTCTGAGAGGTTAATGCTAGGAGTGTAACAGTACTCTGGCATAAAAAAAAAAAAAAAAAAAAAACATTAAAAATTTAATGGGAGGGAGGAAGCATCTACTGTAGCAGTGATTATTCAAACAGCTACTGTTATGGTAAGTTTACTTACACAGCTGTACTACGTTCTTTATAAGGATCACTGTTGCAGTAGCCTAAGCTATATGGGTAGATTACCATAGTTTAAACTATCCTGAGCATATCTAAACAATCCTACCTTGGTTTGTGATTTACTGTGGAGTTGACTGGTAACAGAAGTTTTATTTGAATTTATATTGTTTTAAACTGTTTGTAGGTAGGAAGGGATAGCTTCTTAACAAGATTTACTTTGATTAATATTTTGTTGTTTTACCTTTAATTTCACTGTTGGTAAAGGAATTACAACTTTTGTCAGGCTTGCACACCTTGTATGGTCAGGACAACTTTACTGTACTTACTTTATTATTTAGTTGTATATTGCTGGTGCGATTTTTTTTTTTTGTCGTAGAAGTTGATTTAAGTTCTCATTGAATTCTGTGGTTACAGACTTTGATTAGTCTTTTCTTTTAAAATACTGTATTTGTTTGAAGCTGAATATGGACTCCTTAAATGAGTATGCAACTAATGATTTGCTAATGCACAAATATATTGTGCAGTATAATAAATGCTATGCATATTTAAAGGTAACAGCTGATAACACTGGTGATCTGTGTTCCTCGTGTTAAAGGTTGGATGATTTTCTTACCATTGTTAGAAATAAATCTAGACTTGACGATGATCATGTCCAGATTTCTTGCAGTAAGGTTGAGAGATATGCATACCTCTCAACTATCCAGATTTTTGCCTCATATTTTTGGCCTATTCCTCATAAAATTTGTGTTTTTCTGGCAAATCACTGAAGATTTAAATAACTAAATGTCATACATTTGAGTTTCAGCCTTCATGTCCTTCAGAAAATGCACGGTGGGTTGTAATGACAGATGTTTGAGGGGCCTTTTATGGTTAAAATATTCTGAAATGGGTAATTTTGTCATTATTGGTTCATACATTTTGTTTCATTGCTTACTGGAAAATGTTTAAAACTACAAATTTAAAACGTACTCTAACAAGTGTAAATGTTTCTATGTGCAACTAGCTGTTTTTTGATTATCAAATGGCATACTGCATTATAAAATCTGAAAGCATGTTAGTAGCATAATTGCCTTTGGTGCAGAAGGCTGTGCATTCTCCTCCCACACCATGTACATGGAGTGCTGATATTGCATTGCCCATATGATTGCTGATTATTTGGTGCATTATAAGGGGGATAGGGGTTCTACACTCCTGAGTATGTCATTTGCAAGACATTTCTAGTGACTATGAACTTGTTGGTCATTTCCTATTGCAATATTACCAACTTAACCAATTTTTTAATGCAGTATAGGCAATTAATTCTTCAAGGAAAGCAGGCACTGAATTTGTAGATAAGACATTGATATGTGAAGTTGTTTTGCCAGTAGAAACCTCTTCATTGGGTACAGATTTCTTTAATGTGGAATTCAGATGATTTTATATCTGCAGAGATTGTGAGTATGGAGTTATATTGGTGGATTATAATGACAGAAGTGTTCATAGGTTCATAGATTATAGGTTCATAGATTAGTACTAAGCTAACTGCCCTTGTGAGCCATTTTAAGCCTAGTCAATAATCCCTTGTGAGACTCAAACCCTGTACGTTGTGCTTGTAAGGCAAACACCTTAACCATTAGGCCACCCTCCCAACCCCTGGGCTTGAGTGGCCTTTTATGGTTGAAATTTTCTGAAATGGGTAGTTATTGGTTCATACATTTTGTTTCATTGCTTATTAAAAGAATGTTTAAATCTACAAATTTAAAACACTTTCTAACAAGTGGTGCTGTATTATACAAGAAATATAATTCAATGCAATCAGGAAGGTGAATCAAAGAACAAATACACATATCCATGGCCCTAAAAAAATGTGTGCCAGGAGTCTGTTTTGAAAACAGCCCAAAGATAAACTTAATTCTTCACTGGCCAGATGCATTTTCTATGAATGTGTGTTTTCATGCCGTTTCAATGAATATGAGTTTTTCACATTTCAATGAGGGCAGAGAAGTTTACTGCTTATGTTATGTCTGTTTTCATTGCAAGACTGTATTGTTTAGCAAATGGCTACCTGTGTTTGTGCTGTTTTATTTCAATATCTGTAATGACTGTAGAAGCAAATAAGAGAATAGTATGTATGGTAACTGGTGAGAAATAACCAAATAATGGAACACTGGAATGGCTGAGGAGGGGGCTGCTGCTGGGGGGATGGGGTTGCTGCAGGAGTGGCTGCACTGGGGGGCAGTCTATTACCCTGCCTTGGGCCCTATTTGACCATGATCTGGCTCTGGTATTTAAAGTAAAAAATACTATGCAGAAGTAGTTGTAGTTCAAGATACCTTGCAATGTAGTTATTCTTCCTATGCATTTAAATAATTTAAGGCAATGTCTGGAGTGGCTTTCTTGGGGAGTGACCCTGTGGGTGTGGCTCAAATAGGGGTGTTTCATGACTGTTGTGTGGGTGGGGCTTAAGGGGTGCCAGACGACTACTTCGCCTAGGGTGCCATTTCGGCTAAGGCCAGCCCTGTATGTGCCCCCACGCTTACACAGTATATCAGGGCTGTGAAGAGGTAGCAATGGAGAAAGGAAGATCTCCGTTGCTTCTTCTTCCTTGTTATAATTAATCGTTGCTTCTTCTTCCTTGTCATAATCAATAAAAAAAAAAGAAAAAAAAAAGAAGAACCTGGGAGACTTTTTATGTTAGGGAGAGTCAGGACAGACAACAATAAGAGGATAATCAGGTAAGTTTTTTAAGTTTTGTAGAATGTACCTGATTATTTTTTTATTTCTGTCTGTGCCATCTCCCGAACATAAAATGTCTTCAGTTGTGTTTGGTATAAAAAAAAATTAAAAAAAATACGTGCTATACTAACGGGAAAAAGTCTGGGCGACTGGACCATTTCCCATTGGTATATTCTCGGATTTACAATGGGCATGCTGGTTGGGCTGGCCAATCAACGTGCTCATTTTTGAATGCTAATGGACAGCCATTGTATAATGTGCAGTAATTAGTACTGAGATATAACCAGAATTCAAGGAAGAAGTTTTGTGCAAATGAAGAAATTCTTTCATGTAGCCTTTTAACTACCATTGTAAGGTCTGGCAACAGGTTTGGTAGAACCTCTTGTATAGAACAATAAGTCTTTTTTTCCCTTTTCTTTAAACATATATTATTTCTAATAACATAACTTTTATAAGGAACATTGACTTCTACCTTTTAATATTTTAATTCTGCAGTTTGTTTTTTAATATGTGAGACCCATGTAAGCCAAAAATCAACATGCCTTTATGACTGTGTAATTGTTTTCCTTAGCTATGTGTAACAATAAACTTGAAAGACTGCTGAACTGATGTTTAATAAACAAGAAAAATCCATTGAGTCGGTATGGACCACTTCCAGTTGTATGAAATTTTTATGTGATCTAATAATGTATAACTTAAAATTAATTGCTTTTGTAATTAATGTATATTATACGATGACCCCCCCATTAATATTCCAAAACATTCACTCTGATTGGCCAGCATGCCCATTGTAAATCACACAATATACCAACAGAAAAAGGACCAGTCGCCTGGACTTTTTTCATTGGTATAAAGTGTCCAAAACCTTTTTTTTTTTTTAATAAAGAAAAAAAGAAAAAATGGAGCAACGGAGACTTCCTTTTCAACATTGCTTCCATTTCAAAGCATTGATGTACTGGGTATGCATAGGAATGCAGGTCTCATATGCATGCGCAGTACATCAACACAAGGAAGCAGTATACCACCACCGGCGGAAGAAAAGTAATGCGCCATTATACAAAGACATTATTTAAGAAAAGTAAGTATTTTTTTCTTAAATAATGTCATTGCATAATAGCAGTAACTGACACCGTGGTTGTGGTATATTGAAATTTACCCACGGTTAACTTTATTTACTCACTCAGGCTTCGCCCTCATGATTAAACCACGACAACCATGGGTAAATATTCAATAAACCACACCACGTCATCGGTTATTGCTTAAATTTATAATGTATAATTTATGTAGCTTTATTCTGTAAAATTTTAATCTAGAAGGCACATACAGTGAAAACACTTTCTTATATGCATAACTGGACTACAGAAATAACGCTGCAGGTTTCAAACCCCAGCACACTTGACTTTATGTATATAGTTCTGGGTTTTAAAGCCTTATTTTCAGAATCACTTTTTAAATGTTGCTCTGCTATGTTTAAAGTGGGATGGTATGACTTATTCTTAATAGATTTTAATGGCTTACTATCAACAGTTCTTATATAAAAAAAATGTATATTGAATGCATTTCTGCTCAATTAATTTTTTGTATGTTTCTTTTTCAAATGGCATGCATTTGGAGTTTTGCCAGAGATCCTATAATAATATATCAAAACATAATTTGTTGAAATTAGCAAATGTATATCCAGGTTAATACCTTCCGTGGATAATTTTCAGTTTAAAGTACACTCAGCAATAATTAAACTGACATTCTGCGATATTTAAGTATGTATACAATAAGGCCAACTACTGTGACAAAGGTGCACTGGAGCTTTATATGTATTCAGAATCTTTGACCCCAGTTGGGCAGAATACCACCGGGAAATAGAAGAACCTATCACTTCTGAAAACATAGTTTAGTAATTATAAGCAGCTCTGCAAATGTTTTAAGCAAATTAAACAGCTTTTCAGTTCATTAGTTTGCTTCTACTTAATCACTCAAATGTGAAGACATACCAGCATGTATTATGATAAATATAGCAGCTGTTGTCAGTGTTACCCAACAATTTTAAGGCTGTCAGATGGTGTTAGTTAAATAGTCATATATTTAATATCTAATATACTGGTACTTGCTTTTCATTTTGAAAATGGAAATGAGTGTATTTTCAGAATTTTTAATGGCTTCAGTTTCTGGTTGCTCTTAAATCAGTAAAAAAAGTCTTTGTATTCGAAAAAACATATTTTCATAATAAAACCTTTCATGCTCTGTGTCTTTGATGCTAACTGTTAATATAACATGAAATACCTGGTATCATTCTGGCGTGTAACTGTGATCTGAGATTCATAAAAATGTTATTCATCTCTACCCTTTTCTAGTTTTTTCTTCTGTTAATGTCACTGTAAATTTCAATGTCTTTTTTCCTGTACATCACCGCCCTTAATTTGACAGTGTCAGAGGGATCTATCTTCATTTTCTCACTCTTTTCATAATCTAATCCTCAGCTCCAACATGCAATTAGTGCCCTCTTCACCCCCTGCATACCAAGTAGGCTGATTGCTACATTTTTCCCTGTGCAATCCGTTTAGCAATGCAGGCCTTAATGAATATGTACATTTTAAGGACCTTAGCGAGGGGGTCACAGGCAATCAACCTTGAATTCAATTACGCGAGTCAAGGTTAATGACTCGGCACAGTGGTCAGAGGCACTCAGAATGCTGCAGATTAAATCAGCCTGTCACAACTGACAATGTAGAAAGGGCTGAATTACTTGTGTGAGAAACGGGGAATCATGTGAAGATAAAATGGTGTCACTCTTCAGTGAAGATTACATGGAGTTCTTGGTGGCAAATCTGATTGTAAATCTTCCCTAGATGTGTAATATGATTAGTCTGCATAAAGACATGTCTCACTTA
The DNA here is from genome assembly GCF_019279795.1 of Protopterus annectens. Classification (NCBI taxonomy): domain Eukaryota; kingdom Metazoa; phylum Chordata; order Ceratodontiformes; family Protopteridae; genus Protopterus; species Protopterus annectens. Next base: position 705,995,732 of record NC_056734.1, read on the forward strand.
TAATGCAGAGCTTGCTAATAAGGTTCTCTGTGTGGCACAGTCATTATTTCATCAGAAGTTTAGTTTCATCTTCCTTTTACTCATCAGCAATTGGGTAATACTGAGAAAAAAAAACAATGTGTTTAGCCACACAATTGAAAACAGTGTCATTCTAGTGATGTGCAGAGAAATCTTTGACTTAATTTATTCATTCATGCTATCTGAAGGCGAGCATAGCATATTGCATAAATGCAATCAGATGAAAATCTGGGGACCTGTGTGCCTTGTCATTCTTTGTTTTCATACAGTGTGTGGCCCTGCAGCATCTTACTTAAGATCTGCAAACGAACTGTGAATGTTTCGGAGATTGCACATAATATAGTGATCAGAAAAACTGAGCATAAACATTTTCTATGTGTTATTTTGTCCTCATGGATGCTGACCATCAAGCTTCCCCAAATGGCCATGCCGCTTTTCTTCCTTTACCCAGAAATTTTTCCCATGATCAGAGTGAGATATTTCCAGAGGAGGCCATCATTCTGGTAGCCCCAAGGGTGCCTTTTGCCCTCACTGGCATCCTAGCTGTTGAAATTGCCTAACCCTAGCCCTGGGCAGGGAAACAAGAAATCTGCTTGTGGCGTAAAGTGCCTTCCATATATGAGTTTATGCTTTGAACACCCAGACTGAATGCTGTCTACTACCAGGCAGTGGTTCTTTGAGTTCATTGCCTGCCATCAGACCATGCATTTGCATTGCTGCCCTTCCTTCTTGGAATTTTCAGTGCATGGCTGACCTTTCCTCACCTTCTCCTCTGGAGGATGGCTGCACACACATTCCCCCTGTCAGCTCCATCAGGTGTCTAAGATACTAAATGAATACTGTTTGCCAGTGCTATAGTTAGGTATTTACCCCTGTATACCAGTAGGTCGGTGAAAAAAGTGATTTATTTGGAGGGTTGGTCCCTCCAGCTCCCAATGTGCGATCCATACTCTTAACCCTGCTTCTTAATGTATTAGTATCTGAGATCACCATTGCTTGCAGAAAAAAACAAATACTCATTTTTTTCACAAAAAAACAATTATTTGTTTTTCTCCTTTATTTAGCAACTTTTGAATGGCAATGTATTGCATCTGAAACACTGTACTGAAGTGTTTATGTCTATCAGTGAACATTAATTTCTGCTGAAAATGACATATTATCCCAGTCATACTTTTCCAGTAAACAAATATCAAATAAATATGCTCTGTTTTCACATTCAACTTGCTGTGCTTTATCTGGTAAGATATTCCACATTCCTTTCTCATTTGTATTTACATGTATTCAGCTGTGGTGTGAGGGGATGTGTGGGGGGAGGGGCATTTTATATCTAGTAACTATATTCATAAATTATGCATTTTCTTTCATTCACAATAAATGTGTGCACTGATTTGCAGAGTTAAGATATTGGTAACCTATTAACAGATGTAGCATGCAGTTTTATACTTTTTTAGTAAAAATTACATTGTTACTTAATTGCATAGTTTATTTGCATGCATTTAAATGTATGCCAACATTAAATTTGTGAAACTCATTCCACAGATGCATCATATTTAAAAAATATCCATAAGAGCTTGTGCAGTTTAATGTTATGCATATGATATTAGTGAAACGATATTAATAAATTAATTTTGATGGTTGATAAATCATGTTTTTAGTGTCAGGCTAAGCTTACATGATACATTTTTCAATTAGCCTCTTTTTAAACCAGCTTTATGACTGGGTATTATCAGTGTTATTACATTTTTTAGTTACCAAATAATTGGTCTTGTAAGACAGTTCCATGGTTCAACTGAAAATGTAAAATAAGTCTGCTATGGAGTTTAATTCTTTTGTATTTTAATACAATTTCCTAAACCAAAAGTGGGTGACTAGTTAAATAAATTTCTCCACACTAGTTTCAAATATACTATACTTTTATAATGCTTATTTATCAAACTGTCAGAAGAAAACCTATTGATCTAAGTTAATGTATTGAAATTGGAGTCTGTAGGAGTTCCTTTTTCATTGCTGATGAGATCAGAATTTTGCTACTGATGTAATGTTATTACTCTTGTATTTTTTCAATGGAAATTATATTGAAATGCAAATAGACAGAATTTGTTATAAATGTTTGCAAGCAAAAGGAATAGTTTCATGTGAAATGTTTATATTCACTTGGTGCCATTAATACAATCCCTTCCTACTATACATTTTAAGTTATAATTTATGTACAGTTTCATATTCAGTATGGTTAGAAAATAAAGCAAAATATGAATATTTTAGAAACAATGTGAAAACTTCTATTTTTATTGGATAGTTGAAACTGTAGAAAATATATTTATTCTTCCAAAACATATATGACCTCCTGCTAACAACAGTTAACTTTATTATTGAAACTTAAATGGTATTTACTGGGTACATTCATTAGGTGGGCAGTCAGGCAATGTTCTTCCACTCTGTCAGTGGTCAGAAACTGATAAGTCTTATTTATCCTAAGACACAAAAAAAGATGCAGTGAAACAGTGTATACAAAATTAGGATACCTAAACATGAATGAATAAATAATAAATGAATAAATACATGCATAAATGCATTATAAAACTATGTTTAGGGCTCCAGAATAGAACAGTGTAGAAATCACAGTTGTTTTATACTGGGTTGATAATGAATATGTTTCATTAATTTACAGTACTCAATGTTTTTGTAGTATGAAACAAAAGATGCATATGTGTTTTCAAGAACTCTTATGTTAATTATTGTAGGATTAATGCCTTTAAAATTTCCTGTGTATTATATATATATTTTTTTATTTTATTTTAACATTTGTTTACCGGGAAAGTCTGACTTGGAACAAAAAAAATTTGCAGCGGAGGCCCAGGGAGAAACACTCAGGGCGCATGTCTTTGCAATGTGGGGGTAAACCCACATGAACACATGGAGGACATGCAGACTGCAAACAGAAGGCACCCCAACTGAGAATCGAACCAGAGAACCTCTTGCTGTGAGACAGCAATGTAACCACTGCACCACTGCACTGTCCGATATGATGCTACTTTGTAGAAGTGGCATAATACCATGTTTAGTTAATGGATTTGAAAGTTGTCAGTTGTTCATTGGATTTGTCAGGAAGACACTGGTCAAGTGATAAAAACAAAACTGTGAAATCCAATCTCCCTTTATAAATATTTTCTAGTCCCTAACAGGCCATATTTTGCAATATAGCAGTGTTCCTCAGCTTTACTGAATGCAGGATTGGTATAAAGGCTGAGGTCTTCATCTCATAGACATAAGGAACAGGATTTGATTCTTATTAGCTTGGCTTAAAATTGCTCTTCAGGGCAGTTAGCCTAATTCACCTATGAAATACTAGGGGAAACTACAACCTTCATCCTCTGTAAGGAGTTGGTATTTTCTAATGCCCTCAACTATGAGATCTAATTTCCCTTTTGAAAATATTTTACCCCTGGCCTTCTGAAATGTGCAATTTGTGCAGCTGTGTTCCCAGCTGCACAGGGGAGCATTACAACCCTCATGTTGTGCAAGGAGTTAGGATTTTCTGATGTCCCTAATGCCCTCATCTCAGTTTTGATTTGGGTTATTGTCATGCAAATGAGTATTAATAACATGTTTATGAACACTTTGCACATATCACATATTGTGCACTCCTGCCATGACCAAACCTCGGGATCATATTATAAGCACGAAAACTGAATCACGCGAACACCTATTGAGCGACACGTAAAGGGCGAAACCCCAAAACATCAAATCCCGAACACAAAAAAAACAACAAATACTGTCATTAACTGTTGTATGCAGGAGGGCAAGCCCCCCTGTACCCCCCACACCCCCCCAACTTAAATATACTAACTCCGAGATCGCACTCCATTGAAGCAAAAGGAAGAATTCCCTATGGCGGTATCCCTTCATACCTTCGATATTGTGATTATTCACTTTTTCCGTGTCGCTCAATAGGTGTTCGTGCAATTCAGTTTTCGTGCTTATAATATGAACCCCCAAACCTCTGTTGGTGAGCTTGCCTCTGGTATTTGCCAAGAAGTACTCTCTTTCACAGCTACTTCACATTCCTTCCTCTAAGATTTATGATACAACTTCAACCACTTACTCTGACTGCCTAGGCTGTGGACCTCAGTATGCAAGCCCAGTAGTCAGGCCTGGGATGATGGCCTTAGTCATAGCTTAAACCTTTCTATCTCGCCGTTCATTCTTACAGATGGATTTGGAGCCAATCCCTCGACTCCAAGTCAGCCTATTACAAAGCTTGAGGTCTTCAAATAGCTCGAGGCCAAGTCCCTTTCCCATGGTGCACCTAGAGTTACCTCTGATCTAGTTTGCCGCTGTAACAGATCAGAAGTTCATGCTAGCTCGGGCCAGTAAAAACCTTACTTTTCATTGTATTTCAAATATTGTTGATATTTCTTCTAAAAAGTAGTTATAGTTGGTTAGTTAGTTAGTTAGTTAGTTAATTAGTTAGTTAAGCTCTTACAGCTTTCTCTGTAGTTTCCCTTTCCTTGTGTGCCTTTTTCATAGCTTAATATTTGGCCCCATTTTTTTCTTAGGCCTATTTAAATTCTGAGTGAAAAAACTGTTTAAACAGTGACTTTCTGTCACATTTTTTTTAGAAATAGTATTTAGTATTGTGTGCTTAGATAGTGACTTTGTCACAGCTTTATAGTTATTAGAGTTAACTTTATTAGTGTTTAGCTTGCTTGCTTGTATTTAAATAGTGACTTTTGTCACTACTTGATATTATCTGCTTAGATAAATAGTGTGTGTGTGATTTGTTAGCCATAGTTTGAAGGACTTGTGTCTTTATATTTAGCCTGTTTTTCTTAGAAGGCTTATTGATAGATTTGATTGTTGTTGGGTGTGTCTAAATTTTTGTCAGTGGCTGATGATAAGGACAAACACCCTAAGTCAAGGTTTAAAAAATGCCCTAAATGTGGTCAGAAAATGTCTGCCACTGACAGTCATGTCAACTGTGTTTATTGCTTAGGAGCATTACATTTGCAAGAAACCTGCTCCATATGCCATTCCTTTTCTTCTCGAGTTCTCCAGGAGAGAAAAAGGAAGCTTATTGATAGGGGTTTACTGAAACCTTTCCAGGAGGCTTTGAGTGACCAGGATGGATCCAGTAAGTCCTCAAAGTCTTCCAAGACTTCCACTGAATCGAAAAAATCTAAAAAATCTGTGACTTCAGCTCCACAGGTCTCGGAGCCAACTGTCTTATCTTTTCGGAGCCCATCCCCGGTTTTGGAACCAGTATCCAAAATTCCAAAATCTCCATTATTACAGTCAGTACCACCTTCGATCCATTCATCTCAGTCTTCCATTAGCCTCTCCAATTTGGATATAGATCGTGTGGTGCAAAAGCTTTTACAGGCGCTGGCCTTAGCAAAATTGTTATCAGCTCCGACCCAACTGGCTTCAGAGCCGAAGACCCTTATGCCAGCTTTAACTCTTCCTCTTCCAAGCCATACCAGTCCTTTGGAGTGGAGGAGTCGGACTTGTTGATCATGGAGCCTTTGGTGCCAATGCCTGCTCCAGTGTCTTCAGCTCCATTTACTCTGATGTCCTCGGTGCCGATCGAGGACTCTAGGAGCCGGCACTCTGTGGTCAGGTCTGGGGATGATAGTCAAACCAACTTGTTGGTTCCGACTCTGCCTCTCGGGGCTTCGGCTTGGATGAGCTCGGCTCCTACCTCTGGCTCAGAGCCTACTGTCCGGGTGCCGGGTGATATCGATGGTTTCCTCGGATCTGTCGGTCCCTTCGCATCAGGGCAGAGGTGCCTTTGAAGCTATGAGGAGAGTTATGTCTCCTAAGACATCCTCAACCTCAGGTCTGGCTTCTTCCTCCCCTAAAGTGCCTGTGTCTGCTTCTGCTTCACAGATCCTGGCCAAGCGTAGAGACCCAGAGCCTCAGGAAGCCCCATTGGGTGGCCCGTGCTCTTCTGAGACCTCACCAGAAGCTCCCACTGATGAGGTTCCCAGGAAGAGAGTTTGTAAGAGGAAACATCTAGACTCCCCACAGGAGTCCCTGACATCTGATACTGACTTGGATGAATCAGAAGGGTCCCCATGGTCCCCTTCTGAGGATATCTCATTTGCTGAGATACTAGAAATCCTTAGGCAAGAGGGGTGACTGGCAGTCCACAAACCCTACTGAAGATGAGTCAGTGCTCCTGAAGGCTTTTGGGTCTCAGCCCTACACCTCTTGGGTGTCTCCACCCTTCGATGAGCTTTTGCAGCTGGTCTCCCTCTGAGGATATCTCATTTGCTGAGATACTAGAAGTCCTTAGGCAGAGGGATGACTGGCAGTCCACAAACCCTACTGAAGATGAGTCAGTGCTCCTGAAGGCTTTCGGGTCTCAGCCTTCCACCACTTGGGTGTATGCACCCTTTGATGAGCTTATGCAGCTGGTCTCATGAAGGGAGTGGGAGTCTCTGGACACCATGGAGCCTGTCCCTAGGAGGCCTAATAAATTCATCTCTGCTCCTCAAGACAAATCATTCCTGACCAAGGGTGTGCCAGTTGATGCCATGGTGGTGGCGGCAGCCACCAAAAAGGAAATTTCAGAAACTTCCTCTTCTATCCGTCCTCCTAACAGAGATTTCAGGATTATGAATAGATATGGGAAGCGCACTTATAGTTCAGCGACTTTTGCACTCTGTTCACTCAACTACCTAACCCATTTCACTAGACTGCAAAGAGATCTCCTTAAAGAGTTGGGAGATACTCTTCAGGGTACAGTAGCTGCAGGAGCTACAGACAAAGTTGCCTCCCAGCTTGCTACCCTCAACTGCATTGTTAACTCGTCCATGCGCCTCATTTCATATGCAGCTGATGGAACGAGCAAGGCAGCGGAGACAGGAGTTGCACTTAGGAGACACTCCTGGATGCGCTTGTGTTCCTTTGCGGAGCCCTTCAAGTCATCCTTTGTGAATACCCCTTTTGATGGCTCGTCCCTTTTTGGGCCCAAAGTTAAGGATACTTTGACCAGGTGTGAGCAGGAAGGAAAGACTCTGTCTGCCATCAGAGTCCATTTTTCCAGTCCTACTATACCCTACCCCAATGGTCAAAGGGGAAGGAAAATGTGGTTCCGAAAAGCCCAAGGAGCCTTTCAGGACACACTTGGTGAACTCCCCTCCAGAGGCAGAGGAGGGAGCAATAATGGAAGACACCGCCCTCATGACAGAGGGGTTTCCGCAAAACCAGGGCAACAGAGATCACTTCTTTGGGAAGCCCTACCAGCACTCCTGAAAGGAGGCCCAACTGTCCTACTCTGGAGGCAGTCAGGGGTCATTTATCTTTGTATCCAGATGCCTGGCTCAAAATAACAAATGACAACTGCATACAAAGTATAATTTCCAGAGGATACTTCATTCCTCTCACCACACCCCCTCCACCGACAAGAAAAATCCTGGACGTTCCACCCAGTTACAGGGAACAGGCAACAGTAGACGTCCAAACGTTGCTAAGAAAAAGAGTCATCCAACCAGTCCCAGCAGACCAGACAGGATCCGGAACTTACTCAAGATTCTTTTTAGTTCCAAAAAAGACAGGGGGACTAGAGACCTATATTGGACCTCAGCAGGCTAAACAAATCTGCAAAAAAAGAGAAGTTTCAGATGGTCATGCTTCAGTCGATACTTCCCTTCTCAGGGAAAGACAATTTGATGTGCTCGATAGATCTCCAGGATGCATACTACCACATGAAAATGGCCAGACCATCCAGGGATCATCTGTGCTTCCGGCTGGGAGCCAGTCATTATCAGTTTTGAGCCCTGCCCTTTGGTCTCACTACAGCCTTCAGAGTGTTCACCAAATGTATGGCAATGGTCATGGCTCACCTGAGACATTTAGGATTCCAGGTATTTCCGTACCTAGACAATTGGCTCCTCACTGCCACCACCAGGCATCAACTCATTCAAGCCAGGGACTCCACTCTGTCACTCTGCAGCCAGCTGGGCATTACAATAAACACAGAAAAATCTGCCTTGTTGCCATCGCAACATACCGTTTTTATCAAAGCAGAACTGGACACCACCACCATGCTAAGACTTCCATTAGAAAGAGTCTTACCACTCCTTCAGCAGATCAGCATTCTGATGTCCAAAAATAAGGCTCCAGCATCAGAAGTTCTAAAGTTGTTAGGTATGATGGCAACTGCAATTCTGACCATACCACTGGGACGTATGCACATGTGGATACTGCAATGGCAGTTGTTCACTCAATGGTCTTACAAAGAGCTTCCCATGTCTCACCTGATAATGATCACAAACTCTTGCAAAAAGGATCTTCAGTGGTGGTTGACCTCACTTCATGTCATGATAGGATGTTCCTTTGTTTTACCCCCACTAGCAGCCACAGTGACCACGGACGCTTCCCTGATAGGGTGGGGGGAGCATTTTCAGGGAAGGAGAGCCAAAGGCACATGGACTGATCAAGAGACACAGCTGCATATCAATGTCTTAGAGATGAGAGCAGTACTTTTGGTGTTGCAGTACTTCCAGGGCTCTCTTCCTCTGGGTACGATTGCGATTCAGACAGACAACATGTCAGTGGTCTGGTACTTGAACAAACAAGGAGGAACCAGGTCATATCCCCTTTCTCACGAGGCCCTAAGAGTATGGCAGTGGGCCATATCCACCCAGCACTTTCTGTTAGCAACACATATCCCGGGTAAATCCAGCGTGATAGCAGACAAGCTGAGCAGAGCAATTTTGTTGCCCCATGAGTGGTCCCTCAAGAAAGAAATAGCAGGACAGGATATTCCGCAGGTGGGACCAGCCTTGCTGCAACCTTTTTGCCAGTCACATGAACATGAAATGCAGAAGCTACTTTGTCCTGATTCCCCCTCCAGGAGAAGCCCCAAGGTAAGCACTCATTCAAGATTGGCCTCCAGGTCTCCTCTATGCATTTCCACCAATCCCGTTGATACCAATGGTTCTACAGAAAGCAAAAGCTCTGGGAAGGACCATCATTCTAATAGCCCCTCACTGGCCTCATCAGATTTGGTTCCCCTTCCATTGACTTCATCTTTTGGAGGACCCTTGGATTCTGGACCCAGTTCCAGACCTTCTGACACACTCGGGGGAGCTTCATCCCTCTCTGCAGTCCCTGAAGCTGACAGCTTGGCTGCTCCAATTCCCATCATAGCCAGGTTCCGTAACCTTTCCAATGAGACTAAGCAAATTCTCTTATCCTCTCATAAATCTTCTACGAGGAAGCTATACTTTAGCAAATGGAAAAAAAAATGTTCTATATGGGCCTCTAAAAACAATATTGATCCTTACCAAGCCCCTATGGCCTCCATTTTAGAGTTCTTGACCATGATTTTCAACAAAGGAGCTGCAGCAGCAATAGTTCGTGTTCAACTTGCTGCCATTTCTAATTTTCATTGTGAATTCGAAGGATTGAGTATTATGTCACACAAATTATCCAAAGCCTTTCTCAAAAGGACTTTTCATCTCAGACCACCTGTGAAATCTCCCTATTTCCCATGGAATCTAAATTTTATGTTTTCTTGCATTATTCTTCCTCCATTTGAACCAGTTTCCTCATGTGACCTCAAATTTTTGTCATGGAAGACTATCTTTTTAGTAGCTATTACTTCTGACCACAGAGTGTCAGACCTTCAAGCCTTGTCCATCAAGCTTCCTTACTTGATTTTCCATGCTGACAGTCTCATTTCGAACAACCCCCTCCTTTTTGCCTAAGGTTTGCACTGAAACTAATCTTAACCAAATTATTGATTTGCCAGTTTTCTTCCCCAATCACTCCCAACAATCTAGAATACATGCTGCACAAACTTGATGTTCACAGACAGCTCAGATTTTACTTGGATAGAACAAAAGATTTTAGGAAATTGGAACAGCTTTTTGTTTCCTTTTCAGACTCCAGGAAAGGTATGCCAGTGGCTAAAACAACTCTGTCTAAATGGTTATCTGATTGTATCACATTTGCTTATTCAGCTGCCAATATGCCCTTACAACACAAAATTAAAGCTCACTCAACCAGAGCAGTTTCTACATCCTCTGCCTTTTCTGCCAGACTTTCTATTGATAACATTTGTGCAGCAGCCACTTGGTCAAGACCTCATACCTTTATCACTCATTACAAATTTGACAGGGCCTCCAGGGACAGGGCATCTTTTGGGTCTACTGTCCTGAAGAACATACTCCCGTGAGCCATGCAAGATTGATGGTGCTTGGGACGCTACCCATCTGTAAGAATGAATGGGCTTTTAGAAGACCGAGATGCTGGATCCTTCCTGGGTGCTCAACCCTTCTATAATTTCTCTTATGGAGTGATAGAGTGACATATGGTATTATTATACACAGCAAACAAGATCTGAGGTAACTCTAGGTGCATCATGGGATAGGAACTTGGCCTCGAGCTATTTGAAGACCTCAAGCTTTGTAGTAGGCTGACTCGGAGCCGAGGGATCGGCTCCGCACCCATCTGTAAGAATGAAGGCGAGATGAACAACTCACATGGAACGTTATGGTAAGTACATAACTTCTTTTTCTACTGACACCAACATTTAGTCTCCTTTAATTATTGGTTTAATTTGATTGAGTTCAAATACTGTAATCTGATCACACATACAACACCTTGAATTTGATATTGTGGTATACGTAGGTCATATTTGATTATTTTACCTTTCATAAGTGAGACCTTACAGATTTAGTTTAAGTTGAGTGAATTTAGTTAATCCCCAAAATGCTCTTTTCTCAAACAAGCAAACAAATAAACAGCAATGTTACTAGACAGAAGCTTAGACTGGAGTGACAAAGGGATACCTTTCAGAGTGGAAAAAACACAAAACAGGTGTTACTTGTGGCAAATATACAATGTGACGGAAAAATAAATATGGCCAAATTAGATTTTGTATTGTATTTCTAATTATATATGCGATAGCTTGGTCTGTACAGAAGAATAGCAGTGGTAAGCAAAGGAAATTTTAGAAGTATTATAACCTAAAATAAGCTTATAATTTTGTATAATTTTAATTTAAAATGGATAACACATACTACGAGCAGTGACTTCTTTTCAAGATTGATGTAACATCTTAACTATAAAGTGACTTGCTTAGTTAGCCTCATAAATTATACAGCTTCAGAGTGAAGAAATCAAATGTAGATCTGTGGAATGAATCTTGTTAACATTTCATGGCACTATCCCTCAAAGTTATTTTCCCAAACTATCTGGATATGGTTTATCCAGTATATGTAGCTGCTGTAAGACACAAATAGTGAGATGAAGAATGAAAACATAATTCCAAGGCTCAGCACAAACGCTATAGTGACAAGAATCCTGTCACAGCTAGACATACAGCTTTAATGTTAAAACATACAGCTTAATGTTAAACTGAAATTTTCACTGGCTCCATTTACCAGGGATTGTGGCTTTGTCTATGTTGATGGCAAATGAAGAGATGGCCTGGTCAGGTGAGACTGAGTGACCTGAGGACAGGTCACTTTAATTATGTGGAGGGGTGGGACTTGAACTGTTTAAGAACACTGCTGTTGGCTGAGGCCACATGAGGTCTGCACACTGTAGGATAAGAATGAGGGTGTCAAGGTGCCAGTGTGAGAGGTATTTGCATGTATTGTACAGAGAAGCAGGCTGAGAAGCATTCGAGAAAAAAGTCTTACTGTTTGCAGATGACTGTCACCTAACACTCAGGTCTCACTTCCCACTACTTTGCAACAACTTAGACCTTGAAAGGCTAAGTTTCCCTTTGAAAAGGAGCAGAATCTCTGTACAGGATGATGTAGGGGGCTGTATTAGGTAGGAAAGGAGTATGACTGGGTTACCGAGGCATTGGAAAGGGCTAAATGATAATCAACTTTACTAATTCTGCTACTATTAAAAAATAAAATTAGTATAGTACTTGTACAGTCATACTACCAGAGTTACTAGAGATGGAGCATTTTGTGATGACCTGTGATAAAGTTTTTGAGACAAATTGAAGATGTTACAAAAAAGTATTTACTCTAGGTAATACATGCATTTTTGTTTTCACCTGTTCCTAGATATTATGATTTTTGTCAGTGAAGCTTTGGCTTATTCAGCTGTTTTAGAGGAGTCTCTGAATTATATTGAACACTTAGTGAACTGCAGTGTTTTAAGGTAAGGCCAAATGCACACTCCTGTCCCTCAAAAATCATATATACTTGAATTAAAAAATATCAAATGATTAAAAACAGTTCAACTCAACTTTAAGTCTGAGAAGCCAGCATCTGAATACCACACATATGTCCACTCCTATTTCAAGAAGTTGAAGTCAAAATAATTGAATGAACCCTCTTTTGCTACTAACTTTATCAGTAATAGTGGAAGCACTAAAAGCAGTAAGTCTAAAGGAAAGCAGAGAAGACAGTAAAGGCTATAGGGGATAATGAAAGCTGGTGGGCTGTATTTTGCAATGAAGGAAATTGAGTTACTTGGAGTCAAGTCTTGAGGAAGAGAAGTTACTGAAGAACATGTGGAGATTTTTTAGAAGAATTAAAAGATACATTCCACTATTTTGGTAAAACTTGGTTATGTAAGGGGTGTTTTTACTTTATAAAGTAGATTTGAAAAAGATTTGCGAAACTGGTACTCATGGTTATTCAGGGGTCTGGAATAAAAAACATAAAAGGGGAATTCTTTATAATAAGGAGAAAGGAGGGTTGAATGTAATTAAACTCAACAGTATTCTTGACTTCAATGCATATGTTTAGGTTACTAAAATGACTACTGAAGAAAGAAAAAAATATGTCTACAGACAATAAGTATCTGATTTTTTTTTAAGGAAAGCAGTTTTAAAAAGAGAAGAATTTTGCAAGAAGCAGATTTTATAAAAAAACATTATAGGCAATTAAAAGACTGGCAACTTGCATTAATAGATGTAAGAAAAACAAGAAAAGAATGGTATGAAATGTCATAATACTTGCCATTAGTTAGGAGAAGTTCGACAAGGAATAAGTAGCAGAAAACAGAGATGTGTGCATTTAAGAGAATGTGAAGACATTATTTGGAGATTAGTATTAAATGTTACCCATCAAGGAATGATTAAATAAAAGCAATATGAGGAAAGGAAATCTAATATATGTAAAGCTGAGGAAATTATGTTACATGTATTCTTGGAATATAGCAAAATAAAAGACGTTTGGGACACACTCCTACCTAAACTTATTGGAATCTCTTAACATTCAGCCTAACACCATACTTATGGGTGAATTCAACAAACCTGGAGACTTATATGACCCATAATTCACTTTAATTACATGTTAATACAAAAATAAAGTGAAGTAATTCCTGATATAAAATAAGTCCACTGTCAGAAAATCACAGTAGTCTTTATTGCAACAGGCAAAGCTTTCGGTCAAACAACCTTCTTTAGTGCTAAATATCATACTACATTTTCTCATGCATTTAAAGAGAGCAGGATAGGTACAACATGACCACTGTCATCCAATCACAAAATACCCTTATTTAAACATTTATTAAAATAATAAAAAAATAATAATAAAAAATTACTTATACATACTTCCAAAATTTATAAAATTTCATAAATGATGTTGTTGCATCCTAACAAGAACAGGCTTTATGCTAATCTTATTATTTATACCTGGCTCATTGTCTGCATAACGTCTAATTATCCACTCATATTCTTTATTTTCTAGATAATTATTCAAATCACCACCCCTCACATCTTTATATACATTTTCTATTACTCTAAAGGTAAAGGTAGGGTCTGTTCTATTATCCAAAATGTGTTTACATAGTGCATTTTTATTATTTTTCCTTCTAATATTAGATTTGTGTTCTATTATGCGGTCTTTCAACCTCCTTGTCATTTTCCATACATAGAATGATCTACATTTTCTGCAGGTGGCTAAACAGACCAAATTGATACCATTACAAGTTGCTACACAAGAAAAGTTAAATACCCGACCAGAAGTTGGATGTACAAACTCATCACTATTCAGTTTCTCTATATCAACACAACAGCTACATGCCATACAAGCATAAGTCTCATACTTCTGCCCTATTTTATTTTTCACTAGACTTTTAAAATCTTTATAACACAATTTTCTCTTTAAACTCTTTAAGTTCTTATACAAAAAATGGTTTACTATCTGTTATATTATGTAGTTCAGGTAAAGCCAGAAGAATTGCCCAATTTTTCTCTATTATTTTCTGCAAAACATTTGTTTTTAAATTATATGTAGTAACTTATCTAATCTTATTATTTTCTAAAACTCTTGCTACTGTTTGCTTTCCTTGACTAAAAATTGGTTTTGCATCTTCACTTCTGGCCACTCTTACTTTTTCTGCCATTTCCATAACATCTTTATGGTTATACCCACTATTAACAAACTCTTCTATCATGTTATTCATTTGATGTTCAAACATAATCTCATCAGTATTCATCTTACTCACTCTACACAACTGGGCCTTTACTACTCTTCTAAAGACGTGTGGGGGGTGCATACTTTGCCGATGCACATATCTATTAGCCTGTACTTCTTTCCTATGCACATTTGTATAAATAATATTTTACTTTTTCTGCAATTGCACATCTAAAAATACTATATTATCAGGAGAACAATTCATTTTAAAATTAAGGAAATTTGTAGTATTATTTAAATAGGTTACATATTGCAACAATTCTTCCATACTCCCATTCCATATAAAAAAAATCATCTACAAATCTTGAATAAATTCAGTCCTCTTATTTAAAACATTCACATCAGTACTTATAAACTTTTTCTCCCACTGGTGAAGCACACGCTTAGTGTAGGTATTGGCCACGGGAGTACCCATGGCCACACCTGTCTGCTGTAAAAACAATTCTTCCTCAAAATAAAAAACATTTTTTTCTCAACACTATTTGCAACATTGAGCAAATTTTTTCCACATCCGTTACTACCATACTTGTCTCTCTATTCAAAAATTCATGTATGGCTGAAACGCCTTACTCGTTCAGTATGACAGTAAACAATGAAGTTATGTCTAGTGTTACAAAAATATAGTGCAAATCTCTCATTTCTCTATTCTCATACCATATTTTTAATTTTAATAAAAAGTCAGTAGTATCCTTAATCACTCCAGGACATAGCTGTAAATATTGTGAAAAACTCCTTTGTAAACATACTGACAAAGGTTCTGTGATCCAGCCTCCGCCTGAGATTATAGGTCTCATTGGGGGATAATCATAATTCACTTTCTCAGAGGATTTTGGACTTTGTCAATGCGAACACCCTGGCGTAACTAGTTAGCTCCCCAACTAGAGGTACAAATATCCTAGACCTAGTACTCACGAACATGGGGGGATGCTTCTCCCTCCTGTGCATTAACTCCTCCCTGGTAAGATCTGAGCACAAAATGATCCTCTATAGTGTTAAAACTAACATAGAACCCCCATCAAACTCCAAACCTGTTAAGAACTTTGCTAAGCTGAAATACCTCAGACTAACTGACAGCTTATTAAACTTTCAAGCCCCTCCAAACCCAGATGACACTGAGGCCTACACTGAGCTGTACACAAAACTACTGTACAACCACATTCACAGCTGCATTGAGGAGGCAGTACCTGTTTAGGTCAAGGACCCCTAGCATAAATAGGCTATTCAACAAAATGAAAAAAGTCCTCTCCAAAGCCAAGAAGAAACAGACAAGTCGGTGCAAAAAGAGATTCATGAGTCTAAACAAACAAGTTAGAAAGCTGGTCAAATCTTCCAAAGCAAACTACGAGGCAAAGATAGCCACCCACAAAGATAGCAATAAGGCTTTTTTAAATTATGTTCATAGTCTCAGGAGAAACACTCAGCAATATGCTGAGTCAATCATGAACAGCAACATTTACACCCATTCTGAAACTACAGCAAACCTGCTGGCTGAGAAGTTCAGTTCAACTCCCCCCACATCACTTTCTACAAGACCCAAAGAAATATCCACAACTACCTCCCCACCCATCATTATTTGGGAACATGTCCTTACTGCACTCACAAAAGCCAAAAACACAGCCTCCATGTGTCCTGACAACATTCCAGAATGGTTCTTAAATAGCTTAAAACAGAATCTATCAGGGCCCTAGAAACCCTCTTTAACCATAGCCTCCAGATCTGCTTTGTCCCAGAAAACTGAGAATTGCAACAGTCATCTCCCTGCACAAATTGGACCCATCAACTTACCCAGGGAATTACAGACCCATAAGCTTGACTTGTATTGTCTGCAAGGTTGTGGGGAGAGTTATCATGGACGTGTTCAATAACAATGTAGGAACTCTCTAGAAACTGGACTAGATTCAATCTGGCTTTGTCAAAGGGAGATCTTGCCTGCTCAGTTTGGTAGCTTCAAGAAGGTCACCAGGGTCATGGATGAAGGTAAAACTGTACATACCACATATCCAGACCTGGATAAAGCTTTTGACACAATCCCCCACTGTGGGATCATAGATAAAACTTACTGAGTTAGGCATAACCCCCTACATCATCAGATGGATACCTAACTGGCTCACTGACAGGACACATGTTGTCCGGATAGGTGAATCCACTTCCAATAAGAAACCTGTTAGTAGTGGTGTCCCAAAGGGCTCAGTGTTGGGACTCCTCTTGTTTGGTATATACTTCTCTGAAGTGAAGGCCGATGTTGGGGGCCTCTAGCCCACCAAGTTCACTGATGACTGTAAGGTGGTCGCAATCACTGAATCCCCAAACAATGTTGACATCCTACAAAGAGGCCTAAAAGTGACAAATGACTGGTACTAAAGCCATGGTATGAGACTAAATTCTAAAAAATGCATAATCATATCCCTTAGTAAATCAGATATCCCTGCAAATTATAATACTGATAGCACATCCCTAAAAGTAGACCCAGTGGTGAGGGACGTAGGAACACAGAAAAATAGTAAACTAAATTTGACCACCAGGTAGGTGGAAATCTTTCTGTGGCTCAACTTATAAGTAAAAGCATAGCATCAAGATCCAAGGAAGTCATAGTGCCATTGTACTTGACCCTTGCCAAGCCTGTAATTGAGTACTTTGCTCTCGTCTGCATTTACTTAACCAGGCACTTACACCAACTGGAGTGGCCTCAGAGGTTTCTCAATGAAAAAATACAAAGTGTAAGACACTTGTCTTATACAGACTGACTAAAGGCCCTATTCTTTTATTCCATTTCATATCATTTACTGAGAGGGGATGTATGCCTGACATACAAGGCATTCTCTGATCTAGCCCTGATGAAATTGTTACATATTAGTAGGAAAAATTATACAAGGGCTACACGTTTCATGGACATTAACCTTATTTGTGACTCTAACAGAACTTGCTGGAGAGACAGACTCATATCCCAAAGACTACCCAATCTATGGAATAAATTTCCCATCTGCGTAAAACAAAGCCTGTCCCTCACTCTCTTAAAAAAAGAATTTTGATAAATGGATGGGCAACCATAAATTCACTCCTGGGATACTGTCCATGACCCTTATGGACAGAGGCAGTCTGTAAAATGACTCAAGGCTCCAACACCCAAAGACCCACTACCCTGATACTGCTTCATCCCATATCTGGGGAATTAAGATATAATATTTTCATATCTGCAGCACCTACAGCATTCCTATCCTACCCCAGTCCCTGCCAAATCAGGTCCTAAGAATGGCTGTTTATTACACATCTGTCTAAGAGGTGCATGCCATGTGCAGGAGGGCCTACAGTAGAACTTCATTTTCCCAGTTAGTGAACCTTTCAAGGCATTGCCTCCCTCATGTGGTCTGCAGTTACCTGTACACCTGTAATCAGAGCATGTCAGTCAGAATGTTTGTATGGTAGTGTGCGATACACATATATATATGGCCACAACCCCCCATGCACCTGCTTGTCAGCTGCAGTTAGTGAGCATCTATCCTGTATGGAAAGAGACTGGGTATCTGGAGTAAAAGTTTTGGGAAAGAATCAGACACAGTGAAGGAAGAGCTTAGAGAAAAAGCTGAACATTGTTCCTGCCAGAGGAATCCAGAGAAAGAGATACCAAAAGAGACTGTTTGCCAGCAGTATAAGACTGAGTTAAGTGCATTTATTTTGCATTTAATTAATCACAAAAACATGTTTTGCTTGAAAGGACATGCCTTGTTTTAGTCGTATATAGCAAACTTCATTATTTGTATAAAGGCTTGTATCTCAGCTGATGTAATCTTCCATAGTACATATGTACTCCTGTACATATTTGCTGCCTGATACACATATACATTTGTATATACCAGCGTTCTCAGTACTGGTATGTGATAATTTCATTGAACCTATGTAGGATGCATTAATAACGGCTGTGATGAATATACCATTTTCTTATCACTTGCATTCTAAATGCAT
Source organism: Protopterus annectens (assembly GCF_019279795.1). Lineage (NCBI taxonomy): Eukaryota > Metazoa > Chordata > Ceratodontiformes > Protopteridae > Protopterus > Protopterus annectens. The sequence goes on from NC_056734.1 coordinate 706,014,112, forward strand.
GCAATGTATGTTATGCAGTACTGTTGGTGTGTAGTGTCTGCAACATGAAATGTCATATCTGAGACACATACACACATACTGCTATTGGCATTTTGAATGTGATGTTGTATTTGACATCCACCTAATGATTTATGTTTTGGAAGTTGTACATAAAAATATGAAAGACACATAAATGAGTTGACCATAAGGTCCACCAGTGATGTTTTGTTTGAGTCGGAATGTAGCTCATAGCCGTGAATACTTGTAACCATTTAATTGCAGGTGTAGCATATCACACTTTGGAGTATTTAATAGAAGCAGCCACACATTATGAGGTGTGCTGATGCATCCAGTCCTCATATGGGCTGTTGAAACAGTCTATCAGTGGTAACATGCACCATTTTATGCCATCTTGTGAGAGCATCCAACACATTTATTAACACCGATGGGAATATCTGAATGTGCATGCAGACCTCAAGTTGTTATCTCTTTGATTGATATACCCCAATCACAAACCCTAATGCATGGCGCTTACATGATGTATCTATTTTATGTCATGTGCAGCCCATGGGTAGACTTACAATGTGTATTTCAAATCTGTTGTATATAGGTGACTGAGATGGACATCTGTGGTATACAAACCCATGTTCATGTGTGTGTGTGTGTGTTGTATTTGTAATTGAGTTGGGTAGAATATGTTGTTTGTACTGAGGTTTGATGAAGGTACACAGGTAAACGTGAGGAGCTGAGCAGTACTAGACCTTTCTGTGGTATAGATGCATGGCTGCAGTAGTATGATAGCATGACACAGGTGAGATTTCATTGTACTGTGCTCTTGCGAACAAAATATTGCAGTCACTGTTACATTATGCTAACATTCATTATTTTGAGATTTATATCAGAGTATATCAATGTGGTGCTTGTGCCATGTGTCATTATAATAGTATGTTGGACACAGCTGGTCCACAAAACTCTAGTAGATGGTTAATTAAGGCAGTGAGTATTTGTAACCATTTGGCACTATGTGCTGTGTATGCACTGGCACAAGCTGACAACTAGCATGCACAGATATACATCTGTGTTGAAGTGGTACCCCTTGCTGTCATTCTTATCAAGCTGCTGAAATATGGGAGACCATGAAGGAAATCATGATATATATATATATATATATATATATATATATATATATATATATATATATATATATATATATATATATATATATATATATATATATATATATATATATATAGATCCTCTTCTATAAACCGACTAAAATTTCTGTAAATATTAAATTATTGTCATATAACTTAACCAATGTTTCAATATTGAAGATCGCATGGCCAAGGACCATATGATCGAGGTTTTGAAGCTTTGAATATAAAATAAAAAAAAAAAAATCTTTTACGTTTTTGCAAGTCCCCTGCACCCCCCCCCCTGCTAATTAAATATACTAACTCCGAGATCACACTACAGTGAGGAGAATGGTAAATTTCCTGTTCCGCACCATATGGCAGACTCCATTCACAATGTCTGAAGTTTCAAAACTTCTATCATATGGTCCTCAGCCATATGATTTTCAAAGTTTTGGAATTTCGATCATCTGAAGGGGACCTATATATCGATATCTATATCTAACTATATATATATATATATATATATATATATATATATATAAATATATATATACACACACATATATATATATATATATATATATATATATGTATATATATATATATATATATATATATATATATATATATATATATTTTTTTTTTTATATGTACAAAATTAAATAAGAAAAACTCATCAAAAACTAGGGTGCATTACACAGCCAAAAACTTTTGTACCAATGCAACTAAAACTACACTTGATACTACTTATCCTCTCTCCACACGTCTTTATGGTGCTCCCATCCTTACTAACCCCCAGACATCACAAGAATCAAAACTTGAACAAAGCTGTAACAAAGTTGCTAAATTTGTAGCAAATATCCCTTTCAGAACCCACCACTGTATAGCACTAAAAAGACAACCTTGGTTAGAACTACCCAATCAACTAATGTATACACAGCTTCTTAACACCTATAAAATTATCCAGGATCCATGTGCTTGTCCAGCACTAAATAGCATTATACATAACAATGTTACCAGCTGGTTATTACAATCCACTGACCAAAAACTCCTGTCTGTCCACAAATCTATCAAATCTGCTAGGCATTGTTTATACCTGTGCCATGTTGCTAAGGCGTGGAACTCCTTACATCTATCCATCAGGTCAGTACCCTCCCTTCAGTCCTTCAAACCCTTTCTGAAAGACTTCCTAGCCAAAATCTGGCTTTGTTCTTGCTCAACACCAGGGTAAACTGTATACCTAAATAGCTTCATAGGCCATTTTAAGCCTAGCCAATTCCTCCAAAGGTAAGTATCAAACCCTGTATCTTGTGTCTGTATACACGTTAACAATTAAGCCAAAGCCAACCCCAACCTCCAGTGTGAACAGTACATGTTCATACCGTACACCTCCTTACTTTCCCTTCTTCACTCACTTTCTTACTTCCATTAATTTCTCTCACCTGGCTTTCATTCTAAATATACCATAAGCCTGCTTTTCCCTCATTTTGTATTGCAATTCCTGTGTGTATTATACTAACTTACCTTTAATTTCTCTATAAATTGGCTAAAATTTCTGTAAATATTAAATTATTGTCATATAACTTAACCAATGTTTTAATATTATGTCAAATTTGGTATAATTGTTTAAACTATAGATGTTTTTGTATTATTTTTGAAGATTATAAAATTATTGTTCTTAAAATGTTTTGTAATACTTTGGAGATTTTCTTCCTGGGCCTCCTCTAAAAGCTTTTGGTAAGGGAGAACATGGAAGTCACCTGTATTAGACTGGAGGGATTCCCTGATCAGCTGTTTTGTTATACTTAAGGTATTGAAATCTTTTTATCAGAAACTGGGCTTGTGGATTATAGTATAGGGGAAGAGACTGTAGTACCTCAAAGACTTTTTATTTTCTGTATTCGTTCATAAAGGACCTCAAAAAGGCTGTTAAACTGTGCACCTATTTTAAGTTATTAACACAAATGTGACAAACTGTCTGAGCTTTCTTATTCCTCTACTATTTTTATTTTGTGTTGCCCTTTTTCATTCTTATTTTCTGGTGAAAGTTAAGCCTGTTTATGTTCTGCCAATAAAAATTACCTCTTTTGAAAGAAACTGGCCGTGCTTACTGAATAAAAGCAATATAGAACACACACACACACACACGCACACATACACACACACACACACACACACATATATATATATATATATATATATATATATATGTGTGTATATGTGTGTGTGTGTGTGTATGTGTGTGTGTATATATATATATATATATATATATATATATATATATATATATATATATAAGCATGTATTTATTTGTCTGTCTATCTATATATACACATACATATATTACCCGGTTAACAAATACAGAAATAAAAAGAAAGTTTATATATTACTTTATTTTTATTTTAGCAGATAGCATTATCACCTCACAGCAAGAGGGTCCCTGGTTTGATTATCAGCTGGGGTTCCTTCTGTGCCGAGTCTGCATGCCTTCCCTGTGTTCCTTTGGGTTTCCTCCCACATGCCAAAGACATGTTGTAGGTGGCTTGGACACACCAAATTGGCCATATGTGTGAGTCTGCATGTGTGTATGTGGTATGGAATAATAAGTGAGGCAGGGCTAGCCACTTGGCAGTGTAAACCTTGGCTCTAGATGATTATCATTGTTGAAGTGACACACTGACCACATGTGCAAAAATGGGAAAAAGGGGTTCTGGATGGATGGATTTGTTAACTGGGTAAGCACACTTGACCAAGGACCCTTATCAGGCATAACACAGGGCAACAGGCCAAAATTACATTTATAGAAGTCTAGCAATTGATGCAAAACATATTGTGCAGCATGTACAGTTGCTCATAAAGGCAAGTTAAGTAGGGTAGTACAGTTATATCACACAACAGTACAGATATTTCTAGGTAATAAAATGGCAGTTCTTGGTAAGAAGCCATTGCAGAAATTTTACTATTAGGTTAGAAAGGGAAAGTAATGTAATAGAGTTTACAGGTTGTAAGAGCAATAGAGTAGTAAGACGAGTAGTGAAGGGTATAGCTCAAAGGAAAAATAGAAACTAGAAATATACTTTATAGAGAATATGGCAAATAGAGAGAAGAGGTTAATCTTGATAGGGCTTGACTTTAAAATGCAACTGACATTCTACTGTTTATTTAAACCTGATGGGTGATCAGCACTTAAGCTAATTTGCCATACAGTTTCCTTGTGTAAATCACCACCCCTGAGATCAACAGGGAAGAATGTCAAACAACAACAAAATAAGTACCTTTTGAAGCTATTACTTTCAGTCATAGCCCCCAACCTTCCATCTCCAAATTGCAGAACACCACTCCTCATAATGTGGAACAAATGGGCACAATGTGAACATTTACTAATAACATCAAATGAAAAGCTCATAGGATAGTTAAGGTGTTGCTTTATTATTACAATGGATATTAGCTAAACATTCTTAACATTGAATATGTGGCAATGATGTCAGGGTGGGAACATCAACAACCTGGACTTTTTAAGACCTGAAATAAGGAACAATCCTCATAATAAGGTATGCTTTCAATAGTGTAGTGATACACTGCATTATTTTTTGAAGTTCACTATGCTTGCCTTTCTATCATTGCCCACGAGTTCAGACTGTTGACATCTATAAATATCCTCATGGTTGTGGCACAGTAGGTGCTATTTTACAGGTATATTGTTACTGTATATTATTTGGTTTGCATTAGTTATCTTAACAATAACACCGGCCATTCATGCAGGTACTGTTAATTCTGTTCTATAGTTTTTCTCCCTTTGTTTCCTTGTTTTCCATATCTCTAGGGATTGAATAACTTTACAAGCAGAGACATCTGGAATCTATGGTGTCAGTTTTGGAAGCTGGTTAATGAGCTCACCCACAATGTTTTACAGTGGTTGCAGAGTTTTTGCCTTTTGTTGCAGCACTTCTACTATATACTATGTGTTATTAATGACCTTTTGATTCAAACATTTTTTTTACATGTAGGATAATTTTATAATACTGTGATCAGTATTGTTGCATCTGCTACCTGGTCATTATCCCAGTAGTTACCTCCCCATATTTTTGCAGAGCTGGTAGCCATAGTTTGCATGTTTAGTTCTTAATCCAGTCAAAAAAGCACTCCTGCGCGAAAGGCAAATGCACGGCTCAGGACCAAGTCAGAAGCGCCAAAAAGAGTCTGGCACTAAAGAAGGCTGTGATATTCTCCGGCCGAAACCGGTCTGATTTTTGTTGTTTTATTTGAATAAAGATAATTTTGGAACACAGTATGCTGGCTCTACTCTTTTTGGCGCTTCAGTTCTTAATCCAGTCTTGGCAGAGATTTAGCACATACCTGACTGCACTACTGAGAATTCTGGGTTAGTTACTTCTCTATGCACATAGACTGATTGCAATATCCTATCCCTATTCCCAGCCATCTACCCACAGTTGTTTAACTATAACCCTATCTCCCCATAATATCACAAATTTTAACTAATAGCCCACCACTCCACAGTACAAGGCACTAACTGATTATTTAAAAGTAATTTATACGTGCAAAATATGTCTGTGAAAAAAATCAAATTTATTTCCCCCAAAAATGTGCTCTTTTCTTTAACCACTCTGTAAACTATTTACATCTATACTTAAACAAAAACACTTCTACAGTAAATCTTGCACCAACTGTTGTGTGATGTTTTTTATTCCTCACAGATAATTATAATCCTTTAAAACACCCTAAGCATAAAGTCACATTTTCCTTTTCATTACTTTATTTTTTTATAATTCTCTGTTGTATTAGCTTCTAATCTCTATTTCCAATATAATTAAATTTGAAATATTGCTGATTTTTTTCTACAAATCACCTTTACTTGGTAAATTTGTTTTAACACAGTTGCATTACAGTAAATCTTACTTGCAACTTAAAATGTCTAAAATCAGGATTAGGTAGATAATATAGAAGTAACTTATGGCATTGGTGTGGTATACTGAAGATTTACCCATGGTTGGTGTGATTAAATAAAGCCAACCGTGGGTAAATCTTCAATATACCACATCCTGGAGTTGGTTATTGCTATTCTACAATGACATTATTTAATTAGAAAAATACCTACTTTTCTTAAATAATGTCTTTGTATAATGCCTCCGTGGTGCCATTCTGTGTTTTTATGCTATCCTGGGGCTTTTCTGATGTACTGCGCTTGTGTATGGGACCTTGCATTCCCACTCTTATGCAGTACATCAGTGCTCTGCAAAGGAAGCAATGCAGAAAGGAAGACCTCTGTTGCTTTACTTTTTTTCTTTTTTACTTATTAACTTTTAACATTTGAGAGATCCGGGACAGAGGAAATAAAAGGATAATCAGGTACATTTCTTAATTTTGTAGAATGCACCTGATTATCCTCTTATTTTTCTCTGCGCCATCTCCCTCATTAATTTCAGGTCTTCCCTTTTGTAAATTTATTAAAAAAGAAAGAAAGTAAAAACTTTATGAGATATATTAATGGAAAAAAGTCCAGGAGACCGGACCTTTTTCCACTGATATATTTGCCAATGAGGAATCATGTCTACATCTGTAACTATGCTCAACATCTGTCACTATGTTTTAAATTTGTATTATGTTCTACAGCTGTTTTACAACTATGTTTTAGTCTTGTATTATGTTCTACAGCTGGAACAATGTCTGTAATTTTTAAATGCTATTTTTCTCAAACTGTGTAATGTTAGTAACACCTAATATGATGTATAAAAACGCTGACGGATTCGGCAACTAGGAAACAAGAACCACTTCAAGATGCCATTCACGAAACTCTTTTATTCAGTAAAATAACGAAACAGATAAGCGCTTTCACGCACCGATAGTGCGCTTCCTCAGATCTTCACAATTAAACAATGAACGTGGAGAGTATATATACCCAGCAGGAATTCAATTAAACATCCAATTAAATAAGTTTAAATTAAAGTTTACTTGAGCTAGCCTGGAATGCCTCCCTACATACACAGTGTTCTCTTTTTATCATTCTATATCAATTGAACTAATGAGTTAATTATTTAATTGGATGTTTAATTGAATTCCTGCTGGGTATATATACTCTCCACGTTCATTGTTTAATTGTGAAGATCTGAGGAAGCGCACTATCGGTGCGTGAAAGCGCTTATCTGTTTCGTTATTTTACTGAATAAAAGAGTTTCGTGAATGGCATCTTGAAGTGGTTCTTGTTTCCTGGTTGCCGAATCCATCAGCGTTTTTATACATCATACTGCTTTCTTATTTGGCTGAGGATTCCATTGGCACTATCCGGTATATTTTATCATTTTTAACACCTAATATGGAGCTTTTCTCCTCGGGCCTCTGCTAAAAACGGTCCTGTGTCCAGTCAGACTCTCCCGGTCAGCAAATGTAAATAAATAAATAAATTTACAATAGGCAGTCTGATTGGACTGACCAATCAACGTGCTCCTTTTTGAACATTACTGGCCAGTCATTGTATAATTATGAATTTACCATTCAGTATGCTAGTTAATTCATTCTCTGTATACAGCTATACAAATAACCTTTGTGGAAAATAGCAACTGTTTCAACAGAACTTTACATATTTTGTTACATCCTTAGCACATAAGTACCTGATGTGTACTTAGTACCCTAAAATATTCAGAAAATAAATGTTGTACTTCATAGTACTTATACTACTTAACTCTGTGCGCTGGTGGCAGTTGCTCACATAGTAATAAAATTATTCCAGTACTCTCCTCAGTCATCACCTTGCAGCAGTTTTGCACTGCCCTAGTAGCAGCACTTGGTAACTCAAATAGTCTTACATTGAACCATTGAACCCTCCTGTATATACTCTTTACCTGATTTTGTAGTTTGTTGGTATGTGATAAATATCATTCTAATACACTCCTTTTTTTGCTCACCCTAGAATCTCACTTGATATTTCCTCTACCTGCACCCAGCCAACTCATTTGTTCTAGGGCGATGGGAGCTGGACATTCCTGGGCTAGGTGAAAGCCATATGGCCTTTTTCCTATGTCCAGCAATCCTGATTGGCCATCCATTCTCCAACTATAGTCAAGTAGTAAGGAGTGGGCCAGTCTACCGATCCTGGGGGGGGGGGGTGTCCTGCCCTCTCTCCTTGTTATACTCCCAGTTTCCCCTTTTTTCAGCCCTTCTGAGCTCTGCTACTTCCTCCACATGCTGAACTCCCCTCAGCTTCTAGAATGAGTTGCATTTTGACAGAACAGACTTTGTAGACTCAAACTTCAATGGGTGTAGGTGTAACATCTATTTCTCCAACTAGGTGTTACCATTGTGGCAAACCAGATCCATTTCTCTCCCCCCTACAGTGGGTGACACAGAAATAACAGATTAGTCCTAGCCTCCCTGGCCAGCACCTACATGAGCAACTAATTGAATATGGGTCACATGCAGAGTAATTAATGCATCTCATGTTGTCCTTTTCATTCTTCCTCACTTATGGGTATGGATCCAATCCTCAGATTCTACTCTGCCGCATGCTTCAGAATTCAGATCCAACTCTTGAGTTCCTGTCTCTACCCATAATGCCCTACTCCATCCCTGTTGCCTCAGATTTCATTTGCTGCCTTCAAAAACAGATGCAGGTTCCACTCTTGAGTGATTTAGCTGGGTTATTTAACTGTGAGTTAAATACTTTTTTTTCTCTTGTTCTAACCTTTTCTAAACAAATACATTCTTTGTTCTATTCTCCTCCCTCTAGTTATCACTGGTCATTAGGGACCTTTTTCTTATTCTTTTTCTTCCTTTTTATATGTACTGTTCTTACAGTACTTCTTTCTAGTTACCATTGTTGGTATAGCACTTTTCTTACCGTAAGGTATTTCCATTTCTACCATATTTGGTAGTTTTTTCTATTATATAAAAAAATAAATTGTTACTGTTATTTTCTTTAACTTCAGTGTTTGTCATCCTCTTTGTGCTATGTCACACAAACCTACAGGGTTTAAAAATGCACTTCTTGTGGGTATAATATCCCAAACTCTGATGCCCACATGGATGGAGTGTGTTTATTCTCTAGGGACTGGGTATTTAGACATGACAGGAAGGATATGTGCCACTTTCAGTCCTCGGGCCCTAGCAGATAGAAGAAACAATCTAATCTTAAAGGGTTTTAATCTCCTTCTTTCACTCTAGGGGCTCAAACCCCCTCTAAATCAAGCAAGTCTGCTCCTCTGGAGCACTGTAAGCATTCTCCTTCAATGTCACATTGGACTTCTTTGGATCCACCAACCAAGACCAGGAGACTTTCGGATACAACATCCCTGGATCTGAAGATATCACATCATTCAGATCGAAAGCCTATAGATCCTAAGGCTTCAGCTCCTACAGTGATCACTGTTGCTCCACCAGTCCCTCCCTTGGATCCTAAGCCATTGGATCCAAAGCTGAGTACTTCCCATGGGAATACCACACCAGAATATGTCATTAAGTCAATCTCTCCCACCTTGCCTGCTCAGCTTCTCTAGACACCAAAGAAGCACTCCAGGCCTCCATCCACGCCCTTCAGAAGCTTATCGGAAGCAGATGTCGTAGGATGATGCGAACATTCGTCAGAGTTCAGATCCATATGTGGGTCTTGCAGGCTACATCCCCTATCAGATCTGTGAGTCTGCCTGTCACATCTGAGACTGTTATTTCTCCTTCTCCAATCTGTCCAGTGGTTTCAGAGCTGCAGGATCCAAGATCCCTGAGAGGTTCGGCATCAGATTATAGGAGGGTTTCCTTCTCCACTCTGACTGTTTCCCTGACTGGTTCTGCTCCAGTACCCTCGGAGCAGAACGGGTCTTAGACCCGAAGTGTCACTGTTGGATCCCTTAAGGTAGCTTTGACTCCAGTTTTGTCGGCTCCATACCTTCCCCTCGGAGCTTTGGCCATGGACAGTTTGGATCTGATTCTTCCCACAAGGCTTGGATCCAGGGGTGACCTAGATCTACCTTCTTCAGAAGCTTCAACTCTGAGGAGGCAGGTTGGGGCTTCTCTCAGCCCCTCGAACTTCAAGATGGAGGAAAGGGCATTTTCTCTCCAGAGAGAACTGTTTTCTCAGGTTTTGGATCCTACTCCTCTACTCCCATCTGTTCCAAGCTCTGAGTTAGTCAGACCTATTCCAGAGGGACAGCTAGTTCCAATGAGTCACCAGCCAGTTTTAGTGGAGGAACTTCCCCTCTCATCTGACACATCTCCAGAACATCCCACGGAAGAGGTGCCCTGGAAGAGGATGTGTAAGGTGAGACACATAGACACCCCCATGGAGTACCTCATGGAAGATACCAATTTTGCTGATGGAAAGATATCCCTCAGGTCACCACAGGATGGCATCTCCTTTGGCAATATTCTAGAGATCCTGAAGCAGAAATGTGATTTGTCTTCTCAAACTCCCTCTCCTGAAGTATCAGTGTTCTTGGAGGCTTTTGGTTCTGGCCTGTCTACATCTTGGGTAACCTCCCTGGCAGATGAACGTATTGATCTGGTTTTCCACTGGGCATTGAAGGAGCTGGATACTGTCAAGCCAATCCACAAGTGCCCTGACACATTTTTGGCCCCACCTGCAGACAGGCCCCACTGGAGCAAAGGGGTCCCAGTTGATGCTACAGTGGTGATGGCAGCCACTAAGAAAGAGCTGGCAGAACAGAGCTGTTCTGTCCACCCACCTAACAGGGAGTCCACAGAATTGCACAGATTTGGAAAGTGAGTGTTCACCTTAGCTACTTTCTCTCTGAGGTTGCTTAATTATCTAGTGCACTTTACTAAGCTTCAGAGAGATTTTACTAAAGAACTGCCAATGCTCTCTCAGAGTCCATGTCTGCTGAGGATTTCAAAAGGACTTCCTCTCAACTGGCGCTCTTTTATCTGTTTCAAATGCTTTGATGAGGTTAATCTCTCACACAGCTGAAGGGACCTCACGAGCAGCTGGTTTAGGCATCGCCATAAGGAGAGACACCTGGATGTGGCTATGCAACTGTGCCATTTAAGACATCCTTTGTTAATGCCCCATTTGATGGCACTTCCTTATCCAGGCTATCAATAAAAGATATGGTTACCCACAGTAAACAAGAGGGAAAGACCCTGTTTGCAGTGGGGATCACATTTTCTACGCCTCAGTGGATCTTCTCTAGGAACCAGGGAGGTGGTAAAAAAATGCGGTTCCATAAATCTCATGGACCTTTCTAGGATTTGTGTGGGGAAAATTCCTCCAGAGGCAGAGGGAGAATTTTAATAGTAGACATTGCCCAAGAGGCAGAGGAGGTCAGCATAACCTTTAGTGATTCTTTTTCAGACAGGCCCTATCAGCACTCATGAAGTGCTTCCTGACTGTCCAACTCTGGAGACATTTGGGGATCAGTTCTCTTTGCAGTTATATGCCTAGACAAACTTCACAAGAGATTTATGGGTGCCAAGTATAATATCCAGAGGTTATTACATACCATTTTCCCTTCTTCCTCATTATCAAAGGAAGAAACTTCCTAACATTCCACCCAGTCAGAGGAAGGCTGCAGCATTAGAAATACAAAAAGCTGCTGCTAGAAAAAAACAGTCATCCAGAATGTCCCACCAGACCAGATAGGATTTGGAACTTATTCATGCTTCTTTTTAGTGCCAAAGAAAACAGGGGACCTCAGTCCCATTTTGGATCTAAGCAAATTGAACTAGTGTGGAAAGAAAGCCAAGTTCCAAATGGTCACAGTTCAGTCCATCTAGCCTTTTCTGCACAAGGATAATTGGATGTGGTGTGTAGATATTTAGGACATGTACTATTATATCAAAATAAACAGATGGTCCAGAAGACATCTCTGGTTTTGGCTGGGGGTGAGTCATTACCAATTCAGAGCTCTGCCCTTTGGACTCACTACATCCCCCAGGGTGTTTAACAAAAGCATGGCAGTAGTTGCAGCTCACTTGAGACTGAAGGGATTCCAGGTGTTTCCATCTCTTGGTGACTGGCTCCTCACTGCCCCCTCCAGGCATCAACTACAACATGCCAGGTTCTATTTGCTCCAGATTTGCAACACTTTGGGCATTACGATTAATTTTGTCAAATGAAAACTTGCACCAGTTCAGAGCCTGGAATTCATTGTGACAGTTTTGGACATAACAACAGAGATCTCTCCACCACATTACTTCCATCAGAAACCAGGTTCAGGCAATCCTTTCTCATCCATCTCCTCCAGCAAGATTAGTGCTGCAAGCACTTGGGTCAATGTCAGCTGCTATAATACTACACCCCTTGCGTGCTTCTTTATGCAGGTCCTCCAATGGACTCTAGCTGTACAGTGGTCCATTCTATATCAACCCATGTCTTTTCCAGTAAAACTCACACTGATTTGCAAACAAAACATAAGCTGGTGGATACAATCTGACAATTCTTTTCTGGGCAGACCATTTGTTCTACCAAATCCAGTAGCCACATTGACCATGGACACTTCTCAACTGGGGTTGGGGGAAGGGGCATTTCTTGAGAGAACTGTCCAAGGCATGTGGTTCTTCCCAGAGACCAACTTGCATATCAGTGTCCTAGAGATTACAGCAGTACTTTTAGCATTGCAGGCATTTCAAGATGCTCTTCCCTTGGGGATTGTTGCGGTTCAGACTGACAACATGTCTGTAGTCTGGTACATCAACAAACAAGGAGGAACTCAATCTTATCCCATTTGCATAGAGGCCATGAGGGTTTGGGAATGGGTGATCTCATCAGACCGCTTTCTAACTGAGATGCACATACGGGGAAAACCAATGTGCTTGCGGACAAACTAAGCAGATCCATTCAATGTCTAATGAGTGGTCTCTCAGTCAGTCAGTAGTGAATATGATCTTCAGGGATTGGGGCCTATCTGGCTGTGACCTATTTTCCACCCTTCTCAACAACAAGTCCAGCAATTACTTTGCTCTGATTCCCCCCTTGGGGGAGTCAATGAGAGATGCTCTTTTTGATGCTTGGTCTTCGGATCTCCTTTATCCTTATCCTCCTCCTTCTCCTGACTCCAAGATTTTTGCAGAAAGTAAGCAGGCTGAAGAGCTCAGTAATTCTCATTGCCCCCTTCTAGCCTCAGGAAGTATGGTTCCCCTTTCTGTGGTCTCATCTTCATTATCCTCCATGGATACTGGAGCCAAATCAAGATCTCTTCCCTCATCCGTTGGGATTCAACACCCCCACATTCAGGCCCTTAAGCTGAACACATGGTTTCTCCACTTCCAGTAATAGTTAGACAGTCCAGGCTCTCTTCCCCAGTTTGTGACATTATTTTGGCTTCTCAAAGGGATTCTACCAAAAACGTTTATAAAAGTAAATGGAAAAAGTTCTCATTTGGGTGTCAGATGGGGAGATCGATCATTTTCTGTACCAGTTTCTACTATTCATTTTCTGACACTTCCTTGATGTGCACAGACAACTACATTTTTACCTTCACAGGACAAAACAGTTTGAAACATCAGACCAGCTTTTCATATCTTTCTGTCCAAATCACCTAGGCCAACCAGTTTCTAAAGTTCCCCTAGCTAAATGGATTACAGACTATATCTCATGTGTTTACTCTCAGAAGTGTATGCCATTACCAAAACCTCCCCAAGCTCATTCAACTAGATCCATGGTTACTTCATCTGCCTTTTGGTCAAGAATGTCGGTTGATGACATTTGTGTAGCAGCTAGATGGTCCAAGACTCATACCTTTGTTTTGCATTGCAAATTGGACATTATATCTAGAAACAGAGCCTCCTATGGTTCGGCAGTACTCTGGAATATCCTTCCATGAGGGCCACCCAAGGTCAACGTAGCTGGCGACTGTGTCCCATAAGTGATGAAGAATGAAAAGGACAACATCAGATTTATAAGTTATGCATTCATCATAGTGAGGCATCTGTGTTTTCAACTTTCATTTTTCCTCAATTCCCCTCACATCCGTTATCCATCCATTTTTCTTCTCGAAGGACCTATTGGACTGTGTTTGGAACCTACAGTTCCGGGTTTGAACCCTGTCTTTTCTATCTGGCTATATCTGCTTCTCTTCTGTTATTGGGAAATAGAGCAGCAAACTCAATCTGAGGCAACAGGGATGTAGTAGGGCATTATGGGTAGAGGGAGGAGCTTGAGAGTTGGATCCAAAATTTGAATTATGCGGCCAATTCGGATCTGAGGATCAGATCCCTAACCCATAAGTGAAGGAGAATGTTGCCTAGTTATGATGAGTACATAATTTGTAATTTGTCCTTCTACGCCATGGAGCTTTCTCTAATGCACTGCTTGTTGTACTAGTTGCTATACTTATTTAGTGCACAGGTGGCAGATTCGTTTTGATTAAAATACACTTAAAACTAACTTAAGCTAACTGTACATTGTTTATTGCCTACCTCTGTGCACACTGGGCAGCTGTGCATATAGTAAACACCATGTTTTAAACTCATATAAATTGTGTCGTTGTCCTAGTGCTTAGGTGGCAGCATTGCACTCTGCAACTTTAAAACATTGTACCATTCTCTACCACTTCTCTACATTTTCTGTGCAGGTTGTAGCTGTACATCAGCCTTAAACACTGTCATATGATCTCCCAACTAGCTCTTTCACTAACTTGGCAGTGAATACCTTTAGAAACATTCTTATTACTATCTGGGTATAAACTATTTCCAGTTTTTATTTTTGTAGTATTTTATTTTATACTAATGGAACGAGTAGGGCAGCAGTTTCTGGTATCTCTCTTAGGAGGCAGGGCTGGATGCATCTTTGCCATTTCATGGAGCCCTTCAAGTCTTCCTTATTTAATAGCCCTTTTGACGGCTCATCCCTTTTTGGGCCAAAAGTGAAAGAAATGCTCACCAGGTGTGAACAAGATGGTAAGACCTTGTCTGCCACTGGAGTGCATTTTTCCACTCCTTCCAGACCCTTTCCCAAGGGTCAAAAAGGTAGTGGAAAGATGTGGTTCAGAAAATCTCAGAGGTCTTTTCAGGACACACTGGATGAAAGATCCCCCAGGGGCAGAGGACGGAACAATAATGGGAGACGCTGCCCTCATGGCCGGGGGGGGGGGGGGTCTGCACAACCAAGGCTCCAGAGAACATTTTTTAGGAGGCCCTTTCTGTGCTCATGAGGGAGTGCCTGATTGCTCACCTCTGGAGGCAGTCGGGGGTCGATTGTCCCTGTACCAAGAAACCTGACTGAAAATAAATGACAGATGGGTGCAGGACATAATATCCAGGGGATACAAAATTCCATTCTTCCTTCCTATTCCCAGGAACAACGTGGTTCCAGGTGTTCCACTCAGTCAAAAAGGATCTGGAATCTACTCAAAATTCATTTTAGTTCCAAAGAGAACATGGGACTTGAGGCCCATTTTGAATCTCAGCAATCTGAACAAGTCAATAAAAAGACTAAGTTCTGATGGTGATACTGCAGTCGATACTTCCATTTTTGGAAAAAGACAGTTGGATGTGCTCTATAGACCTTCAGGGCCTGTACCACCATATTCCAATCTACATGCAGTCCAGAAGGTTCTTGCCTTTCTGGCTTGGGACCAGTCACTTCCATTGTCAAGCTCTGCCCTTTGGTCTCACTACAGTCCCCAGAGTGTTCACCAAATGCATGGCAGTAGTAGCAGCTCACCTGAGAAGCAAGGGAATCTGTGTGTTTCCATACCTGGAAAACTGGCTCATAACCACCCTGACCAAGCATCAGTTACTCCAATAAAGGGATTGTGTCCTTCAACTATGCTCCTCTCTGGGAATTACTGTAAATTACGACAAATCTGTGCTAGAACCATCCCAGACATTACGATTCATAGGAGCAGAGATAGATACTACAACTCAGATCGCAACTGTCTCACAAGACTGAATACATGACCTTCATCATCTCATGAGGATTCTGTTGAGGAAGTCCAAAGCCACTGCAAAATTAGTTCGCCGGGTCCTAGGGGAAATGGTTGCTTCCATCATACTTGTTCCTCTAGCTTGCCTCCACATGAGGGTACTCCAGTGGATGTTATTTGCCCAATGGTTAGTCTTGGAAATCCCAATGGATCACAGGATTGTAATAACAAAGGCCTGCAAGAAGGATCTTCAGTGGTGGATCCACTCACAATCAGTTCTTCAAGGCTGTCCTTTCATTTCTCCACAACCTTGCCACGGTGACCATGGATGCTTCCCAGATTGGGTGGGGTGGGGGGGGCATCTTTTGGGGAAGACAGTCCAAGGCATTTGGCAAGCTCATGAGGCTCACTTGCATATAAATGTCCTAGAGATGAGAGTGTTGCTTCTAGCATTGCAGGCATTCCAGGACTCTCTTCCCATAGGAGCTATTGCTATCCAAACCGACATGTTGGTAGTCTGGTATATTAACAAGCGGGGGGGGGGGATCAGATCATACCCACTTTGTCAAGAAGCTCTCAGGGCCTGGCATTGAGCGATAGCCTCCAACCACTTTCTGACAGCAATGCACATCCCAGGAAAATCCAATGTCATTGCAGACAAACTGAGCAGAGCCATTCTATGGCCGCATGAGTGATCCCTCAACCAGAAAGCTGTGGAAATGATATTCTGCAATGAGGCCAGCCTTGTTGCAACCTTTTTGCATTGCCCAGTAATACCAAGTGCAGCAACTACTTCACCCTGATGCCCCCAATGGGGGAGTCACCAAGGGATGCACTTGTTCATGACTGGCCCTCAGGACTTCTTTTTGCCTTTCCCCCATTCCTTTAATTCCAAAGCTCCTACAGAAAGTAAGTTGGTTGGTTCTAATTGCCCCCTACTGGTCTCATCAAATATGGTTTCCCATTCTTCAGCCTCATCTCTGGGATGAACCCTGGATTCTGAACCCCATTCCTGACCTTCTAACACATCCGTCAGGGATGGTTCATCCCAATCTAGTCAACCTAAAATTGACAGCTTGGCTGCTTCAGTTCCCCTAATTGCCAGATTTCCATCCCTTTATTCCCCAGTCAAGCATATTATTTTATTATCACATAAAGCATCTACTCAAAAAATTTATAAATGGAAAAAGTTTGTTATATGGGCAAACTGTAGGAATCTAGATCCCTTTACAGCACCAGTTCATTCTGTCCTCCAGTTTCTCTCAGAGATCTTCATTGATGGAGCAGTGTCAGTGTCAGTGAAAGTTCAGCTAGCTGTGATCTCTAATTTTCATATAGGAGACAATGACCATCCTGTCATGTCACATAGACTTTGCAAAGTCTTTTTGAAGGGCACTCTTATGCTAAAGCCTCCCTTTAAACATCCAATAGCACCTTGGGATCTAAATTTAATTTTATCCAATATTACATTTCCTACCTTTGAGCCTTCAGCCACATGTGATATGAAGTATCTCTCATGGAAAACTCTGTTGTTCATGGCAATTACCTCTACCAGAATGGTATCTGAGTTGCAAGCTTTATCCACAAACCCCCCTTATCTAATCTTTCACAAAGACAGGGTGTCATTACACACCAATCCATCCTTTCTTCCCAAAGTTGTGACAGAGAATACTCTTAATCAATCTATAGACCTTTCAGTTTTCTTTCAATCAATCAATCCAGAAATAGGCACCAGAGACCAGCAGTTCCAACACAAAAGTAATATAATGTTCAGACACAGCAAAATGAACGTGCAAGCACATATAACATGCAAAATTAACGCACAAGCACATACAACATGCAAAATGAATGCAGAAGCACATATAACATGCAAAATGAATGCACAAGCACATATAACTGTCCGGCTCCAGTTTTCTTTCCCAATTTTCAAAATAAAGGAGAGTATTCTCTCCACCTCCTAGATCTTCACAGGCAATTACATTTTTATTTGCACAGAACCTTGGAATTCAGAACATCAGATCAAAATTCAGATAATCAGACCAACTTTTTGTTTCATTCTCATATACAAAGAAAGGTCATCCAGTTTCCAAAGTTACATTATCAAGATGGCTCTCATCGTGTATATCCTATATCTACAAGTCTAAAAATAAAACTTTTCTCATATGGTGCTAAGGCTCATTCTACTAGATCTCTAGCCACATCTGAAGCTTTCCAGGATGTGCTACCACTGGATAATATCTGTGCAGCAGCTACTTGGGCGAGTCCTCATACTTTTATTACCCATTACAAAGTGGATTTGGCCTCCAGGAGTAAAGCCTCATTTGGTTTTATGGTTCTGAACAATATTCTTCCTTGAGCCACTCAAGAGTTCAGTTGCTTGGGACATGGTTACAAAAGTGAGAATAAAGGTGAGATTGACAGCATCACATAAAGAAGTTATGTTCTTAGCATAATGTTCCATGTGTGTTGTCCATCTTATCCTTTATTCTCACAACCCTCCCTCCACCCCCTACCTAAACTCCTGGTAGACTTCTTAACAACATATATATATATATATATATATATATATATATATATGTGTGTGTGTGTGTGTGTGTGTGTGTGTGTGTGTGTGTGTGTGTGTGTAGTGTATGTATAGATATATATATGTATATATATATATATATATATATATATATATATATATATTGCTATACATCTAATAATTGTGTTATCTAAAACCTTCCTATGTACTGCGGAGGGTAAACAAGATCTGAGGTAATCAGGGGAATGCATTATGGGTAAAGATCTAAGCCCACGAGCTTGGCTGAAGACCTCGAGCTGGAATATTGGCCGAGATGGATCTGACCCACAATTGAGAATAAAGATGAGATGGACAACACACATGGAACATTATGGTAAGAACATAACTTCTTTGTTTCCCATCTCTCTTATTAAAATGAGGAAAATGTTAAAGTTAGGACCAGGGAAGGCTAATCGACAAATACATGTCAGATCCCTTGTAACATCTATACTGTTTAGTCATGTTCAGAGAAATACAACAAATGTTAATTTTTCTCTGTCTTAACACAAAAATACTAAGAGCTGGCGATGTTAACCCTAACCAAGGCCAGTAGAGTCCTTCAGTCATTTAATTCAAACAAGAGAGTATATGCCTACCAAATGCTTTAAAATATGCCATATCATTGCAAGAAGTGCAAATAACAAATGGGCTTAATTTAGAAGCATTGATAAAAGATGATGAACCTGACTCATAGTATTACTGAAACACAATCAAAGCTAAAGGCTTGCCACTCATACTTTATCAGACATTATACAACAAAGAGCCATTATTATTCAAAAATGTGCACTTTTACTAGACAGAGTAATCAGCATGCTTGTTCTAAAGTTAGCTGTCCCAACCAGAAGAAGTCTGGCTACCTACAGGTATTAAAAAAAGAATTATGTCCATTTGCTGACATTTTCCTATCTCCACAAACCAATATAAGAGAGCTTTTAAAAAAATCCCCAGGGGTTTGGAAGTCTACAAGGATTCACACATAAATAGTAGGATACTTATATTGACCTAAAAATGTATACCCATGCGCAGTACATAGAGGTACAGACTGCATGCATATAGAAGTGTGTTATCAGGTACAACACTATAAATACTGAAAAGGTACCATTTGTATGACTAAGCAAAGTTATAGTATTATGAAACACTTTCAATTTTACAACAGTCAAATGCATTTTCACACAATGCACCTGAAAAGTGAGGCATGAAACAGTGTAAAACATCTGATATATCAATTCAGAGCACCAGACAGCAAGGACTCCTTCATGACCAAATCTCTCCAGCTGTGGGCAAACCAAGCATTACTCACACCCAGGGCATGGGTTATTGCTAAACTATATCTGAAATTGAAACAATAGACCTGGAAATAAAATCAGTGGAGGGTTTTAGTTATTAATTAACAGTAAGCTAAGTCTTCAAATCTTTAAGTTCAGCTTGAGTGAACCAAAGCTTGAAAGGAATCCAAATTGCCCCAACAAATTGGAATAGCCTGCATGTGGGCTTCTGAAATGAACAAACTATGCCAACTTTCTGTGAGCAAGCTAACAAGAGTATCTGATGGAGGACAGCAAATGCCAGTATTTGAAAGATGACAATACAGCTATAACCTTGATCTTCCCATTAGGCCATCACCTTTTATTGTCATGTACTAATCAACTAAATAGAAAATATTTTAAAGTAAGGATTGCTAAAGGCCTTGCATCAGTTACCCCCTGTCAAACTATTCTGAATTTACTCTATTTAATTATCTCCTCTCAAAATTAACATCCTAGTTATCCAGTTTATAGGATCCTAACTTTTTGCCATTATTTACTATCATACCTCCCACTGAAATTAACATTTTAACCCCAGAGCTGTAGCTAGGTCAGTTGGCACAGTGGGCAGTGCCCCCATTTGGCACCCCATCTCCTCTCAAAAAAGTACTCAAGTTTAGGACAAATAATCTAGGGAACATTTAAAAAAAGTTCCCTCAAGGGTAAAAAAAAATTCTTTAGGCAAAAAAATCTTCAGGTTAATCAGGCTAAGCAAACA
>NC_056734.1:706039639-706249639 GCF_019279795.1 Protopterus annectens
TTGTTCTTACACATGGGTTCGGAGCCGATCCTCGGCTCCGAGTCGGCCGCATCACAAAGCTCTGCATCTTAGAGAAGCTTGAGACCAGACTATATCCCATAATCCTCCCTGTTATTCCTCACATCTAGTTTGCTGCTGCAACAGATCGGTCGAGGAGAGCTCGGGCCAGAGAGCAATTTAGTTTATCGATTCAGATAAGCAATTTTTTTTGGAAAAACTTTAACAAAAACTTTATCTTTAACCTAGATAGATAGTGTAGAGAGTGTGTGTGTGTTTTTTGATATATATCTTATATATATATATATATATATATATATATATATATATATATATATATATTATATATATATTAGATACATAGGTTTTGGGCTTCGGCCTACTAGTTTTCTGTCAGAACTCTGACTTTGTTCTACTAGTGTGTTTATTATAGCCTTGTAGTATACTGCTTATTATATATATAGTTATTGTTGGCTAGTTTTTCTATCCTTTCTATTTTTCACTGTTTTAGTGTTTTGACTTGACTGTACCATGTCGGAGAAAGCCAAATCCGGCTTTAAGAGGTGTCAGTGTGGACAGAAAATGTCCATCACTGACAATCATGCTTCCTGCATCTACTGCCTTGGCCCTCTCCATTTGCAGGAGGATTGCTCCAGCTGTCATTCCTTTAGTGGGAGGGTCATGACAGAGAGGTGCAGGAAGCTTATTGACAGGGGTTTACTTAGACCTGACTTCCAGGAGGCCTTGGAGAAGTCCGACCAGGCTTCTAAGTCTTCGAAGGGGTCGAAGACATCGAAGATGTTGGAGCCCATGTCATCGGCTTCAAGCTCATCTTCCAAGATTCGTTCGCCGGTTCCACAGACCTCGGGGCTGAGCATCAAACGGTTATCTTTCACCGAGCCCCAGGTCTTGGAACCGGTGTTGGAGCTGCCTTCACCGTTGATTCTTTGGTCGGTGCCATCTTCGGCCCCTTCGACCCGGTCTTACAGACCATTATCCGATACTGATGTGGATCGTGTCATGCAGAAACTAATGGAAAACACGGCCCTTTCCAAGCTGACTGCGGTTTCGTCCCAGTTGGTGTCAAAACTAGAAGGCCTCCCCGTGTCTCCAACAGGTCCTCCTTCGAGACTCGTCCAGTCTTTGGAGCCGGGAGAGGAAGAACCAATGCTAGTGGAGCCCTCGGTGCCGAACCCGTCCATTGCACGATCGGCACCATTGACTTCGACTCCTTTGGAGCCCGTAGGGGAGCCGCGGAGCCGACAATCTCTCCTTGGTTCCGGGACCGAGAGTCGTACTGATTTTTCGGTGCCGACTCTCCCTCTCGGGGCCTCGGCGCAGATTGGTTCGGCTCCGTCCTTGGGGTCGGAGCCCACGGTTCCGGTGTCGGGGATGCTTCCGCGTTCTTCTGAACCGGAGGAGTCCTCGGCCCGGGGCTCGGGGGCTTTCGACCTTATGAGGAAGGTATTGTCTGCACAGACAACTACTTCATTGGAGGCGTCTTCTCCTTCCCCTAAAGGGCCGCTTTCTGTTTCTGCTCCCATGATTCACCCTAAGCATAGAGCCCCATTGCCTCAGCTAGCCCCAGAGGGTGCTCCCTGTTCCTTGGAGGCCTCACCAGAAGCCCCCTCTGATGAGGTTCCGAGGAAGAGATTGTGCAAGAGGAGGCACATTGATTCCCCACAGGAATCTTTAACATCTGACACCGATTTGGATGAGGCAGAGGGGTCCCCACGATACCCCTCTGAGGATGTGTCATTTGCAGACATCCTGGAGATCTTGAAACAGAGGGGTGATTGGCAGTCCCTAGCCCCAACTGAGGATGAGTCAGTGTTGCTGAAGGCTTTTGGGGCTCAACCTTCTACCTCCTGGGTGACCCCGCCCTTCGATGAATTGATGGACTTGATCGCGCGAAGGGCATGGGAAACACTGGACACAGTGGAACCGGTCCCCTGAAAACCAAACAACTTTATCACGGCCCCCCAGGATAAGGCCTATCTCACTAAAGGAGTTCCGGTCGACGCTATGGTGGTGGTGGCAGAGGCCACGAAGAAGGAAATGTCTGAGTCTTCCTCTTCTGTTCATCCTCCTAATAAGGATTCTAGGACTATGGACAGATATGGGAAGCGCGTTTTTAGTTCAGTGACTTTTTCCATGCGTTCGCTAAACTAGTTGACACATTTTACACGTCTACAGAGGGATCTCATTAAGGAACTGGGAGATACCCTCCAGGGTAACACAGATACTGCTGTCTCAGATAAGGTGACAGCACAACTCAACACCCTTACTTCAATAGCAAACTCATCCATGAGGCTCATCTCATATGCGGCCGAAGGATCGAGTAGAGCTGCAGCTTCAGCGATTGCTCTCCGTAGACAATCCTGGCTACGGCTGTGCTCCTTTGCGGAAGCCTTCAAGTCTTCCATTGCCAACACCCCCTTTGATGGTGCCACACTCTTTGGGCCCAAAGTAAAGGAGACCCTAACTCGATGTGAGCAAGAGGGGAAGACCCTGTCTGCTGTTGGGGTCCATTTTTCTGCTCCATCTAGACCGTACCCCAAAGGGCAACGAGGCGGAAAAATGTGGTTCCATAAGACTCAGGGATCTTTCCAAGCCACACAGGGTGATGCCCCCTCCAGAGGCAGAGGAGGGGGAAGAAATAGAAGATGCCGCCCCGGCGGCAGAGGGGGGCCGCAAAATCAGGGCAACAGGGTTACAGTCTCTGGGAAGCCCTTCCAGCACTCCTGAATGGAGGCCCGACTGTCCTACTCTGGAGGCGGTCGGGGGTCGCTTGGCTTTATACCCACAGGCCTGGCTAAATCTTACTTCGGATTCTTGGGTAAAAAGCATAGTAACCAGAGGATACATAATTCCCTTTACTTCCACCCCACCTCAACAAAAGAGACTTCCAGATGTGCCACCCCATCTGTGAGGTCCAGTAGCTGTAGAAATTTCAAAGCTGCTCAAAAAAAGAGTCATCCAGCCAGTCCCGGCGGACCAAAGAGGATCCGGAACTTACTCAAGGTTCTTTTTAGTTCCAAAGAAGACAGGGCACTGGAGACCGATTTTGGATCTCAGCAATCTCAACACCTTCGTAAGGAAGGAAAAGTTCCGGATGGTCACGTACAGTCGATCCTTCCCTTCTTACAGAAGGACGATTGGATGTGTTCGATAGATCTCAAGGACGCGTACTACCACATCAAAATGGCCAGGCCGTCCAGAGATCACCTGCGCTTCCAGCTGGGAGCCAGTCATTTTCAATTTCAAGCTCTGCCCTTTGGACTCACCTCAGCCCCCAGGGTATTCACCAAATGCATGGCAGTAGTGGCGTCTCATTTGAGATGACAAGGATTCCGGGTGTTTCCATATTTGGACGACTGGCTCCTCACCACCACCACCAAGCATCGTCTTGTACAAGCCAGAGACTACACAGTCGACCTTTGTTCCTACTTAGGAATTTCAATCAATTTCGAAAAATCTGCCTTATCGCCCTCACAGCATATCTCATTCATCGGAGCAGACCTAGATACACAGTTAACACTGTTAAAGCTTCCTCCACTAAGGGCATCAGCCCTCAAAGAACAGGTTCTTCTTCTTCTTCAGAACAGGAAAGCCCCAGCCAGGCTAGATTTAAAAGTTCTGGGACTAATGGCAGCGTCTCTGATCACAGTTCCCATGGGGAGATTGCACATGAGGGTCCTCCAATGGCTGCTTTTCGCGCAATGGTCGTTCCAGCAGCTGCCCTTATCGCACGAGATACTAATAACAAACTCTTGCAAATGAGATCTTTCATGGTGGGTAAACAGTCAGGATCTCACAATGGGTCGTCCATTTGTCCTACCCAACCTGACGGCCACAATAACCACGGACGCTTCTCTGATAGGGTGGGGGGGACTTTTTCAGGGAAGAACAGTCCAAGGGGAATGGTCCAACATGGAGTACAACCTGCACATAAATGTTCTGGAGTTGAGGGTGGTGTTCCTAGCATTGCAACACTTCCAAGCTCTCTTACCTCTGGGAACAGTGGCAGTTCAGACGGACAACATGTCTGTGGTCTGGTACATAAACAAGCAAGGGGGAAACCAAGTCTTACCCATTATGCAGAGAGGCCATGAGGATTTGGCAATGGGCAGAGTCCATGGGTCGCTTTCTAGTGGCAACGCACATCCCGGGGTCATCCAATGTCATTGCAGACAGGTTGAGCAGAGCCATCCTGTTACCTCATGAGTGGTCCCTCAATCCACAGGTGGCGGAAAGGATCTTCCGCAGATGGGGCCAGCCTTGCTGCGATCTGTTTGCATCACTGTTGAATGCCAAATGCAGAAGCTACTTTGCCGTTCTACCCCCTCCGGGGGATGTTCCCAGGGACGCACTGGTGCATGATTGGCCCCCGGGTCTCTTGTATGCATTCCCTCCTACCCCGTTGATTCCCAAATTTCTACAGAAAGCCAGGAACCTGGAAAGGACGATAATACTCATAGCACCATTCTGGCCTCGGCAGATATAGTTCCCCTTTCTTCGAGCCCATCAAAAGGAGGAACCTTGGATTCTGGACCCAGTGCCAGATCTATTGACTCATTCGTCGGGAGTTCCTCACCCATCTCTTCAATCCCTCAAACTGACAGCTTGGCTGCTCCGCTTCCCTCTCTAGCCAAGTCAGATCTTCTTTCTCCAGCAGTTCAACACATTCTGGTTGCCTCTCATAAAGCTTCCACCAGAAAGCTTTACAGGAGCAAATGGAAATGCTTCATATGTTGGGCGTCAAGCCAGCACATAGATCCCTTGGTAGCTCCACTACACAAAGTTCTGGAATTCTTATCAATTCTCTTTCACGAAGGAGCCTCAACTTCCACCTTGAGAGTACAGTTGGCGGCTATATCTAACTTTCATATTGGTGAGGGGTGCTCTTCTATTATGTCTCACAGGCTTTGCAAGGCTTTTATGAAAGGAACCTTCCACCTTCGTCCACCCATTCAGGAGCCCTTTTTCCCATGGAATTTGAACTTGTTATTGTCACAACTGATGTTACCTCCCTTCGAACCGGCTTCATCCTGCCTCCTAAAGTTCTTATCGTGGAAGACACTATTTCTTGTGGCGGTCACTTCAGCTCGAAGAGTATCAGAGCTACAAGCATTATCAGTCAGGCCACCGTACTTGATCTTCCACCCAGATAGAGTCTCCTTGCGCACAAACCCGTCATTCCTCCCCAAGGTATGTTCTGTCCTAAATATCAACCAATCCATAGAGCTCCCCACATTTTTCAAGAATCATACAAACAAATTGGAGTATATGCTGCACAAGTTGGATGTTCATAGGCAGCTGAGATTTTACCTGGACAGGACTAAAGATCACAGAAAGTCAGATCAGCTGTTTGTTTTGTTTGCAGACAACAAAAAGGGTATGGCAGTCACGAAAAGTACCTTATCTAAATGGCGTTCCGATTGTATAGAATTTGTGTACTCTATTAAGAATCAGTCATTACCTTTCAAGCCTAAGGCTCATTCTACCAGGTCCGTGTCCACTTCCTTGGCTCATGCAGCTCGCTTATCTTTGGACACGATTTGTGCAGCAGCTACCTGGGCTAAACCTCATACATTTATCACTCATTATAAGGTTGACAGGACCTCCAAGGACAGGACATCCTTTGGTTCCACTGTGCTCAGGAACGTTCTTCCATGAGTCACCCAGGGTGACGGAGCTAGGGACGCTACCCGTGTGTAAGAACAAATGGCGATATTGAACACTTTCACATAAAGAAGTTATGTACTTACCATAACGTTCCATGTGAGGTGTTCATCTCGCCTTTGTTCTTACATTCCCTCCCTTCCCCCCCTTCACATGTTATGGAAGAACAGGTAAGACTAGAGTCTGGTCGGGATTTTCTTACCCCTTTCTAGGGTTCATTGGTCTGTGTCCTCATTAGGATATAGTTCACCGCCCATAGGCATTACTTATTATAGTCAGAGGATGTTCATGGATAACCGTGTGAATGTGTACGTCTTGCACCAAGGTGATGATTAGCGGTCTGGTTTCTCGCAAACTAGATCTGAGGGAGGATTATGGGATATAATCTGGTCTCAAGCTTCTCTAAGATGCAGAGCTTTGCGATGCAGCCGACTCAGAGCCGAGGATCGGCTCCGAACCCGTGTGTAAGAACAAAGGCGAGATGAACACCTCACATGGAACGTTATGTTAAGTACATAACTTCTTTTTACTGTATCTAAAACTGATAACTCATCTGGATACTTTATCTAGGGAGGATATTATTTCCCTTTAACACCCACCCATGGGGCATTACTGTAATTATATAATGGACTATCTGTTGCATTATTTTGTATTTGTTTTATTATTAGTATATACTTTTTTATTTTTTATATTTTGATCTAAAATAGTTCCTTCACCTAATGTTTCAAAAGATGTAAAATTGCTGTTGAGGAAAATTTTGCATCCAAACTATAAGATAAGTAAGTAAGTAAGTAATACACACACACACACACACACACACACACACACACACACACACACACACACACGCACACCTTCATTCTTGCCCCTATGGACACGCATACACATTTCTGAACACATCCATAAACTAGTACCCCACCACCCCAGCATGTCCTCTGAACTTCAGTAAACTTACCTGCACTGAGACTTCTTTCATTGAAGTCAGTAGGTGGCTGCAGTCGTATGATGGTGTTAAATTTTTTTCTGCCACCAGTGATAATTTACTCAGATGGGCAATTCTCTGTATCACTTGGCAGAGCAAATCAGGAGCAGCAGGCATTTCTGGCAGAGACCACATGGCTAATTAGTATTAGTCAGCCCCCCAGATTGCTTCATTAACATGCACTGTACCAGCAGGACCACCCTGCTTCTCCCACTTGTGTTAAACAGCTATAGTAAGGTGGTGCATGAATCAGAAAAAGTTACTGTAAGGGAGTAGCTGCTAGTGGTAAGGCTTCCTGTTCGCAATAATCCTTTCTTATTTCCATGCTTTTTAATAACAGTTTTTTTTAACTCATTTGGACTATAGAACATTACTTCACTAACTGATTAAGCTCTTAACAAAATGAAATTGAAAACATTCTGGTAATAGTAAACAAAAGGATTAGTACAATTTAACCACTGACAGTTCATAAAGAATCATCCTCACCTTTTTGCACCAAACACTGTCCTTTCTTTTTCATTTACCAAAAATACTTATTTTTCTCCCTAACATATGTGTTTTTAGGCAGAATATTTTATACTGCAGTTCTGTTTATTAAGTTTTCATTCTACCTCATCTAGCTGTCTACATCTGTCACTGATACTTCTGTTATGACTTTGCTATTCACTCAAACTTATATAGCAATTTATTCATGTTCTGTATCCGTGTAATTTGCTTTTTCTTACTGCCCCAGTTCTTTCCCTTATTTACCCTTTTCTAGCATGCATGGCAAGCTGAAACCCAGAGGAGACAGAATTTTCCCATAATCAAATTTATGTATTACCCAATGTCTTTCTTTTCAATACAGCATTTGTATATTCCAATACATCGTCATTGTATTCTCTTGTTTAGGGCATGAAGTATATGAGCCATGTTAGTGTCCTTTTCTTTCTCTCTCTGCAGACTTTCCAACATGCTCCACCAGCTAAGTTGTCTGATATCCAGAAATATTCACTTCTATTCTGCTTGTCATACATTATTTATTACTGGGATAGAAATATGGAGACCCACATAACAATGTCTTCCCCATCTTTTTCAATTTGGATATTTTTACCAGGCTTCTCTAGCTTCCCCCTTCTTGATATGTCAACCTCCCCAAAACTTTATATATGCTACAAAGCAGATGACATTTTCTACCTGCTGTCAAGACTTTTGCAAATAAACCAGCACAATCCCTTTAACTTCTTCATGTTCTTCTCCCACTGCCAAGGCTTTTCTCCATTATTCTTTCTGTCTTCTGACTCTCACAAAATACTCCATTTCTAAGTGACAGTTTCCTTCTCTCTCTTTTATGACAAAATCCTTACCTACTCCCTTCTCAGAATTTAATACTTTGATTAGATGCACACACAGTATTTCCAGATGCAGTTCTCTGCATCAAGTGCAATTTCTCTTAAGAGCACACAGAGACCACAGTCAGTCCGGAGCTGGTTTCTCCCTCTTTCTCCATATACCCAGTAAGACTCCCCACTGGCACAGCTATAGAGTTGTCATCTCAGCTGAGTGGCCAAGCCAAGACCTCCAGCACTCTGTCTGCCAATCTAAGGTTGCCACCTTTTAACAAGGCCAAAGTAGGACATGGGGGTGTGGCCAATATGATAGGGGTGTGGCCAACATTACACTGACCACACCCCCACCACGGCATCACCAGAGGTGTTAAAGGAGATGCAATATTACAGTTATGGATACAACATTGTGACATTACAGCATACTGAAAACTCAAACCATTTAAATGAAGTGAACTATTACTGCAAAAACACATTACTCAGTTGTAACAGTAAATAAACTTAAAAGGAATAAAAAACACACTACTCATTAAACAGACACTTGTTTATTTAAAAAGTTAAAAAATTCATAAACCAACCATGACTATTCAGAAAGAAAACTTAAAAAAAATCTACATACCACATAAAAGCCAAGTATAAAATTAAGACTTTTTATTGTCAATTAAAGCTAAAGCAAAGAAAAAACACAAAACTACATACTGTACCCTAGTACTACATACTGCACACTAGCAAATTAATGCTAAACAAAGAAAAACAAAATTACAAACTGCACCCTAGTACTTTATACTGCACACTAGTGCACTAAATCATTTTTTTAAGTGTATTTTGAATTTGATTTTATGGCTTGAAGAAGGGCCCAATTTGAAACAATATTTGAGTAAATGTCACAACATTTCATCCGGTAATTTACAGTCATCATTATTTCAGCTTTTAACAAGTCCACACTACATCGGTTTCGTACATCTGTCCACTTACCTTTCACCAAAGAAAAAATTCTTTCTGCAAATGCGTTTGAGGTCGGTATAGATAAAACCCTAGCAATTACCGGATATAGTGTAGTCAGTTCAGGCCTTTCTTTGAAAAGTTTCAGGCACTTCTCTCCTGGGTTCAAGCTTGTATTACATAACTGTTTGAGAAAGGGCCTAATTGCCAAGTAGTCCCTAAAAAGAAAATCTTCATCTACATCCTGCAGACTCAGGGCAGTGGTCACATTAAGTAAGTCACTGAAAGCAAAAGGCTCATTTAGAGATAATTTAGATAGTGTAAACAAGTAGTTGCTTTCAGTATAATCAAACTACTGTTCCAGGTATTTCACTGCTGTCTCCAAGAACACAATGAAGTCTCTTTTCAGTTTGTTAGCAGAAGTGCTATCTAATGTGCTCATAAGTGCCCTAAGTTTCCCTCCAAAGAAAACACCTTGAGCTCTTGCCTGCAGTTTTTGCTTCAGAGAGACCATTACACAAAAAGTTTCCATGGCAGTAAGTGCTGATTTTTCTATGTACATATATGTTCATTAAAATCAACAAGAACAGCACAGAGAAAGTGCAAATAGTACTGGGGCAGCATAGGCAATTCATTCTCACCATGTTCATTAGCTGAAAAGTACTGCCATATCTGCCGGGGGGGGGTCTCCTCTTCTCCCTGGGAGAGGAAATAGGACTGGAGCACTGGGAGATTTTTCACTACTCTTTCAATGGCTGGGAGTAGTGACAGCCAAC
The DNA here is from genome assembly GCF_019279795.1 of Protopterus annectens. Lineage (NCBI taxonomy): Eukaryota > Metazoa > Chordata > Ceratodontiformes > Protopteridae > Protopterus > Protopterus annectens. The sequence goes on from NC_056734.1 coordinate 706,049,347, forward strand.
TTGTTGGCACATGTCTTAACAGACTCTCAAATTCCATGTCACCAAACTCAAAGAAGTCTTTCAAGTCTCTGGTCCTTGTGGCAGAACCTGAGAAGTGGCTGAAAAGTTTCATTCCAAATACTTCCACGTCATACGGTAGTTGTGCTGCAGCTTTTTTGGCTGCATTGTGAATAATGTGGGCAACACAGTTAGCCTTCTGGAGTGATGGGCACTTTTCTTTTAGTCTGGTATACACACCAGATTTCTTCCCATAGTTCACACTGGCATTATCAGCCCTATAAGCTGAAATGCTGTTCCAGGGCAAGGAGTGCCTTTCCATAATGTTGGAAATTTGCTGTGAAATAGCCTGTGCAGATTCATCAGGGTCTTCACAGAAGTCCAAAATGCCATTCACCACCCCTTCTTCTTTAGAAAAATACCTCATAACAAGTGGAAATAATTTTATGTTCCCCTTGTTGGAAGCATCTGATGAAATTGCAACTGAAGTGCCTGGTTTTTGAAGGTCATGCAGGAGGCATTCCAATGAGTGTGGTCCCAAAACATTTTTGACTATGGCTTCAGCCTTGGTTCTTCCACAAGATAGTTTCTTTGCAGTGCTGGGTCTCTGTACAACTGGCTGGCCAGCTTTACTGCATAGTCCAAGCTGTTATAGGAAATATTGTGCTTAACAGCATGGAACACCTCAGTACTGCTGCAGTGATCCTAAGTTCTGGTCCCTCAATGTTTGCGTTCCTTGCCCACTTTGTCATTAGGTGAGTGGATTTAGCTTGAAGAATAGCAGTCTTATGCTGTTCAGTTGCCTCATGTTGTGTGACATTGTTTCTTCCACCGTGGGTCACTAGAAATTCTTTCTTGCAGTACCTGCAGAATACTTTGACATCACTGCATCTCTCGATCCATTCGAATTCTGTTTTCCAAACATCCTGCCACTTGCACATTCTCTTGCTGCTGGTTGACTGTGATGAAGCTGCTGCTCTCTTCATGCTTGAATCTGTACTTACCTGATATGCAACATATTTACCAAAACTGTGTTAGTAGGGTGCAGTAACATACTGCTGCACAGCACAAATTAACTGGCTCAAAAAACATTGGCAGACGAAAGAACTGGCTCGAAAAACAGTGGTATGCAAAAGAACTGGCTCAAAAAAACATTGGCACGCAAAAGAACTGGCTCAAAAAACATTGACATGCAAAAGAACTGGCTCGAAAAACATTGGCATGCGAAAGAACTGGCTTAAAAAACATTGGCACTTGAAAGAACTGGCTTGAAAAACATTGGCACTTGAAAGAACTGGCTTGAAAAACATTGGCATGTGAAAGAAATGGCTTGAAAAACATTGGCACTTGAAAGAACTGGCTTGAAAAACATTGGCATGCAAAAAAAATGGCTTGAAAAACTGGCACTCAAAAAATGGCTTGAAAAACAGTGGCACTTGAAAAAAAAAACTGGCTTGAAAAACATTGGCACTCAAAAGAACTGGCTCGAAAAACATTGGCATGTGAAAGAACCGAGGAATGGAGCAGAAAAGAGTTATTACAAACAGTTTGAAAAAGGTCAAATAGTAAATGAGGTAAGGGTCTATATTATATCATCGAACACTTAAAAAAGTGAATGCTGATTGATCAACCTAATTTAATCGAAAGCTTATAATCTCGAACTGTCAGATCAGCGATTTTTTCCCAGGGAAAAAAATCGCTGATCCAAAACACATACACACAACACAAGTGTCAAAGGAAAAATATACTTTAAAAATGATCAAAACATGGTAGGTTCAGGTTAAGGCACTTTAATCTTGCAGCAAGGAGACAAAAACGTGCTAATACAGAGTTTGTCTAACCAGAAACAGGAAATGCATTCATTTTTATAGGTTATCAAATTAATCCTGTCCTACCATGCTGACGTAGCAAATTACCACCTTTTGGTCATCATCTGCTGACCATCTTTCCCATGATTTTCTGCTGATTTAAACAATTTTTATGTGAAACATCCTGAGGAAAACAACATGGCCTTGGTTACTTTCAGTTAGATACTTGTTATGTTACATTCAAGATACTATAGCTAAATTGAACACAATGCTAGCAGTTCATTTCTCTAAAAAGCCTTTGTCTAACTTATCTCTAAACTACTGCAGCTGCAGAGGTTCCCATCCTCTGAACAAGGCTGTCTGTCTGAAATCATTACATTTATTCAATGGCATATTGTCTATTCATATGCTTCTGACCTAGCAGATTAACACCTGCTTTTCAAGTACATTTCCACAAGGCATAAACAAGAATATTGCTGTGCTAACAGTTACTAGGTCAGAGGGCAACTTGCAAGTTTCAGTAAGCTTGATGCAGTTTCAATAAGGATTATTTTCGGCCTCATATGAAACTCAATTTATAAAAATCACAGTGCATAAGAAATAGAATAAAAAGCATATTAAAAACACTTGATTATTAATTTGTTATTAAGCAGACACATATTAATACATATTTTTCTAACATCTCCCACCTGTTAATACTTTTTATTCTATTTTCAAAAAAGGATAAACAGTTTGCTTCTTTTCCCAACCTCTTCCATTTAGGATTTGCAGTTAAGAAAGTCATTTAGTTTAAACTTTTATGAAAGCGTCTCACATTCTAGCAGCTCTTCAAATTCAGTACTTTGATACATAGTTTCAAATACAGATATATCTATGAATTCCTTAATTAATTTCTTCATGCAGGGGATTCTGCAACAAATACAAGCTCCTATTAGGAGTAAACCTACCCCAATAGCAATCAGTATGTTCATAAAGATGGAACCCCACCCCCAAAGGCATTCTGAAAAAACTCTGTCAGAGGGTTTGGGCCTGGTTTGGTCATGGCCAACACTTGCAGGATCACCTCGAGATGATCGTTTATCTCATGCTGATGGTCAGGAATAAATGCATAGCATTCTTCTTTGATTAAAGCGCAAGTCCCACCTCTCGCCGCTAGGGTGAAGTCAAGAGCCATTCGGTTTTGAAGCACTACAGTTCTCATGGCATTCAGTTCATCAGTTATCAGTTCAAGGGCAGAAAAAGTTGCATTACTCATTATTTTGAGAAGTTTAGACAGTTTTAGCAGTTCCCATATTGATTTAACTCCGCCATACATGAGTGATATACCTACCCAGGATATAACCGCATCGCTCAAGTCCATGTGCACAAGTTTGGTTACCACATTACGATGGTTTTTCCACCCTGCTTCAATTCGTCCCACTGGATTCTCCAGTTTCTTGACAGTCTTTTTGGTTATGTCTCGAGTATTTTGAATACTCCCTTGAGGCAAGCCTCTAGTGTGTCGGATGGCCGGAACCAGGTATCCCAAAAAACAACTGCCAAACCAATTCTCAGGTAACCATTTATATGCCTTTTTCCCACATACAAAATAGCAGTCCTCTACCTTTGTCATTACTTTGTTACGAAAAGACTGCCCTGCATGAAACATTTTCTTATTTATCACTGATAACTGTTTGAAAAGTACAGGATTGTGCTGTACCTGATCAAGAGTTTTATGCATAGATTTTAAAAATGAGTCATAATCTGTACTACAAGATCCACTCAAATCATTTGGTTTTCTATAACATTTTTACTGTACAGTAACATTACATTTACTCCACCCAACTTGGATGGAGTCGTTTTTATAAAAACATACAATTCCTTTTTGTGTCACAGGCAAATACAGTGCTACCTTATCTTGTGCTTTAATAGCAACTGTGTCAAAAAACAGATTTTTCCAGGTCTCATTGACCCCTAGGGGGATAGCAGTCATTAACAAACCCCCGTATGCTGTTGGTATGGCCATACAGACCAAGCAGTTTGAAACATTGAAAGTCTGCATATACACGTGCAATTGCCTGATAAGTGTTAAAGTTCAGATGCCAGTCTATGTTTGGTTCATTATGTCTAATAAGTTCAACCTTTGTGGCAGGAAAAAAGTATGGCCACAGCAAAAAGAACAGTGTGATCAATATTGCAACAAAAACAATCGTACAAGTTTTCTGAAATTGTTCAGTGTCTCTACTCACTCTGTATCTGGCCATTTTGTTCTTGTTGTGCAACAATAACAAGGTTTTTGTCCAGTTCAAAGTTTTTAACCAGTTTACAGTGTATCAAATGGATCCAAGAAGCTTGTTCCGCGATTTTGACTGCAGTGGGTGTTGACAGCAGTACCTGGTACGGACCTTCCCACTTCAGAGAGCTCCAATTCTTTTGTTTCGTAATCTTCACCCAGACCCAAGTGCCTGGGGCTACTAGTGCTTCCGATTTCGGTTGCTCTTTATCTGAAACAGAATTTAACTGCAAAAGTTTGTTATTCAAAAATCTCCTCATATACTCTGCAAGTGAACTGTCAGCCTCCTGCTCTGTAGACATGAGAGGTTTCCACTGAGGTGTATAATATGCCCTCCCAAACAAAGTTTCAAAAGGAGTTAATCCCTTTACATTTGGAACAGTTTTCATACTCAACAGTGCTAAAGGCAAACAGTGCACCCAATTTTTCTGTGTTTCTTCTATCAATTTCCTAAGCCTATTCTTCAGTACCCCATTGTGCCGCTCTACTAGTCCTGCAGATTGGGGGTGATACACACAGTGATTCTTTAACGATATTCCGAAGTAATGACTAAGTTGCTGAATTGTTTGGTTCACGAAATGTGTCCCGTTATCACTATAAATCTTTTCCGGTATCTCAAATCTGGGTATAATTTCTTTAACAAGGACCATTGCAACCATAGCTGCATCTAGATTTTTAGTTGGAAACGCTTCTACCCATTTGGAAAACATGTCTATAATAACTAAGCAGTATTTCTTATTCTCACATTTATTCAATTCTATGAAGTCCATACAAATGGTATGGAAAGGATATGGCGGTGTTGGAAAATTTCCTCGCTTAGGCTTCAATGCCCCTTGTGCATGATGCTTGTTACAAACATGGCATACTGCACAAAATATTTTTGTATAGTTTGTAAACCCATAGGTTGTAAACACTCAATTCACTAACTGTACCATCCCCCCTGTTGAGACATGGCTCTGCCCATGGCTCAACAATGCTGCATATCTAAATAAATTAGATGGCAAAATTGGTTTCTTTTCCTTGGAGATGTACAGTCCCTTTTCGAGGATTGCTCCTCGTTTTATCCATTTTTGTTTCTCAAGATTTGTAGTAAGTGTCTGCATTGTTTTTAACATTTCTAAATCTAAAGTCTCTGAGGGTTGTAATTCCTCGCTCAAAAGAAAAGTTTCTGTGGCTGAAGCTGCCTGTTTTGCAGATGTATCAGCTCGTGCATTACCTTTTGAAATTCTGTCCTGTTGTTTCATATGAGCTACGCATTTGCAAATAGCTACTTTCTTAGGTAACTGAATTGAATCTAACAAGTCTAAAATAAGTTGCGCATGATTAATCGGTTTACCAGTAGATGTTATCATTCCTCTATTTTTCCACTGTTGCGCAGAAACATGTACAGTAGAAAAAGCATACTGACTGTCAGTATAAATATTCACTTTCTTACCTTTTGCTAAGGTACATGCCCTTGTTAGGGCAATCAATTCTGCTGCTTGTGCAGATAAGTTGTGTGGCAAAGATTTTTACTTCTAAAATTTCAGTATCAGAAACGACTGCATACCCCACTAGATTCTGTCCTGTAGGACACCTCCTGCATGAGCCATCCACATAGCATGTCACCTCGGCATCATCCAAGGGAACATCCGTAAGGTCTTGTCTAGGTAGTGTCTTTTGCTCAGTCTCCTGCAGGCAGCAGTGCTGTTTGCCATCTACAGGGGTTGGAAGCAAAGTTGACGGATTCAAAGTTGTGCATCATTCAATTGTCATATGAGGTTGGCCCAACAGAATGGTCATACAGGAAAGATGCCTAGCTGGAGAAAGATATGCTACTTTTTCTTGCAGTAAAATGATTGCGACTGCATGCGGCACTCTCAATGTGAGAGGGTGGAACAATACTACTGAGGCTGAAGCCTGCACTGCCATTGCAGCTGCAACTACTGCTTGTACACAATGGGGCAAAGACTGTGCCACTGGATCTAACTGTGATGAATAATAAGCTATGGGGCGTTGTTTGTCCCCATGTTGCTGTGTCAACACTGATGTCATATAACCTTGCTTACAATCTACAGTTTGAATAAACTGCTTGTTATAGTTTGGTAATCCTAAAACTAAGGATGATGCTATCAATTGTTTCTGCTTACAGAAAGCTGCTTCTGCTTCAGGTGTCCATTGTAATAAATCCTGTGCAGCCATCGGCTTTTTAAATATTAAATCCGCCAGTGGAGCAGATTCCAAAGCATAGTTTGGAATCCAACTCCGACAAAAATTAGTAGTTCCCAGGAAGGACATCATTTACTTCTTGGTAGTTGGTCTAGGTGCTTGTAAAATCACTGTTTTTCTGTCTTCATCTAATATTCTACCTTCTTTGGATATTGCATATCCTAAGTATTTAACTTGTTTTCTCCAAAGCTGTAACTTGTCTTTGTTTACTTTGTGACCTTGAGTAGCTAAGAATTGTAACAAAGCTATCGTGTCTTCTTTGCATTCTTGCTGGGTGGGGGCTGCCAGCAGAATGTCGTCTACATAAAGTAGAATCTGACTACCTTTCGGTGGGATAAATCCCGCCAGGTTGCTTGCCATTTCTTGTACAAATATCGTTGGACTTTCACAATACCCCTGTGGTAATCTGGTATATGTATACCGCTTTCCCTGAAATGTGAATGCAAACCAATATTGGCTGTCAGGGTGTATCAGTATCGAGAAAAATGCATTACTTATGTCTACCACTGAAAAATATTTCTGTTCTGGCTTTAAATCATTCAGTAAGGTATGTGGATCTGGCACCGTTGGTGCTCTAGGTATAACTGCGTTGTTCACTGCTTGTAGATCTTGGACCATACGCCATTCCCCGTTTGCTTTCTTGACAGGAAATAAGGGTGTGTTACATGGTGAATCAGGGGATTCTATTAAGACTCCTTCCTTGAGTAAGGCTGCTATGATAGGTTTGATTCATACATCTGCATCCTTTCTCAAGGGATACTGTCTTTTCTGGGGTCTAAAAGCTGACTTTGGAGTTATGGTAACAGTTCCTGCTGTTCGTATTAATCCTACATCTGATTTCCCTGCTGACCAGAGAATGTCTGGTATGCTTCGCAAGGCTTTTTCCTCTTCTTCTAATAATAGTAATACTCAGCTATCCTCACTAGCCTGTGAGTGTACAGCTGGGTGTGTCTGGATCTGTGATCCAGTTCAATTTCTGTTTCTGTACTCCTTGTTCTGAGAGTTCTAGTTCTGTCTGTTTTTCCCACCTCGTGACTTTCTCACCTAAGTCTGCCCATTTTAGAGTTTTATTCTTAGTCAAACTAACATGGGGCAGTCGATTAGATTTGTAGAGTGTCAAAAATTCCTGGGGCAATGAACAGCTTGCTACACTGTTTCCTTCTGCATCCCAGTACAAATTTCGCAATACCAGCCTATTTGCATGGTTCTGAAACAATTCTAGTTTATAATCTTTATCAGGACCTGGTCTATTACAGTAATATAGAGTACAATGCTACAAATGCTGTTTGTCATTGTCGAGGGAGGGGAACTTGCTGATAAGCTACATTCATTAGTTCTTTGGTTACTGCCCCTGGACCAGTCGTAACCAAGTCCTGGCTGTACCAATAATGCATTTCACCCTCCGGTCGCACTACAAAAGTGTCCATTTGTCGCTGTGCTTCCATACCCTGCATGGTTGGAACTACTACTGCTATGCCAAATATCTGCATTAAATCTCTACCCAAAAGATTCACTGGGCATTTTGCAGAAACTACAATTTTACTTTTCTGAGTCATCCCTGAATCAGGGTCTATTATTGTAATGTCTCGGGAGAGTGGCTCCCGATATAGCTGTCCGTTAGCTGCTTTCACTAGTATATAGTCTGGTGATTCTGTATCTTCCGGTAGTTTGGAAGGGTGTATCAGGGTCCGTGAAGCCCCTGAGTCGCACAAAAATTTAACTTCCCTCCCCTCCACCAGAAGCGTCACTTCCGGTTTTGTATCTGTTAAGTAAAGGTCTAAGCTCAAAAGAGCTAGGTCCAAAATTTCATTTTCTTCTACGTCTGTGTGTTCATATACATCCTCTACCCCTTGTGTCACATCCTCTTCACCTGCTATCACATTTACACTTACCTTTTCCTGCTCACTTTCACTCAATGATTCCTGACTATCATATAGTCATTCCTCATCCTCCTTATTTTCTGTAGTCACCTTCTTATTTAGCCTGCAATCCCTTGCTAAATGTCCCTTTTTCCCGCACTTAAAACACTCACTCTTTTTCTTTCTTTCTTTCTTCGAAATCTTCTGATCATTTGTCAGATTGTTTATTTCCCTGGGCATTTTTCTTACCCTTTTTCCCAGTTTGTACTACAAATACTTCTGACCCATCTTCTGCTGAAAATACTTGGGTTTTCTTTTTCTTTTTACTATTAAAATGTCTTTTTGCATGTCTAGCATATTCAAGTAAGGCTTGTAACCTACTTGTTCAATGATCTATCATATGCTTTGTAATGATGCTACTAATAGGTGCAATGCACCCTTTCAAAAATGCATTTTTTAATTGTTGTTCATACGGGGAATCATTCGCTTGATTTTCAGGAACTGTCATGCCACTATGATTGTTAAAGCATTCTAATAATCTGGCATAGTACCCATCTACTGTTTCTTTTTCCTGCTGTATACATTGATTAATACAAGTCCAATCAGCCCTAGGCTTCCACTTTTCAGAGATCCGGTCTGTCAGACCTTTCACTCTGCCATCTAGTTCTGCGTCAGTATGTGGGAGTGGTCTAAGTTGTGCGTCACAAGGATTCCAGCTGCCACAAATCATGTGCCAATCTGGACCTACAATTTGTCTAACTACATTTTCTACTTCCTCTCCATTCAAATGGTAAATTAATCTCATACCTTGTAAATCTTCTAAAAACTTCCTAAAATTCACTTTTGGGTGGGGAATACCTTCTGTGGCTTTCCGTATATCTTCCGGTGTCCACGGTCTATAAACTAAAAGAGTCGGATCTTGTCCTGCCTGTCCTGCCTGAGGATTCGGTACTTCTATGAACGGGCATATCTCTTCTTCACTCATAGCTTGTGATGCTCTATTTAACTCATTTAATTCAATTTCCCTCCTCAAGTCGCGTGTTCGAGACCTGGTCTCGATGGGATCCCTGACAAATGGTTGTGCTTTTACAGGGACAGCTGGGTATATCAGAGGTGGATCAGTACATCCACTCGCTTCATATTCTGGTAACGGAAGTGGAGGGGGCGAAGGAGGGGCCGTCGCTATTACTAAATTATTATCTTCTTTGTCTAAAAACATCATTTTTGAATTTTTAATTCTTTGTTCCCTACGATTTGCTTCCTCAAGCCACCTGTGTGCTTGAGGGACTCCTAATTGTCTTTGCTTTTTTAATTTGCCTTTCGCATCTATTTTTAACTGTTTTACAAGTTTCATAAGTGCGAGTTTATCTAAATTACCCTCAAATTTGTACTTATCGACCCATTTGGTATAATATTTAACATTATCAGAACGCTGTAATTGCATATACTTCACGTCTTCAGTTAGGGGCGTGTCCCGGGAGCTTTTTGTGCACTGATTTCCCATTGGTGTCTTAGCTAAGCTGTAAATTGTTACGTAACCCTTTCTATTACGTGGTACCACAGTTTATCTAGAATAACTGTCTGCCTATTCTGTTTCCCTGATCTATGACAAAAAACAGTAATACCTTCTTCTGTCTCTAATTTGCATAAGCAATTTACCTGACAAAAAAGAATAATTCTGTAACTAGTCCCTGATCTTGAAACAAAAATAAGGTAATTCCTCCTTACCTGACCCTCCGTGAGTTGATCCACCGGATTGTTGACTCGTCCTCCAATCCCCATTTCAAACGACAATTCAGTTGGAGGTCTTTCAAAGCAGAAGAGCCGATTTGGCCTCCTCTCCGTACGGATGCATGCCACCGGGCCCAATTCTGACCTAGGTCCAGAGAGAGATACGTATTCCGGTATGAAGGACCAATCTGTCAAAGGAAAAATATACTTTAAAAATGATCAAAACACGGTAGGTTCAGGTTAAGGCACTTTAATCTTGCAGCAAGGAGACAAAAACATGCTAATACAGAGTTTGTCTAATCAGAAACAGGAAATGCATTCATTTTTATAGGTTATCAAATTAATCCTGTCCTACCACGCTGACGTAACAAATTACCACCTTTTGGTCATCATCTGCTGACCATCTTTCCCATGATTTTCTGCTGATTTAAACAATTTTTATGTGAAGCATCCTGAGGAAAACAACATGGCCTTGGTTACTTTCAGTTAGATACTTGTTATGTTACATTCAAGATACTATAGCTAAATCGAACACAATGCTAGCAGTTCATTTCTCTAAAAAGCCTTTGTCTAACTTATCTCTAAACTACTGCAGCTGCAGAGGTTCCCATCCTCTGAACAAGTCTGTCTGTCTGAAATCATTACATTTATTCAATGGTATATTGTCTATTCATATGCTTCTGACATATTAAAAACACTTAATTATTAATTTGTTATTAAGCAAACACATATTAATACATATTTTTCTAACAACAAGCACACCAAACAAACAGAAATCCACACACATACACCTAAAATCTGATACCTAACCCTACACTAAACTATGCACACACTACTAACTACCCACTTACCTTAACCCAAACCCTAACCCTAAGGTCCGTCACTATCGCACACTCACCTCACCCGCTCCCTAACCCTAACTCACTTAAATCTGCCCTAACCCTCATGTCCACTCAATCGCACACACACCTAACCCGAGCCTTAACCCTAACTCACCTAAATCACCCTAACACTCACATCCACACAATTGCCCACTTACCTGAATCCGACTGGTAACTTTCCACCATAACATTGAAAATACCGAAGCAACAGAAACGGACAACCAAATTCTTTCCCTAGGAAAAAATTTGAGTTTCTGCTGCTTCGATATTTTGCAGTTTCGCGAAAATAAGTTCGATCAATCAGCGTTCGCTTTTTTAAGTGTTCGAGGATATAATATAGACCCTGAGGTAATGTAGGGGGCATTTTGGCCATTGAAAACTAACATTAACACAGCTTGTAGAAAATGAAATGCATCATTTTTACCACTGAACATGCCCACCTCACCCCACCCCTCAAGGAAAAAAAAGTTAACCACATTCACTGAAACAAAAATAACTAAAATGAATGAGAACACACAGTGGATACCATAGACCTGATTTAACGTTTGACCACAGCAGTTAAAAGAAATGTATGGCACTAATTTACACAGAGTAATGATGTATTAATGAACATACCCAACAGCAGCACTGGTCGTAATCAGATTATAATGAAAACAGTACATTGTAAGTTTATTGAAGACATCACTAAAACACAAAATACAAAGTTTGCTACTTATAAAAGCAAACTACCCTGTAACAATGACATGGTTTAGCACAATCTCAAATACACTGCATTAACTTCTCTGCATGCATCCACAAAAAAAGAAATAAACAGGAAAAAAGTCCGTAAACATTTTAACTTTTAAAAATACTTCTTGCAAGAGAAGTAAAATAAACTACAATGTACAGCAGACTCCAAGGGCTCCTTTTACCGCAAAACATAGCAATTAAGAGTAATTTTCCCAGCACAGCGATGCAATAAACAGGCCCAAGTAAAAGCAGCATACCCATATTCACATTACAAGCAAAGCAGGACATTTTGACCTTATTAAAAATACATAAAAAATTTAATGCACTCATTTACAAGTATAAATGAAAACAATCTTGAAACAGCTTTGGCAAGCTGGCAACATGTACCTACTAGAATAATAAATGCACTACATTAACTGTTAACATTACCTCTCAAAAGGTAGACTTGTACCACATACACAATGACTTGCAAGAACTAACAGGAAAAATTACCCAAACAGTATATCCTAACTTCCTGAAAACAGCATTAAATTTCACACATTTTCACACAAAAAAGTGCAAACTATGCTCAAACATTTTCTATCTGCAAACAGAAAATACCCAGAAAAAGCTACGACAATAGAAATACATCACACTAAATTTATATTTCACTGCCCCGCACCAGAAATAAACAACTTCTATACACACAGTTCAGTCTTTTAAAAGTAATGCTTCCAAATCATACCCCCAAAAACAATAACAATTACATATACATATAGGTTTTATACCTTTAAAAACTACTACTCAAAAATCTCAAAATAACCACTGCACAGAATTAAATAATATGTACTGCACCCCCATCTACCTCTAAACATTAAAAAATTAAACCACAATATATTCCCATTTTAAACTACTACTCAAAAATCTCAAAAAAAACACTGCACAAATTTAAATACTGCATACTACATCCCCATCTACCTCTAAACATTAAAAACTTAAATAAAGCACAATATTTCCATTTTAAATAACTAAAGCCACAAAATACTATGTTATGTACTTACCAATATCACAGTTTTTGCTGGGCTAGCTTGCTTCCTTCCTGCTGGAATGGCTAGTTGGATGACTGGCTCTGTCTGCTTAAGTGGCTGGGCTGGCTGGCAGGCTCCATTGCTGGCTAGCAGGCTCCCTTGCAGGCTGGCTTCTTTGCTGGCTGGCTGGCTTCAGGATTTTCAGATCTTTTTTTCCTTTCCAGCTGTAGAGCACTAAAACAAAACTGCTCTACAGCTGCGACCTTTATTGGGCTCTTCTAGGTAAATCCCCGCCCCTCCAATCCCTGCAGCCAGCTACTGTTTGAATTACACCACCCGGACATAGCAGAGAATCCCTCTAACTGCAGGTCTGGGTTGATGATGTAGCCGCATTGCCATGGAAAAACCGGAAGTATTTTCAGCTTTTCCAAGGCAATGGCAATTCGCAAGTGCGAAAAGGGGAAAATGGGACTTTTAAAGTCCCACTGTTGGTGAATGCTGGAAGCGGGATGAAAAGGCTCAACCCGTGAGTGTTCTGCTGACAATGGGATGGGTGGAAACCGTAGCCCAACCAATGCTTCATGTCCCTGCCCAAGTAGCTGACATGCACACTCTTTGAGGATTGATTTATACACACACACACACACACACACACACACACACACACACACACACACACACCTGGGAAAGGCTGGCACAGGTTTTCTAGCTATGCTCCCTTTTGCTCAAACTATAAGGTGGTTATCACTTCCACCAGCTAACTTCTTATCAGCTACTTTAATGCCCTTAACAAAGGTTGTCCAGTCTTACTATGTAATATTAATTTTAATACAAATGGAAGTTTAACTAAGAGCAAGGCGATTAGGAGTGACCCACAGGGTAACCAAATAAATATATAAGTACTCTCAAAACTTAAGTATGTCTCACAAAGTTCAGCCACAATGAAATGTTTAAATATATTTAATAATAAATAATAAAATAAGAAGAAAATACTCAGTATATATTCACAATGACATCAGAGTTCAAAATTCACAGGAAATATTTAAAACAACAATGCCAGACAGTCTCAAATAAAGAAAAATATCTAAACTATGCTTCACTATATTCCTTACTGAATCTAAGAGCATTACTATACCCTAGTTAACTTACTTAAGAGCAAGGCAGATGTGAATAGATCTTCTAGTTGTAATGTCAAAGACAGAATACAGAATACTTTGTCTCTCTAAGACACCTCTCAAATTAATATCTCAAATATTACTGCTGAGATAGCTTGCAGAATGACTTGATTCTTGTCATCTGACTCTATCCCAGGTGAAAACCCCGCTGCTGGAAGCTAGCAGTATTTAGCATCTACCTGTGAAAATACACAGACCTCAGATCTTTGGCAGATGCTTGAAGTCGTAAAACAATTGCCCTCCTTTATGTTTTCAAAACTAGTAATTAGTTCACCTTAAAGATGATGCAGAGGGCCCCTAGTGTAGTCATTCTGTCTCTAGCTGCCATAAAGTAATTTAATTTCAACTATTTTTCTGAAGTTAATCTCCTGTATTCCAATTTCCACTGTTAATATATATATATATATATATTTATATATATATATATATATATATATATATATATATATATATACATTTAAACAGTTACAATAGTGAATGTATATTTCTGTTCTCTTCCAGAAGGGCACACTGTGGATATGTCTTTAAGCTTAGCACTTTACAAAATACCTTTTTTTAACATGCATGTCTTTACAAACAAGTTTGATATGCACATAACATACAATTCTAATACAGTTGTAGCACAAGCATCTTATATAGATTATGTTGCTGTTCACAAATGACATATAATTATTTACAAAATTCCAGATAGCTGTGCTGGCAGTATCTCCATTTGTCACACTTTCATTGATACATCTTATGTACATATTTTTCAATTACTTCATCTACATCCCCCTCATTCAGCAGTTTGTGTTGCATTTTCACCAACTGCCACATAAGTAGACTCCCCAGCCTTTGCCTGTTGCTATAACTCTTTCTGCCAAATTTCATACCCCTAATAAATATCTCCACTGAGATACTCATTTGTTCTAATAAGATCATGGACACTTGAGCTGCCATTAAATAACATTTCCTAATTAAAATACTAATCTTCATACCCCCTTTACTTTGTTGCATCACAACTACCCCATACCTAGAGTGTGCCCCAACCATTAACTTCCTAATTAACATATATCATATTTATATATATATTTTGCAAGGAAAAGTCTAATTATTGCTTAATATAAAATAATCCACAGAATAGTTGGTCCTGTACAATTAATGTTCACTATTTGATATCCTATATTGATATAACAGCTGGCTAGTTTCCAGACCTTGACTCATTCCCTCCAGTAGAGCTCTTTTGAGTGTGTACCTTTAACTCCTAGTGGGCATGGCTTCAACATTTAAAAATTGAAGTTATTACCTTACATTTTTAACAAATACCCATTGACAGAGGTCATATATCAATACAATTGTGTTTGCTATCATGTATGCTTCAAGATAAAATTTTCCGATACCTTGTATGTAACATGGTTTTGGAATTATTAATGCAAATATGATCAGGCAATATTTGACGCCTAGAGGAGCAGTAGGGTGCAACTGCAGAAACGCCTGGAGACGTCACTCGGCTGTAATGAGCCTTCTGAACACCAAAACCATTTACAGCTCAAGAAGAGCTGAAGAAAACCATTAGTTTTGGTGCCAAGCCCTTCAGAACTTTCCTTCTACTGGACAGCAGCCCTGTTGTGGGCTTTTAGGGGTTGATGGCCGTCTATATTTTCAACATTGTTGGGCAGATAAGTTCAATTCAGGAGAAAAAATCCATATTTTCATAATTTAAATTTCAGACAGAATCTTAACCTTTTTCTGTAAAATTATTTATTTTAAGCTAGGAAAAAGTGTTTTATTGGACAGGTACGTGACTGCCAATCACTTTTTACAGTGAAGTGCGACTTTTTACTTTTGTGTAAAAAGTTGTTTAAACTGTAATTTATCTTTGTTTTTTTTTTCCCTTTTTGAAACAATTTAAAATTACTTTTAGGGGCTGGATTAAATGTTTGTCATGTGTTTCACTGTATGTTTTGGTGGAGAAATACTTTTTTCTTCCCTTTTAGGCTTCATCTTTCATCTTCATCATGGAACAACTTACTAGCTCCTCAATTCTTCTTTTCTTCAACCAAAAAAAAAGAAGAACATTGTATCCATCTTTTCCCCCTTCAGCAGGCTACAAAGTTGGCTTATCCACAAATGAGTGAATCTGCTGTGACCATTTCTGGCTCGTCAGATCTTTCTTCTTTTTCTTCTTCCCTAGATCCATTTTGGTGTAGTCCCTTCAGCAACCATTTACAAAGGGTTTGACACATCCACTACAGGTGTTGGAGTTCCCTTGGTGGCCCAGGGCGAGCCAGTGTTACTGGTCTTAGAGGAAGGAGTAGGGAATACCTGTCTGCTTAACTTAACTGAGATACTTGCCTCCAGGGGTGATATATCTGACAGGAGGCAGTCTACTTCTTTGAAGATTCCTGATAAGAAGGAATAGAAAGTTAAACATTTATCTTCCCCTGTCTCAGTTATTTTGGACAGGAGTGATTTATTGGGTTTAGCTTCATACTTAGCTGAGGTTTTTGACCCTCCTCATTCAAGTATTATTGGTAAAAGAAAAATAAATTCTTAAATTTCTGAAAATTCCCAGTTTAATAAACAGAGTAATTATTCTGAGGGTACAAATGGGGTGGGGGGTTCAGAGCATACCCTCTGTGCAGACTAGCTATTTTATCTTGGGCTATATCAGTTCATTACAATCTCTCTGTCTCTCTCTCCCTCTGTGTCTACAAGTATCTTACATTCCATCAGAGCAGAATTTTGTAGCAGACAAGCTGAGCAGGACTAAGCCAGACTGTCATAAATGGAAATAGAGTCAGGGGTCTTCCAGGATTTGATCCAGCTGTGGGGAACACCTCAAGTAAATCTCTTTGCCTCCATTCACAAGAAACAACTGACAAAATTCTGCTCCACGACCCCTTGCAAACAGGCTTGGAAAACCAATGCATTCTGATTTCCTTGGACAGCAATGTTTCTGTATGTTTTTCCACCCATTCTGCTGATATCTAGGGTCATTTTGAAGATTAAGAATGACTCATTCAAAGATCATTGTAGTCATTCTCTTCTAATTCAGGCAATAGTAGATATTCATCATATTGATCACTTCTTCAGCAGCCTTAGCTACAGAGGTTATATCCTGCCACGTATATAACAGCTGGCCAACTTCCTAAGGTTCATGGCAATTTCCATGCATCCAAACCATTAGTCAGCTCAAGATGAGCAAATTAAAAAGACATGTTTGGACACCAACACCTTCAGAGCTTCCCTACCGTTGAACAGACCACTCCTCTATGGGCTTTCAGTGATTGATGGTTGGCTTGTGCTGCTATTCCTTTGCTGGGCAGATAAGTTCCCTTTGGGGATAAAAATCTTCCATGTTATAAACATTTTGTTTTATTCTACTCTATTGTTTAGGAAAGTTAATTTTAAGCTGAGAGTGTTTGTTTTTATGGACTGTCATGATACTTGACATTACTTTTAAATGGGAGTGCACTTTTTTTCCATTAGTTTAAAAGTTGTTTAAAGTAATTGAAACCATTTTTTAGTGGATAAACTGTGTTTATTATAATTTGTGGGGCTGACAAAGTATTCTAAAATGTTTTTTACTCTGTTTTTTGTGTGAAAAAAGAGACTTTTAAAACACTTTGTCAGCCCCACAAAGTAAAATGAACACAATTTTTCCACAGAAAAATTATTTTCAGTTAATTTAAACAACTTGTAAACTTTCAGGAAAAAAGAGGGCTCCTATTTAAAAGTACAGTACAGTCTCATGACAGTCCATTAAAAACAAACTCCTACCTTTAAAATATCTTTGTTGAAGAGAAAAGCATTGATATTAAACAAATGGAAGGTATTTTCCTCAAAGGGAACATATCAGCCGAGCAAGGGAGCAGCACAAGCCAACCGTCAGTCCTCAAAAGCCTCAGAGCAGAGTACCAAACTTGTCTTTTTATCTCAGCATAAGCTGCCTCACAGTTTGGGCTCATGGAAGGTGCCCTGAAGCTTTGAAAGCTGATGGACTGTTATATCCTTGACAGGATATAACCTCATATAGCTAAGGCTACTGTTTTCAAATCCCAGTGCTGGGGCTTGTCAGAAAAGAAATCACTTGATGAAAAAAGCAAATTTCCTTAAATCCATGTCTCCCATTCTCTTTCACTGTTCTAAAACAGTCAGTTTCCATGAATACCTCGGACTTGCTTGCGGAGCAGTTTTAGGAGACATAAAAGAACAAGGTTTGTGAGACAACAAGGACAGACACAAGTGCATAAATATAAAACAGATGCTTGCCCTGTACTGTCAAAGTACTCAATTCTCTGAATCATCTTTGGCCCCCTGTACCTCTTCAAGTAGTTACAGACAGTACCACAGTCATGTGGTACTTCAACAAGCAAGGGGGAACCGAGTCATACCCTCTTTGCAGACTAGCTACATTTGCTTGGCATATAGCATCTCAGCACAATCTCGCTTTACAGGTATCCTACATTCTGTCAGAGCAAAACTGTGTGGCATACAAGTTGAACAGGACAAGGGCAAACTGCCATGAGTGGAAACTTGACTGGGATATTCCAAGATTTGATTTGTCTGTGGGGAGTTGCTCAAGTTGACCTATTTGCCTCCTCTGTGTACAGTTAGCTGGGAAGATTCTTATGCAAGACTCCATACAAAAAGGCCTGGAGGGCAGATGCCTTTTCCTTTTTTTGGACAGGAATGTTCCTGCATGCTTTTCCTCCCTTTCCATTGATATCCATTGTACTTCTAAAGATTGAGAAGGAAATCCCAAGATCATTGTGGTGACTCCTTTCTGGCTTAGGCAACAGTGGTTCTCCCTTCTTTTGCAAAATGGCCAGGGGCAGTTATCACCTTTCTCATAGAATGGATCTACTTACACAAGATTAGGAGTATTTGATATATCCTAACCCCAGTCAACTTCATTTGACTGCTTGGATAATGTGGTATGAAAGCCTGCTACTAGAAAATCATATATTAGTAAATAGAAAAGGTTTTCTAGTTGGTGCCAGCAACAAAACCAGCACTCATTCAGGGCTAGCTGTGTTCTGGTTTTGCAATATTTGTGTGAGTTACTATCCAATGGCCTTTCTTACTCCTCTATCAAGGTTCATTTATTGGCCATTATAGCATGTTTGCCCATGGATCCTCCTCTTTTGATGCATTCCCATGCCAAAATGTTTTTAAAAGGGGCTTTGCATAAGAGGCCTCCAAGAAAACTAGTGCTCCCTCTCCTTGGGATCTTAATTTTGTGTTAGAGAAGCTAACACTCCATTTCAACCAGCTAATCTGGCTCACTTGAAGTTCTTTATAGGTTCATAGATTAGTACTAGGCCAAATGCCCTTGTGGGCCATTTTAAGCCTAGTCAGTTATCCCATGTGAGAATCAAACCCTACACCTTGTGTTTGAAAGGTAAACACCTTAACCATTTTGCCAACCTCACACCTCTCAGCCCTACCAAGTCTCAATCCCAGGACATTGTCTCCAACAATCACACCAACATACCACGTTACCATCCAACCTGTTTTAACATGGAAAACTGTTTTACTGATTGCTGAGACCTCTGGAAGAAGGGTATCTGAATTAAAAGCTCTTATGATAATTCAGTCCTATCTCATTTTCCACAGAGACAGAGTTTCTTTGAGAAATAGTCCTTTTTCAATGCCTAAAGTGGCATCTGAGTTTACTTTAAAGCAAGCTGCCCATCTCCATGTTTTCTTTCTTGAACCTAAAAATGAGGGAGAAAGGATACTCCATACCTTGGATGTTCACAGACACCTCAGGTACTGTCATGACAGAACTAAATCTTTAAGTTCTTTAGATCATTTGTTCATTTCTTGTAAAGGTGAGAAGAAGGGACAACTTGTACCAAAACAGATTATTTCCCAAAGGTTGTCGCAAGAGATTACCTTTTGTTTTATTCACCACACAAAACTATTTCAGGCAGGGTCATGGCCCATTCTGTCAGGGCATTGACTTCATCCATGACATTTTGGAAAGGGTTGGATTCTAGAAGTATTCAGGAAGCAGTAACTTGGCCATCTATACATACATTTTTAAAGTGTTACACGCTTGATTTCACCTCTAGGTCTAGATCAGGCTTTGCTAGGGCAATTTTCCAGAGGATCCTGGACTTTTCCTCTTCTACCTCCTAAATGTAGTATGCTAGGGTAATTTACCCATATAGCTAAGGCTACAATAGTAATCAATATGACTGACATAGTACAGTTGTGTAAGTAAACTAACCATAGCAGTCGATGTTCGATTGATTATTGCTGCAGTAGCCACTCCCTCCCTCCAACCCCCTTGTTTTTTGGTGTGTTTTTTAAGCCAGAGTGTGAATATTTATTTTTGTTGTTCTTAGCATTTTCCTTTCAGGGCCCAACTTCCCTCTCTCTGTTGGTATGAAAGCTCTGAATGGCTTGGTACCCAAACCTGTCTTTTTAAGTCAGCTTTGCTCAAGCTGACTAATGTTATACATGCGAGTGAGGTGCCTTGGAGCTTAGGAAGCTGGAGGGCTGTTTATCCTTATCAGGGTATATCTCATACAGATAAGGCTACTGCAGTAGTGATCATTCAAACAGCTAGTGTTATGTTAAGTTTACTTACACGACTGTACTTTTCCCCTCCTTTTGGAATAGCCTGGGGCAATTACCGCAAGCTTCTTCACAGACTGGACTTATTCATACATGTCAGGGGTTGATACACCTCAGCTTGAAACAACTTCAACTGACTGCCTGAGTGATACAGTTTAATATCTTTTGGGCAGCTATTTTCTGAGGATGTACAGCATATGTTAACAGAGTCAAAGAAATGTACTACTATGAAATTATATAATAGTGAAAGGAAAGGATTTTCTTGTTGATGCCAAGACGTGAACTGTGACCCTTTTAAGACTAATATTTTCCTGGGTCTATAATATTTGTTTGTTTACTATCCTCTAGCTTTTCTTACTCATCTATCAAGGATAATCTGTCAGCCATTTCAGCATATCTGCCCTTGGACCCCCCCCCATACATTCTAATGTCAACGTATTTTTAAAAGGGGTATTGCATACCCAGCCACCCAGAAAATAGGTGTCTTCTCCTTGGAATCTTAGCTTTATTTTGGAAAGGTTAGCCCTAACTCCATCCATTTCCCTGTCTTCTTTCCAAAACCTAAGAATGAGGGAGAAAGGATTCTTCATTATCACAATGTCCACAGACAGCTCAAATATTATCTTGACAGAGTTAAAATGTTCAGAAAATCTAATCAGCTATACATAGGTTCATAGCTTCATAGGCATTTACTAGATTAACAATCACAAGGGCCTTTTTAAGCCTAGCCATGCATCCCAAATCTCTGACAAGTTCTGATACCCTTGATAAGTGAAGCAGGGACTTGGGAGATGAAACATTTACAAGCTAGGGCCTGGGCTATGAACAATTTACAGGTTGCCTGTGTCCATTAGAGACAAAGGTGCCAATCCAGGAATGAATTTCCTGTTCCCTATCCATTTGTCCAGATTGCACTTGAATTGAGTTAGAAAGGAACTCTGCTTCACATAGATGGGGACCCTCTTCCAGAGACAGGGTAATCTCTGGGATACATACCTGTCTCTCCAACAGGTCCTGTTTATATCACAGGCAAGGTTTAAGTCTTTAGAACAGTTAATTCTGGTGCTGTTTGTTTTGCAGATATGCAGGAGGTCCATTCGAGTGAGGTCTGACAATGCCCTGTATGTCAGGCATAGATCTCCCCTCAAAAGCCTGTAGGAGACAGAATACAGGGATAGAGCCCTGAGGTGGTCTACATAGGACATTTTCCTTAAGCCCTGTATTCTTTTAGTGAGGAACCTCTGTCGAAATTCCAGTTGTATGATATGCCTGGTTAAGTACATACCAAAGGGGCATTGTACTCAATGATAGATGTGACGAATGTCGAATAAAGTGGAACAATGACTTCCTTGGACTTAGATGCCATGCCTTTGTTTAAAAGTTGTGTGACACAGAATGATTTCCTCACTACAGATACATGATGGTCAAAAGGTAGATTACTATCTATGTGTGTTCCTAAGTCCCTGACTACTGGGTCAACTCTAAGGGGTGTGTTTTCAATATGATAGTTACCAGGGGTGGATGACTTCCCAAAGGATAATATTACGCATTTCTTGGCATTTAGTTTTAGTCTACAGCTGTGACACCAGTTATTTGTTTCTATCAGGCTGTCAGCCCCACCTGGAGAACATTCATGCCATTATGGGATTCAGTGACATCTCCTAATTTGCAATCATCTGCAAATTTAGTCAGCCAGAGATCACTGACATTGGCTTTGACTTCAGAGAAGTAAATGCCAAAAAGGAGCGGTCCAAGGACTGATCTCTGAGGGACTCCACTTGTGACTGACATCTTTGTAGAGGTGGACTTCCCAATTCTAACTTTCTGGGTCCTGTCTGTGAGCCAATTTGCTATCCACCAGGTGACACATGAGTTTGTACCTAATCTCTTGAGTTTGTCAACAATGCCTGAGTGGGGTATTGTGTCAAATGCCTTGGCGAGGTCAAGGTAGGCAGTGTGAACCATTTTGCCCTCATCCATTGCTTTGGTGATCTTCTCAAAGAAGTCCACCAGGTTGAGTAGGCGTGATCTGCCCTTGATGAAACCAAACTGGGTTGGGTCAAGTGTCTGGAGTTATACTATATCACTATTGATCATTTTCATGATAATTCATTCCATGGCTTTACATGTAAGACTAATGAGGCTTATGGGTCTGTAGTTTCCAGGGTCTGTAGATGGTCCACCTTTGTGCAGAGGAATGACTGTTGCTGTTCTCCATTCATAAGGCATGGGGCCTGTTTGGAGTCTATAATTAAATAGCAATTCCAGAGGCCCTGATAAGTCATGTTTCATGTGGTTCAGAAGGTATCCTGGGATATTGTCTGGGCCCACTAATGCAATGTTCTTGGCCATAGAGCGAGCTTTAAAGACCTGTTCCCTAGTGAATGCAGGGGGAGATATATTTGATGATATTTCCTGAGGGGAGGGTGTGGGGGAGAGATGGG
Source organism: Protopterus annectens (assembly GCF_019279795.1). Lineage (NCBI taxonomy): Eukaryota > Metazoa > Chordata > Ceratodontiformes > Protopteridae > Protopterus > Protopterus annectens. The sequence continues at coordinate 706,072,028 of NC_056734.1, forward strand.
TAAAGTTGGAGCTGTATTTATCTACTGTAGGTTTGCTGTATCTTCTGGCTCAGTATAGGTGGTTTCATTTACAATGAGCTCTGCTCACAATTTTGTATTGCCTTTGAAGTTGCAGACATAGCTAAAAATGCCTTGTGGTTGCCCTTGGCCTGGGAGGCCAAATTCACCTCAAATTTGGCTTTGGTAGTCTTTATTTGTCCTCTTAGATGTTTGCATAGTTTGACGAGAGTGCTTTTATCCTGCTGGGTGCTGCACCTCCTAAGTTTTGTCATAATGTTCTTTTGTTATACAGCCTATTGATTTTGTGATTCCACCAGGGTGACTTGTTTTTTGAGTTAGTTCTGTACTTCTTCCTGGTGGGTACAGCTGCCTCTATGCAGCTATTAACACGCTTGCACAGGGTTTCTATGAAAAGTTCTGAATAGGCAGCATTGTTCTCAGGGTTTATGGGGATTGACATTTTGTCAGGTTATCACTTAATAGCAGGCGTTTAGCCTTAGAGTAGTTCCAACTACTTTAAGGCTAACCTCCTGCTATTAAGTGATAACCTGGCAAAATTTCAATCCCCATAAACCCTGAGAACAATGCTGCCAGGAGGTTAGCCTTAGAGTAGTTCCTGAATATTCCAGGTTTAGCTGGGGGTCCAGATTTTATTTTTACTTCAAAGGAGACCATTTTGTGGTATGACCTTACCAGGGAAGACATTATAGTAGGGGGTGTGCAGCACTCTCCCATATTAATGAGGACCAGATCCAGTATGGCTGCACCTCTGCATGGTGTATTGACTATCTGGTTCAAGGAGTTTGTGTTTACAGAATCCAGGTATTTCTGTACCTGTATGTTTTGTGTTGTATAGGATTCCCAGTTAATAGTGGGGTAAAGTCACCCGTGAATATGGTATTGGGTTAGATGGTTAGTGTTTTTAACAAGTTTAAATACATGGCATAGGTTTCCTGTGTCATAGAGGGGGACCTATAGCTGGCAAAGAAGTGATATTGGATTTTGCCTATGGTGATTTAAACATGGAGCAGCTCAAGTGCATTGTCCTGTTTGACCAGCCTTGAGGTATATTTATTTTTGATGTAAATAGAGACACCTCCACCTTTAGTCCCTGTCTGTGTAGTAGTTGGTCTAAATGTGTGGAAGGCATTATAAACTTGCATTGCTGGTGTGCTCTCTGTGGCTTTAAATCATGTCTCAGTGACTGCACAGACATCAACATTCTCTAGGGTGAAGAGAGATTTTAGGGAGTGGAGTGTTTTGTTTAGACTTTTGCTATGTCGGAAGTACTTTCAGTTTGGCAATGCCTAAAAAGGGCACTATGGGGGGAAGACAATGTTTTACCTTTATTCAAAAGCCTAGAGGGGAGAGGTGCAGACCATCCCTGGCAAAGCAGTGTGGTCTGTTGATCATGTCTTTCCAAGCTGACAAATACTCCACCCCTTTAGAATGACACCAGAAACTAAGCCAATTATTAAAGTCAATCATCTTTTGTTTGTATTGTGGCATCATCTTTGGAGAAGGTAAAATGCTGCTCAGTGCTAGGCTCGTACGAGACTTAGACACATATTCCAAGAGCTCTTTGAAGTCTCTCTTCATATAGTCTAGGGAGGTATGTCTCAGGTCATTTACTCCCACATGGACTGTGACTGTCATACTGGTACTTGTGGTCCAATGACCTGAGTGCATGTGTTATGTGGCAAATCCTAGCCCCCGATAAGCAACTGATCATAAATTTCTTCTTACTAAGCCTGGTGAGAGGGACATCAGTGTGTCTCATGATGGAGTCTCCAATGACCAGAATGTTGGATTGTGTGGTGGCTTGCCTTATGGACTTAGATGTAGAGGCTCCATGAGATGTGGCTCTGTGTGTTGATGTGGGTGTTGTTTTAAAACAGTGCATTTGGGGCTGCTGAGGGTATTTGTTATGTGTACTTCATCTAGGAGGTCTTTGTCGTTTAGGAAGATTATATTTAAGTACCTCAGCATATGTGGGTCTCCATGTCTGCTTTGAATTGTGTGTGATGGGTGCAGTGTGTGTACTACTGACAACCTTATTGACATTAGGAGTACTTTTATGTGACAGATTTGCCTCCAGTGACATTGTATAAATACATCTCTCACATACCATATTAGTTTGTTTGAGAATTAGCTGGTTGTCAGTAAACATGAGGCAATTTCTACATTGCCTCAAGATGCCCATATGCACCAAGCTGGTAATGGAAATAGTGGAAAAATTTATATCCATGGCAACAGACACTTTTTTATTGATTAGATAGCTAGAGTGAGAATATAAAGCAATGGCAGGAGTATTTGGTTTGCAACACTGGGGACAGTGCTCGTCACTGCAAACTAGTTGTCCTGTGTGCAACTAGGTATTTGAGAAATTTCAGTTGTGCTTTTACAGGACAAATGTCACTCAAGGTGTCTGAGTCTGTACAGGGCATGGCCAAACACTTGAGGGAAACTAATATGTAGACACTGAAAATTCAAGGATTAAGTATTTAGGCAGATATTCTGAAGTTAGAAACAAATCAAGCAGTACTTACTGAAAACAAAAAATTAGCTTGTCAAGAATGGAAAGAGGGGAGTCACATGAATGGCTACTGCATGGCTACTACTAGAGCTGGTCTCACCACAGCTTCACTGTGCTGGGATACAATGCTCCTTTGCATCTTCTCTCACCAGAAGAAACAGCACCAATCCCAAGATGAGAAACAGGCCACAGCCTGCAAGGGTCTGTAGACTAGTTGTAGTTTTTTTCTAGTAGATGCCTTGAATAGCAACCAGACCAATCAGGAATGTTAAGCACAGATACTCACTGTCCAACCAGAAACAGTCATTAATGAATGCACTCTGCTCCTTCTCTCACCAGGAGCAGAATATAAGCACAAATTCCAAGATGTCACCTATGAAGCAGTTATTAGGCTTTCTGGTGATCAGCAGACTATACTGTCTTTGTGTTTCTTCTCTCACCAGGTGAAAACAGAAGCACTAACCCCAAGATAACTACTGAGAGGCAGAATGTGGGCTATTCAGTAACTGGTGGTCTTGCAATAGATATTTAAAGGTAAGATGAAAAAATGGTTAATATTATAAATACTGCAGTGTGCACTAATCAGGTAGATATGAAAAAGGGGGTAATCAAAGTTTCAGCTGTCTAAGTGGAGAGCCACTAATTTTAAAAGAGCAAGATAGATTGAAAGGGGGGTGGCCAATAAATTTAAATAGTTGAAGGGAAGTGATTTCACAAAATGATAATTTTGTGCTTACTCACAACAGCCAGTGAAAGAGGAGAGGGAAGGAGACGTGGTCAAATTAACATAAGGGGCAGGAAACTAGAAAGTGAGTTTGCGTGGAATTTAAGGAGTTTGAGTGTGTTTTTTAGAAAGAGAGTTATGTTTAGGAACACAACAGCACTAGGGTGGGATGGTGGGAAAATTCTGTGTGACTCACAAAAGACACAACTGTGGTCTCTTTCCAAGTTTTAATATGCAGTTCAAAGCAGAATACAAGTAAAACACAGTGCAAAGAAAATAAATCATACTATACAAAATAGATGAAGGCAGTAAGGTAATACAAAATACAAGAAATCAAAAGCAAACTAACCTTTCTCTCACAGCATGTTGTGTCAGAGTCTTGGTGAGCTTTTCCAATAAAGCTTTGAAGTGTTTTATTTTAGCCCTTAAATAGAAGGTTTAGTTCCTTGCTCCACCTCTCATTTCACAGGTAATTAAACTTAACCGACTTGTTCTGACTTCTGTGTGACTCCTTATTTGAACAGTTCTATTATTTGACTCATAAGAGACACAACTGTGGTCTCTTTCCAAGTTTTATATGCAATTCAAAGCAGAATACAAGTAAAACACAGTGTAAAGAAAACAAATCACAGTATACAAAACAGAAGAACACAATAAAGTAATACAAAATACAAGAAATCAAAAGCAAAATAACTTTTCACTCACAGCAAGTTGTGTGTCAGAGTCATGGTGAGCTTTTCTGGTAAAGTTTTGAAATGTTTTATTTTACTCCTTAAATAGAAGGTTTAGTTCCTAGCTCTACCTCTCAGTTCACAGACAGTTAAATTTAACTGACTTGTTCTGACTTCTGTGTGACTCCTTAAGTGACCTATTCTGATGTGTAACTCACAAGAGACACATTTGTAGTCTGTTTACAAATTTTAATATGCAATTCAAAGCAGAATACAAGTAAAACACAGTGTAAAGAAAATAAATCACAGTATACAAAATAGAAGAAGGCAATAAAGTAATACAAAATACAAGAAATCAAAAGCAAACTAACCTGTCCCTCACAGCAAGTTGTGTCAGAGTCTTTTTGAGCTTTTCCAGTACAGCTTTGAAATGTTTTATTTTACCTCTTAAATAGAAGGTTTATTTCCTAGCTGCACCCCTCAGTTCACAGATAATTAAACTTAACTGACTTGTTCTGACTTCTGTGTGACTCCTTAATTGACCTGTTGTAATGTTTGACTCACAAGAGACACAACTGTGGTTTCTTTCCAAGTTTTAATATGCAGTTCAAAGCAGAATGCAAGTAAAACACAGTGCAAAGAAAAATAACAGTACAGAAAATAGAAGGCAATAAAGTAATACAAAATACAAGAAATCAAAAGTAAAATAACCTTTCCCTCACAGCAAGTTGTGTCAGAGTGTTGGTGAGCTTTTCCAGTAACAAAAAAACAAACATTTTTATTAAGGTAAGAAAGATGGAAAACTTATGTCAAAGCTGACTATTTACAGTAAATGCTCAATGATTTCAACCTCCATCCCCCTTATTTTTGCATAATTTTTGTTGCCAGGGTGAGGAATTACCAAGCATTTACCTTTTTAAGGGCTCTAGCCTTCTTCTTTCAGTTAGCTTGAAAGCTCTGAAGGGCTGGCTTAGCACCCAATCCACAGGTTTTCTTCAGCTCTGCTCAAACTATCAGAGGTTTGGACACATGGATGATGCTGTTAAGCACTGGCATATGGCCAGCTGTTATATTCTATACAAGATATAATCCATATAGCTAAGGTGACTACAGCAGTGATTATTTGAACAGCTGATTCTATGGTAGTTTACTTAGGCAACTGTAGATGAACTTGCTGAAGAGATATTCTTCAACTTCCAGACATTTTCTCTTAAACATTCTTTTTTTATACTTAATTTAAGGAATATCGTTCAGTCTTTATATCAGAATTGTCTCCTTATCTCACCACTGAAAACACATACTCTTTTTTAACATTCTTGCAGGATTATATCAAAATAATAATGCATGTAACATTTTAGTATTTCAATTAAATCCTGGCAGTTCAGCATTTTTTTCTCCCTTACATTTATAATTCCTGCATGCAATTTGTAATCTGTATTGAGGATCAAAAGAAATCTTGATACTTGATTTTCCTGATGCTTTTCTGCTTTAAACATATGGCAGTTAGTGTAAAGAATTAAGGCTATAAGCTGTTAATTAACAGCTTTCTGTAGTGTTAGGCTTGATTACATCAGCCTCAATTTGCCTACTATATAAGCCTGAGCATGCCCCTTAACCAGACAGTTCTCTAGGGCATCTGTGAAATTGGACTAAACTTCCCGCTGGTTACATGGGCATCCTGCTTAGTAAATGTCTTTGAACCCATGAACCTATTAGTAGTCTATAGTTTAGTGTACTTGAGATTTCACTCACTTTTAGTACTTCTATAGTATCTAATATATTTTAATAATTTAAAATTTTTGACAAACTTCACTAGTCAACACATCATGACCATGACCATTAACTTTCTTCACGTTTTGTAGAAGTTCCCCAAGCTTTTGTTTTGAGATAAAAGCTAGTTAATTACTTAGCTTGCTCTTTAGTTACTTTTGACCTTGGCAATTTCTTCAAATGTTCTACCATTTTACTACTGTTTTCCTGCAATTTGCCTCATAAACCATTATAAAGTATTCATCCAACTCTATTATTATACCCAGTTATTCCTTCTTTCTTCCTATTTACTGTCTGTCTCCTTCATATGCAACCTTTTCCCATCTCTAGTCCTTCTTTCTACCTTCCTGGTAGCTTAGAATAATGTTGGCTAGTATGTGATCTCCTTCTGGTACTGCATTATTTCACAAATTCTCTTATCTTATATTTTCATTAGTTTCTCTTTCAGTTCTGTTCTAGCTTTTCATTTTAGTGTTTTACTGCATCTCAGGTTTTCTTTAATACTTCTGACTTTTATTAATAATCTATTAAATGTCCATCCCTTGGCAATATCTTATTATACCTACCCCCCAAAACAGACACTGTAACTTAAAAAATGCTTGTTACATATCACTACAGTCAAACTGGCAGACAATAGTTTACTGTTATCTAAATTTCTAAGAGTGGCTGGTGCTTCTATTCTAGTGCTTCCGCAAATGGAATTAATGGAAAAATACAATTTGCCAGTATGGCTTATCAAGGATAGATGTCTGAAAGCACAAGCACTTCATTCTTAAAAGCATATAATTGCTGTAACAATCTTATTCTTAAAACAATTTAAATTAAATGGGGTGGTAAATACTATAAAGTTATTCTCATTCGTTTTCCAGTAGCTCACCCTTTTGCATGTTTGCAGCTCTTCAGCTGCTGTCATATTTACATTTATCAATTTCACCAATTTGCTTAGTCCCTCATTCTCCAGCTTTTCTCATGTTTGCTGAATTCTACACTTCATATTTTCCTTCATGGCCCAATCTCTACACTGAGATACTTTAACTATGTTACCACACATTCTTAAGGACTTGTGGCATTGTCTGGAAGTTGTTAAGGAACATGCTGCCTTTATAAGTAAGGACACTATGATGGTGACTATAGATATAGTCAACCTATTTTCAGTTATACCACACAAATTGGGTTTAACTATGTTTGAGGCAAGTTTGTCCAAATTCAGTACTATGCACATTGTCAAACATAAACTACTCATTGATATGATGGAATTGGTTTTAACAAACAATTACATTTATATGGATGGAGAATATTACAGACAATGTGCAGGTGTGGCTATGGGTGCAAGGTGTGCACCCATATATGCCAACTTAGTGCTGGCTCAATGGGAGACAGAAAGAATTTTTACTTCTAAATATTGGCCAAAATTTTTACTTTACTGTAGGTTCCTTGATGATATACTAATTTTTTGGAGAGGAAACAAGGATGAAATGATAGAATTTATATCATTCCTAAACACCACATCCACCTTTTTGAATTTCACACATAAAATTTTTGAGAACGATTGTGAATATTTAGATATTTTATTTCATAAAAATGAGAAGGGACTAGAATCAAATATATTTAGGAAAAACCTTACTCAAATTCCTGTTTACATTATAATAGTAGCCATCCACATTTTCAAAAGAGGAATTTAGTAAAAGGACAGATGGTGAGGTTATCACACATTATAGCGAAGATTCAAAGTTTTCTGTTGAAATGGACAAACGTGTTAAAATGTTTTAAGACAGAGGTTACCCACAAAAATTACTTTTTAATATAACAAAATAGATTTTTCACAAGAGACACCTTAAATATAAACCTATCTTAAAACAAGGGCATGATAATACATTAAATAGAAAAAATGAATTAATGAAAAACAAGAAGGATGCATTTATTCTACCTTTTAATGAAGAAACATGTGCAATAATTAATATACTAAATGAGACATGGGCTAGTGTTTTTGTGAACAAATCAGAAATTTTGAATACAATAGGAAATTACCTGAATATTACATGTAGTAGGGGGAAGAATTTAAAAGAATATTTTGAGACAAGTAACAACAATCAATCCTACAAGAACTCAAAAATGAGTAAATGTGGTTTTTGTAAGACATGTAAATTTATAAATGATGGTCCCTACGTGGAAGTACAAAATTATGGTAGATCCATTAAGTGTCCTGGGTTTTGTAACTGCAACACAAAAATGGTAATATACCTGGCTTCATGTCTATCCTGTTTAGCTTATTACATAGGGAAAACCATTAGGTGGTTAAGGGATCGCATCATGGAGCATAATAGAGACATAAAAAACAAAAAATTTACCAACTCACTGTATACTCACAGTACTAAATGTAAAGATTTTAAAAGATTTATATTTTTTGTTATCAACAGGATCCCCTACAATTCAAGTAAAGGAGGTGATGACAATATTCTTTTAGAAGTTAAAGAATGTTTATGGCAGCTAAGACTAAATGCTAACAATTCACCTGACATTAATGAACAAATTTCAATTTTAAGTATTTTAAAATACAAATCACATTTTATATGAAGGTGAAGCATTGATGAAGTATTTATATTGGATTTTTGTGTTATTAATTTAAATATGTATTTTTAACATTAACAATGTTTTCCTTCATAAACATTTCACCCTGATTTTACAATTCATTCATTTAAGCTATATATGTTTTACAATAGGTATTTTTTGGAAGAATTTGTAGATTTTTACTACCAATTTTTTATACATTTTTTGATTATGGAGGCGTTGGTTCTATAGTTTATTGTGATTGGTTAATTGAGACCAGCTACACTATTTAAGTGATGTGTTACGTTAAGCAATTGATACTCTGAATATACCCTTATTGTATAGGGGTGAAAGAGCTCAGTATCTTATTATATTTTATTTATGTATATTGTCTGCTCTGAGTTGTGTTTTTGTAGTTAATATTAAACAAGTCCGCGTACAGACAGAGTTGCCTTGTTTGTTTTACCAATCTCTACACTAGATTGGATTCAACATTTGTCATCTAGGCTACCGTATTATTTTCGTAACCATTTCATAACCAGTAATACATGATCCATGGAAGGAGTAATTTTATGAATCATATCCCTAAAGTCATCTTCTTTACATAATCCACAAAGTGAAAAATAGTCCATCTTGCATTTTAGTTGGATTTAAACATATTCATCTGTCATTCTGACTCCAGCATTCTTTAACTTTCCTCTAAACTTATTCCCTCCATACCATTTTCACGGATCTACGTACTTTCTCATTTCTGTAGACTCACTTATTCTTAGTGTCTTATAGTTTCACAGGTTGTTGATATACATCAAAAAAATGCCATAACCTGTGGCATAATCTTCTAGCCGATTCCAAAATTTGTCTTTGCTATCCTCAGTACAACTGAAATGGATATATACACACACCACTATGTATCCTCCTAATTTTAGTGTTCATGAGGACATGACAATCAAGATTGTTATAGTACTCCTTTTCATCTTTGACCTTATTTCATGTGCTGTAATTACCATCCCCTCTTTCCAAAATACTAAACACATCACCTTCCAGTTTTGAAATGCGAAATTCTGCCTCTCTTTTTCTGTTACCACATTTTAAGCATCAGAAAGTTTGCTATTAAACCCCTCAGTTTAGGCTTCTAAACTATATTCCCCCAATTTCCTGTAGTTTTAACATTATCACAAGTGTAGTGAACACCTGCAACAAAATGTTTAATATTTCATCTCACAGATATTGTTTCAGTGTGATCACATGGAGTAATTGTCCTAAAACTCCAGTCCCTTTTGATGATCTCCACTTCCTTAGATTCTTCATTCCATAAGATCAGCATCTAGATACAACTACTTCTGATTTGTTAAGTTTTTACTGTACTTACTTCATACTGATAGGTTAATTTACAATGAAAATCCCTACAGAGTCTACAAACTAGCAGAAGAAATAGCTCATTTCTGAAATGTTGGCAGTTGAAATGTTGAGTGCCGAAAAGCCAAAAAAATGGCCAAAACCACAGAGATGAGCAAATCACAAGACTTGCTCTTCTCCTCAAAATTTATTTTTGCAGGGAGTGGGGGTGTAAGCTCCCATCTGCACCCTGATGTGGTGGGTCAAGCCCCTTACCCCCCAGCTTATAAAATATATATATATATATATATATATATATATATATATATATATATATGGTTCCCGTTTAGAAACGCGAATTGAAATATGCTTGAAACGCAAAATCACGACACTGTAAGCGCGAAAGCTGAGAATCCCGAGAATGCAATATACCGAATAGCACCAGACAACACGTACGGCACACACACATATCGAAATAAATCCCGAATAAACCCCAAACACTTCATTAAAGAAAGTAGAAGTATCCCTCATGTCCAAAATAATAAATAAATAAGGTATCTGCAGCAAAACAACCATCGTGCAGGAAAACGAAATACAGACACGTCCTGAACTGAAACCTTCAATACCACGTCCACTCGTACTACTGATCAATCTGCACAGTAGTAAACGTAACATCCCGTAGTCCTCATACTTATGAGGACTACGGGATGTTACGATGTTAAGTTGTCTATCTCGCCTTCATTCTTGCTGGATGGGTTCGGAGCCGACCTCGGCTCCGACTCGGCCACTCTAAAAGCTCGAGAGTTGGTTCCACCGGCTCGAGGCTCCCCTTATATCCCACAATGCTAGGCGTGAGTTACCTCAGATCTCGTTTGCCGCTACAGCGATCGAGGTGTTGGGTTTCTACCGGCTTCTTGGTGAGTAAACTTTCAGTAAAGTTAGTATACTTAAACCCCTTTATTTTTAATTTTAACTATTGTTTTCCTTAGTTTAGTGGAATTCTACCCCTTTTTTCATAAAAATCCCGTTTCTTCCCACAAGAACTTACAAGTTCTCCCCCGGGCCTTCAGGCCCTTTCTTCCATTCCCTAGTGGTGTGTGTGTGTTGCTTCTCTTAATTAAAACTATTGATAGTTGTTTTATTTTTGAGTTTAAAAATAAGATAAGGTGTAATCAGTGTGTTTGACTGAGTGGGTGGGATTACACTTTCTTGTTCTAAGATGTCTAAAGACACAAAGGTCTCAGGCTTCAAGAAGTGTGATGCGTGCTGTCAGAAAATGTCTCTGACAGACGGTCACACTTCTTGTGTCTACTGCCTGGGGCCTTTGCACCTGCAGGACTCCTGTGCTGTATGCCACGGCTTCAGTCCCAGGGTCCTGCAGGAAAGAAAGAACAAATTGATCCTAAGGGGTCTACTCAAGCCTGAGGATTCCCTCTCTGTCTCTGGGAAGCCCTCCAAGGCTTCTAGGTCCTCGGCTCCAGCTACTGAGCCGAGACCTAAGGCTACTAAACCTACGTCTGCATCGGCTCCGGCTGGAGCCGATGAGTCTACAGCCTCTGTGGTTCCCTCGGCTCCGGCTGGAGCCGAGGTATTAGAAATTCCCTTGTCGGCTCCGACCAGACCTTCGGAGCCGACATCTAGGAAGAGATCTAGGTCACCATCCCTTGGCTCCGTTCATTCGGCTCCAGCATCTCCTCTGCTGTCTGAACGGAGCCATAAATCTCACTCCTCTAGGTCATCGAGGCTGTCGGATCATGACCTTCAGAGGGTAGTGAGTCGACTTCTTAAGTCCGAGGCACTGGCCCAAATGCTTCAGAGCCCGACTCATCAGTCGATGCCTGCCCCTGTCCATCAATATGTTCCTCCTCCGACTCCATTGAGCTCGGAGCCGGGGCGTTTCGGAACCGAGACTGTGGTAGCGTCGGAGCCGATACAGATGTCTTCGGCTCCGTCGTCGGCTCCGATTTCTTCTTTCGAAGAATCTCGGCGCCGGACTTCCCTCGTCGGCTCCGAGGGGGTGAGTGGCATCGGACCCTTGTCCGACCCCGCTCTTCCTCTTGGAGCTTCGGCGCTGGTGAGTTCGGCTCCGACATCGGCCTCGGAGCCATCACTGTCGGTGCTGAGGGAGGTTCTCAGCTTCTCGGAGTGGGGACCTCTGGCTCTGCCTGACAGGGGTGCGTTCGAGGTCATGCGGAGTGTGTTAGAACCTGGTTCTACTCCACAGTCGGCTCCGTCCGCCCCTCCCTCTACGGTGCCTCAGGTCAAGTCGACTCACTCCCTCATCCCGGACCGCAGAGAGCCAGCTCCTCAGGAACCCCCTGTGGGGATCTCATCCTCTTCCGAGGCCTCTCCTGATTTGGCAGAAGAGCCCCCTCGGAAGAGAAAGTGTAAGAGGAAACACATTGACTCACCTGAGTCCGTCACCTCTGACACAGATTTAGAGGATTCCGAGGGTTCCCCCCGTTCCCCTTCTGAAGATATCTCTTTTGCAGACATTCTAGAAATCCTCAAACAGAGGGGAAATTGGCCAGCCCTCAACCCTTCGGAGGATGAATCTGTGTACCTTGAGGCGTTTGGCTCTCGTCCTTCCACCTCCTGGGTGTCTCCCCCCTTTGACCCCCTCATGCAGGTGGTAGCTAAAAAGGCATGGACGGCTCCTGATTCGGTGGACCCCACTCCCAGGAGACCCTCAAAATTCATAACGCACCAGCAGACAAACAGTTCTTGACAAAAGGAGTTTCTGTGGATGCTATGGTGGTTGCTGCTGCCACTAAGAAGGAACTAGCTGATCCTTCAGTACCTGTCCATCCACCTAACAAGGAATCTAGGCCCATGGACAGGTACGGGAAGCGGATGTTCTCGTCAGCGACATTTGCAATGCGTTCGCTGAACTACCTATGCCATTTTACTCGTCTTCAAAGGGACTTGATCAAAGAAGCGAGTGACATGTTGAAGGATCCTACAGCTGCGGGTTTTCAAGATAAGATGAACACTCAGCTGGCTACCCTGAATTCCATAGCCAACTCCTCCATGCGCCTCCTTTCTTATGCGGCTGATGGAGCGAGCAGGGCCGCAGGGACAGGTGTGGCCTTACGTAGGCATGCCTGGATGCGGCTATGCAATTTTGCGGACCCTTTAAAACGTCTTTCACTAATTCCCATTCGATGGATCATCTCTTTGGTCCTCAAGTGAAAGAAACCTTGACTAGGTGCGAGACTGATGGCAAGACTCTTTCTGCCGTCGGAGTCCGTTTTTCTACTCCTTCTAGGCCTTACCCCAAAGGCCAGAAAAGTGGGAAAATGTGGTTCCGTAAACAATCTCAAGGGACTTCGCCTGACGCACAGAGTCGGTTCCCCGCCAGAGGCAGAGGTGGGAATAACAATGGTAGACGTCGCCCTAGAGGCAGGGGGGGTCCGCAGAGCCAGGGCAATCGAAGCCTTCTCTGATAAGCCCTTTCAGCATCCCTGAGGTGTTGCCCGACTGCCCACCTTCGGAGGCAGTCGGGGGAAGATTGTCACTGTACCCAGAAGCCTGGCTATACCTGACTCAAGACAAATGGGTACAGTCCATCATTTCCGAAGGCTATTCCATTCCCTTTCTTCGCATTCCAAACCAATCAAAAAAATCCCTTCCAGATGTTCCACCCGCTCAAAGGGATCTAGCGGCTTTGGAAATTTCAAAGCTGCTTGCGAAAAGAGCAATTCAGCCAGTTCCAGCAGACCAGCAAGGATCCGGAATCTACTCAAGGTTCTTTTCAGTTCCAAAGAAAACAGGGGACTGGAGACCAATTTTGGATCTCAGTATCTTGAACAGATCAATCAAGAAGACAAGATTTCGGATGGTCACGCTGCAGTCCATCCTTCCCCTATTGGGAAAAGGAAACTGGATGTGCTCTATAGACCTTCAGGATGCGTACTATCACATAAAAATGAACAGACGCTCCAGAAGATTCCTCCGCTTCAGGCTGGGAACCAGTCATTTTCAATTCAGGGCCCTGCCCTTTGGTCTCACCACTGCCCCCCGGGTGTTTACTAAATGCATGGCAGTGGTAGCTTCTCACCTGAGACGACAAGGATTCCAGGTGTTTCCATATTTGGACGACTGGCTCCTCACAGCTCCCACCAAGCATCTCCTTCTGATGGCCAGGGATTACACTTTTCGCATTTGTCAAAAGTTAGGCATTTCAATAAATTGCGAAAAGTCTGTTTTGTCGCCTTGTCGTACTATTACCTTCATAGGCGCAAATCTAGACACAGTCGACATGTCTGCAAGACTAACAGATCAGAGAATAACAGACATACACAAACTGGTCTCATTCCTTTTCAGCAACAACAGAATCAAAGCCAGGTTAGTTCTGAAAGTGTTGGGAATTATGGCGGCCATACCTCTGCTTCCATTAGCCAGATTCCACATGAGAATCCTTCAATGGATGCTCTTTACACAATGGTCATACCAGCAACTTCCAATGTCCCACACCATTATGATCACGCAGACGTGCAGAAATCATCTCATGTGGTGGATGTCTTCCCCTCAGCTCTTTTTGGGAAGACCCTTTGTTCCTCCCCCTCCGGTTGCTACTCTGACAATGGACGCCTCCCTGATCGGGTGGGGGGGGCATTATCAGGGCAGGACGGTCCAGGGCACATGGCAACCAGACGAATGCCACTTGCACATAAATGTTCTGGAGATGAGAGCAGTGCTTTTAGCGTTGCAAGCCCTTCAAGACTCTCTTCCCTTGGGAACGATTGCAATCCAGACAGACTACATGTCTGTAGTGTGGTATATCAACAAACAAGGCGGAACCAGGTCCTACCCCCTGTGTCGAGAAGCACTCAGACTGTGGCAATGGGCGATTTCTTCTCAGCGGTTTCTGATAGCAACGCACATCCCGGAAGTCCAATCAAATCAAGGACAAGTTGAGCAGAGCTATCCTCATGCCTCACGAGTGGTCTCTGAAAGACTCTGTTGTGAGAGAAATTTTTCTCAAGTGGGGTCAGCCTTGCTGCGATCTTTTTGCTACTCCCCAAAACAGCAAGTGCAGAGATTATTTCACTCTATTCCCTTTACCAGGCCAGCCCAGCAGAGACGCTCTAGTCCAAGTTTGGCCCCGGGGACTTCTGTATGCATTTCCTCCCTTCCCACTAATCTCTCAAGTGATACAGAAAGCTATCGCTCAGAAGGCCTCGTTGATCCTCATTGCTCCTTACTGGCCTCGACAGGTTTGGTTCCCCTTTCTACATCAGTTTCTGTTGGAGCGACCTTGGCATCTGGACCTAGTTCCAGATCTTTTGATCCATCAGTCGGGTCAGTTTCATCGCTCCCTTCCCTCTCTGAACCTCACTGCTTGGTTCCTCCAATTCCAACCTTAGCCAGGCTTCCTCAATTATCTCACTCTGTTCGAGATATTTTGATAGCTTCCCATAAATCTTCCACTCGGAAGATTTATTTGAGTAAGTGGAAACGCTTCACATATTGGGCTCAAGGAAGGGACATAGATCCTTTCACTGCTTCCATCCAAATAGTCCTTGATTTTCTAGCTGAACTCTTCCATGCAGGTTCATCTCCTTCTACTCTTAAAGTTCAATTGGCAGCTATTTCTAACTTTCATGTGGGTATTTCTGAGTCTGCCTTAATGTCCCACAAGCTCTGCAAAGCCTTTTTGAAAGGAGTTTTTCTTCTCAGACCTCCTATAAGAAATCCTCCTTCTCCTTGGGACCTAAATTTAGTTCTTACTTCTTTGATTCTTCCCCCTTTCGAACCTGCAGCCTCCTGTTCTTTAAAATTGCTGTCATGGAAGACTCTCTTTCTGGTAGCTATTACTTCAGCTAGAAGAGTTTCAGAACTTCATGCACTCAGCTGTCGACCTCCTTATCTATTGTTCCATAAGGACAGGGTATCTTTACGAACCAACCCGTCCTTTTTGCCTAAGGTAGTCTCGACGTCTAACCTAAATCAAAGCATTGACCTCCCTGTCTTTTTCCAGAATATTCCAATAGGTCTGAACAAAAATTACACTGGCTAGATGTTCATCGTCAGTTGAGGTACTATTTGGATAGAACAAAACAATTCAGAAAATCTGACCAGCTGTTTGTCTCCTATGCAGAAGGCAGAAAGGGACTTTCAGTTTCAAAGGTATCATTATCTAGATGGCTAACATCTCTGATTTCCCTTGTTTATGAAATTAGACACCAAAAGCTGCCTAACAAACCTAAGGCCCATTCCACCAGAGCTTTGGCTACTTCTTTAGCCTTCCAAGACAGACTGCCTATTGACACCATTTGTGCAGCAGCTACTTGGGCTACTCCTCACACTTTCATTTCTCATTATAAGTTGGATTTAGCTTCTAGGCATAGAGCTAACTTTGGTTCCACTGTTCTCAGGAGTCTGTTCCGTTAGGCCACCCGGGACAAGGTGCTAGGGACGGTCCCATCCAGCAAGAATGAAGGCGAGATAGACAACTTAACATATAGAAGTTATGTTCTTACCATAACGTTCCATGTTAGTTGTCTTCTTCTCGCCTTCTTCTTGCGTCCCACCCTCCTTCCCCCTGGCCTGGACAGACCTAGAGGAGTTGTGATTGTGACCTCTCTTTCTACCACCTCTTTTCTTAGGCATATGCTGTTGTGCATATTTCCTGGATCAGGATATAGGTCACCCTTCTTTCTCCCTGGTTTTAGAGGTGTACTTTGTTTATAGTTATTCTGATACTATTATAAGCTGGGGTTAGCTTACAAACGAGATCTGAGGTAACTCACGCCTAGCATTGTGGGATATAAGGGGAGCCTCGAGCCGGTGGAACCAACTCTCGAGCTTTTAGAGTGGCCGAGTCGGAGCCGAGGTCGGCTCCAAACCCATCCAGCAAGAAGAAGGCGAGAAGAAGACAACTAACATGGAACGTTATGGTAAGAACATAACTTCTATTTTACTACTGTGCAGATTGATCAGTAGTACGAGTGGACATGGTATTGATTGAGGACTAGGGGATGTTACGTTTACTACTGTGCAGATTGATCAGTAGTACGAGTGGACGTGGTATTGAAGGTTTCAGTTCAGGACGTGTTTGTATTTCGTTTTCCTGCACGACGGTTGTTTTGCTGCAGATACCTTATTTATTTATTATTTTGGACATGAGGGATACTTCTACTTTCTTTAATGAAGTGTTTGGGGTTTATTCGGGATTTATTTCGATATGCGTGTGTGCCGTACGTGTTGTCTGGTTCTATTCGGTATATTGCATTCTCGGGATTCTCGGCTTTCGCGCTTACAGTGTCGTGATTTTGCGTTTCAAGCATATTTCAATTCGGGTTTCTAAACGGGAACCATATATATATATATATATATATATATATATATATATATATATATATATATATATATACCAACTCGAAGAGTGCCATACCTTGGAGAAAAGGGAATATTCAGAGAAATGGCACCTTGGACATGGTATATACAAATCCAGTCTTTCGGCCATTCAGTTTCAGTGTCTTGGGACTCACTGTAGAGGGTCCTGACATATCAAATGGTTACCTGGCTCCTTGGTTTGATATTCATCTCCTTCATCTGCTTTATAGTATCAGTCAAACAACTGAGAACATCCTTTATCCGCATACTTTGCTCTTACTTTTTCTTCCTCAGTGGCACTTTTAACCTCTACTCTTCAACTAGTCCTTTTTTCTGTTCAGTAATCTCAGATTCCATTTCTTGTTCTGCACTCTCACTTGCCATTTTCATTGACATTGAATCATCCCATTCCATCAATGGATTACCATACTGCAAAATCACTTCTCTTCCCTAAGGTCTTCAGCTGTGTCAGGCACATTAAGGAATGCCTTCCACTTCTACTTCTCAAAAGGCCTGTTTTACTTCCAGTAATGTTTTTCTCAGCAGCACTGCTGAGAAGGCATTATCTCCATAAACATTCCTACCATTCCAGAACAGATATGCTCACATTACCAGTCCTTTCTAATTCCAGAAGTTAATAAGATACTGTGGATTTTGATGTGGCGATTATGCCCCCAGTTTATTTATTTATTTATTTTATTTATTTATTTGCAATTTGATGACCGGGGAAGTCCACTGGGCCAAACTGACCCATTTCCAGTGGAGGCCTGGGGAGAAAAACTCCAAGATGCATTATACAATTTAGATACAAATTATAGTTAATATTAAAGATCTTATGTAGAATAGCTACTCATAAATGCATTCAGTATTATGCATAGTTAAATTCATTAAGCTTGAGGGTAGGGATCACACAGTTTCATTTGAGGAAAACAGGTATGGGTTAGGTGTGGAAACAGTTTACATACAAACCTTTTAAGAAAATGTAAATACGCTTTACATACACACATCAACAGTAGAATGCTATTTACAATATTTACAAGGTTGGGCTGTGTGAGGGTAGCTGTAGGAGGTGAGAGCTTAGAGAGAAGCTATAGAAATTGTTGAGAGCTTAGATAGGCTCATAGGAAGATAACTATGAAAGTTGTAGAGCTTGGGAACCAGAGTGAGAACCCCCTTGGATTAGGTTGGGTGAAGGCAGGTACATTTCCATTTAGTGGACAGGTGTTTGAATAGTTGGGTTTTGAAGTTTTCTGAGTTTGGTATGGTTCTTAGTGTGGAGGGAAGGGAATTCCATTTTTTGTCTAGTAAGAAAGATAGGAGAAGTTGGCTAGCAGGACGTTTAGGTTTATGGATAGTAATTAAGTTCTGATTTTCAGATCTGAGAGCTCTGTTGGGTGTATAAGGGGGAAGGGTGTTAGGGTCAAACCTGAGAAGTGTACACCCCTTGTCAGACTGAAAGAGCCTAATCTGCAAGTCCACACTTAAGTAAATAACTGTTCAATAAATTAAATTATATCTTTGTCTTCCACTCCTCCAGGGATGCCAAACTACTGTCAGTTGCTTTGTTGGCTCCAGTTTTTGGCCTTATATAACTTTTTATCAATTGTGTATGTCTCTTGCAATAACTTTGCCACAAGTTTCTCTGTTACTTTAGTTTTGTGATTGCATTCTAAAACTGTTTGACCCTAAAATCTGTTGTCCTTCTTGGACCATATTTGCAGTTGTTCTGACAACACATAACATACCCCTGTTTAAAACTCCAGCATTAACTCCTTGTATGCATGTGAAATAGAGTCTGTACTGCTTCACTTAGTCTTCTTTGGGCTCAACAGTGCCATGTCTGCCATTAGCTTCTCTGCATGGTTCAGCTGCTCTTCTTGATAAACAGTGAGAAACTTTGAATCTTCCAGTCATACCTTTCACTTGACATAATGCTCATGGATGTACCAAGTGGCAAGATAGACAATGTGATTAAAAATTAATTTTCAGTGGCATTACTATTCTCAATTTATTAGTAAGCAGAACCAGAAATGATTATAATTGTATATTCTAAAGGTAAGGGGATAATGATTCTAAACAAACTTAGAGTTTTCAATGGTGCATATTTCAGATGAAATATAACTGTCTTACCTTTAGTGGAACTAACAAAGCTCTGTGATTTCAAGTACACATACAGAAAGATGAACTCAAGTGAACATTTACAGCAGAGAAATCTGAATAGCAACTAGGCAACAAACATTGCGGCACAAAGGTATGTAAAAAACACAATAAAACTACAAAAATGTATACATGCTCTTGGCAAGGATACTGTCCAGAAACAGGCTTGATAGAACAAGGTGACGCACACACACACACACATGTAGAAGGCAAGATCAGTACTTGAGCACAAATAATCAGGTATGTGTTTGGGGGGGGGTAGAGATTGTAGAACCATGGGCACATGATGTTTCAATTAGAGCAATAAAAAGGCCATGGATTCAAAACAAATGTTAGAAGAAAGAAAGCAAAATTAGCTGGGGATGGGGAACAAAGTAGATGATATAATCCATATAGTATTTAGCACAGGGAACTTTACTGCTACTGAGATAGAATGTTACTGGCATACACTTAAAAGATAAACTTGTGAAAAGATCCTGTCTGAAAGAGGTAAGCCATTTCAAACTGTTGGGGCTTCTACAATGAATATTATGCCATCTTTTGAGTACTTATAGATATTAAAAACGTGATGGAATACTTTGGAGAACCAGGATTAATATGATAACATTCTTTGCGTTATGCAGGGACCATTTACTGAGATGCTTCCCTCCATCCACAATAGACTGCATTGATGGGAACTTATATTTGTTTCTTGAAATATGTTAAAATATTTATAAGTAGGTTGCAAAAGACAGCTTCTAAACATTGCAGAATTAATTGCTGATTGTTGACAATGTAGAGGAAATTGGAAGAAGTGCTGCCCTGATTAATGTCAGTGTACTTAACTTCCCAAATGAACAACAATCCAACAAAGAGAAAAAAAAAAAAACAAAAGAAAGGGAAGTATACACAGGAAACAAATTAGAACTTAAGAGAGAATTTAATGAGAACTTTTATTTGAAGACACACTTGCATCCAGTGTTAAATCTGAAGTCATCTTGATTTTAAAACACATTGGCAGGAAGCTGAAAGCTCATTAGGAATGTACAGCCTGCATCATTATGGCTTTCATCAGTTTGTAACATTCTGAACCTGAAATAGCAAAATAGCAGTGAGCACACTCTTACTGAATCCTGGCCTGGTCAGGTGATAGTATCCTAGCAGCTTATGTGATACTAGAGCTGATGGACTGATGATTTCCATTGAGGCCACTTTAATTGAGACCACTTATCACCAAATAACTAACAATGAAAGACATTTTCATTAAAACAGCACAAAAGCTCTATTTTTGAGAGAACTTGCTCCTGCATCCCCCCATATCCCCTCCTTAAATATACTAAGTTCACAGCCATACAACATTAGGGAAAGTGCAAACACCTTGCAGATATAAAAATACCCCTACTGCACATCTGCAACATTTTGCCACTACAAAAATAATTTTACAGTAAACTAAGAAATTAAGTGTAAACAAGTCTAAAAAAATGCAGGTCTTTTTATCTACCACTGTCTGCCAGACATCGGCTTCCCCACAATCATCTGGATTATTTTCCCCAGTGGGGTGAGAGCTGCTTGTGGGATGCTATTATTCAGTCTGCCATCAAGAGTTCTTTGCTTTAGTCCCTATCACTTTTGCACCTAGTAGCTAGTGTAGGTGAACACATCACTGCAGGAGTCTACTTCGTCCTTTCCATGTATGTGCAGGATTCCACACACACGTTAATGAGGGCTACTGTCACTAACTTAGTAGTACCAGTCCCTGCCTATGGTCCTGGCCATTTTGCTGTCTTGCAAGCCTCTGCTTGGTTGGTGACAACTGGCCAACTAGCGTCACCAATTCCTTCTCTCAGGATGGGTGAGCAGGCATTGGCTACTCATTCCCATCCTCCCCAGCCTGGAACTTCCAATGCCTGAGTTGTTAAGTGATTTCTGGATATTTGGCTTATAGTTAAGGCTTTACCTTTATATGCCAGAGGATTGGATAAAATACAAACAAATGAACAAAAAAAAAACCCTTTTGTGAAGTTTTTCAATTAAAGTGTTTTTTTTTTTCTTTCTGTGTTGGTTCTGTTGTCTGACCTTTACAGTCTGAGAGGATACTACATCATCTTATACAGGTAAATTGGGCTCTCCCACATCATCTCCTTAAACAGCTAATCCCTGCATCAGGTAAATTAAGGCAACATTTAATGACACATTATTATGTATTATCAAACCATTTCTCCCCTTAGAAGGATGAAGATCAAAGGCAAAACGGCAGCCATGAAAAATGCCTCAGTTAATAACATCCATGCTGATTAGTTGAGTCAGGCCAGGCAGACATTTAAAAACAAAACTGCAGAATTCTTACAGTTTTATAGATATTAACAGTCAGATGTACAGATGTCATTAGGGTGGGTTGTTCGCTCTTAACAACTACAAGGAGTTCTGACTGGCCATTGGAATCCTCACAAACTGTGGATCATTCAGAAGATTTCAGCTCTGTATCATATCACACATGTCAATGACTGATTAATTCAGTCATCTCTTTGAAGCTGCTTTGTTAAAGATGTGGCAAATAATGCCTCAGAACTGTGATTCTTTGGGTCAGTCAATGAAAGTAAAATAGAAAGTTATTACATGGATGCAAACAATGACCCTCTTACTCACCAGCTCAACTGCCATTAAAGCTTAAAGAAAGTCAGCTGATTTCAATGGTAAGCCATGTGTAACAGCTGTTAACTGTAATAATACCCATAGACAAAAAAGGGCATGTGGACAAACTGAGCAGTTACAGGCTTAGGCCTAGTTAGCTCACTGCCAAAATATTATAAGATAGTAGTTCACAAATAGCTTTCTGTTTTTATTTACTGATTTATCTGTTTTACTAAAAACAGATAGTCCTCTTTAGTGCCCAGCACAATTTATTACTAACATGGGTGACCTTTGCTCTACACCAGTATTCAACTCCTCCCTGGTTAGATCCAACAACAAACTAATCATCTTGGAAATCCACATCCCTCCCACTCCCCTTGCAAAGGTAACCACCATGAAAAACTTCTCCAAAGCTAACTTTGGGCTCCTAAAAACAAAGGTGGCTAACATCACGGCACCCATGCAAATGGAGAATAGTACATGACCGCTGAATCATACACCAATGCACTGTACGAACACGTATACAAATGCCTGGATCTCACTATACCCAATAGAGCCAAGATGCCCTCCTCCAAAAAAAGGAAGCCAATCTAGTAGTCCCCTGCCATAAAGAAACTCTACAACAGAAGGAGGAAACTGATGTGGAATAAGGTGAAGTCCCAAGACTGGGAAAACTCCTTTATCAGCCTCAACAAAAAGTTGAGATCCCTCATCAAATCCTCTAAAGCTAGCTATGAAAAGAGAATTGCAGCAGATAGTAAAGACAACCACAAAGCCTTCTATAGCTATGTAAAGAACCTCCACGGCAATACCCAGATTTGCTCTTAACTACTGCACAGTGGTACCTCCTATACCAAGCCAACAGATATCGCCAATATACTGGCCGACAGATTCAGTGCCAGCTTTACCCCCACCAAAGGACCAATCACAATACCAGTAGATTGCCAGGCACTCAGTATTACTGCTGAACAGGTTAAAACAGCACTATCCAAGGCCAAGAATACAGCTTCTATGGGACCTGACAATATCCCTGGCTGTGTTCTACATGAACTACAGAGTAAACCGGCACATCACCTGTGTGACCTGTTCAGTCACAGCCTCACCTCAGGCTTTGTCCCTACTGAATGGCACACTGCTACAGTCATCCTTCTCCACAAAGGAGGAGCGACTACAGACCCAGGGAACTATCGCCCCTTTAGCCTGATGAGTCTGATATGCAAAGCTATGGAATGCATCATCATGGACCTAATAAACAAGAATATAAGGAATCTCCAAACCCTGGATCCCACACAGTTTGGTTTTGTGAAGGGTAGATCATGCCTGCTCAACTTGGTTGTCTTCTTTGTGTCAGTCACCAGAGCTGTGGATGAAAGCAAGGTGGTTCACACAGCCTACCTTGATCTGGCTAAGGCCTTGGATACCATTCCCCACTCAGGAATCATAAAAAAACTCACTAAGCTAGGCATCAACCCCTATATCACTAGGTGGGTTGCAAACTGGCTCACAGATAGAACCCACTGTGTTAAAGTAGCTGACTTCCAAGTTAGACTGCCAACTAGTCACAAGTGGAGTCCCACAGGGTTCAGTCCTGGGTCTACTTCTCTGAAGTCCAGGCCAACACGAAGGGACTCTGGCTGACAAAGTTCGTTGGGAGCTATTATTGACTCCCCAAGTGATGTTGACATTCTACAGAATGGCCTCACTGAGACCAACAACTGGTGTCAGAACTATGGCCTTAAGCTCAATGCCAAAAAATGTGTCATCATCCCCTTTGGGAAAAATGCAATTCCCATGACGTACCACATCAATGGCAGTCCATTGAACACAGAAGGCATTATAAGAGATCTGGGAACACAGGTTGACAGCAACCTCTCTCTTTTGATCACCACATTGCCACTGTGGTCAGAAAGTCCTTCTATGTGGCACATCTCATTACTAAGGGTTTTGCATGCAGGAAGAAGAGTCATTGTCTCCCTCTAGTTTTCCGTCATTAGGCCAATCATCGAGTACAATGCCCCATTTGGCATGTACCTCACTAGACACCTGCAACAACTGGAGAGGCCACAAATGTACCTCACAAAGAGGATCCTAGGCCTTAAACACTTGTCCTATATGGACAGACTCAAAAAACTCCACCTATTCTCTGTCTCATATTGCCTACTTAGAGGCGATCTCTGTTTGACTTACAAAGCCATGTCTGATCCAGCTCTGTTAGAAATGCTACATCTAAAGAAATCCCTATCCCTATGAACCACATGCTCCAGAGACTTCAACCTTATTACCACAATCAATAGAACTTACTGGAGGGACAGGTTCATAACCCAGAGACTGCCCATGCTATGGAATAGACTTCCCATACATACCAAGCAGAGCACCTCACTGGCCCTCTTCAAGAGAAATCTTGATGAGTGGATGGGAAATAGAAAATTCACCCCGGGGATAACTCCAGTGGCTCTACTCAACAGAGGCACTGGGAACTAATGTTGGGTGGCATAATGCCAGGGTAATCCTATGGCTAGGCTTGTAAAGGCCCCAGGGCCATTAGCCTATTACACACCTATGAACCTATGGCCAGACTGCAAATACTGTACTAGTTACTTTCACTCATTACATACAGGTACACCTAAGTGACTATACATATATTCTTTCTTTATTTATCTAATGCTTTCATTTCAGATGAACACCCACTTCTTCTAACCGGGTTAAGGAACTGTAGAATTCCCAACACAATCCCTCAGTGACTTTAGAAGTGTCTGGAAAAGTGAAGGCAAGTTGGAAGACACTTGACTAGCACCTCCATTGAGAATGGCCATCACACGTCAGTACCAGCAGTTTATGCTTAGGCCACTGTTGTTTGCAATGCTGAAACACATGGAAGAACTGCAGGACATCCTACCTGATTCAATATGCTGATGACACTGTAGTAATTCACACTGGCTTAGACCTTTAAGTCTACATGCCTGGTTCAGCAGTAGCAATTTATTTCTACAGGTGATTAAGGATCTGTTTCTTAGAAATAAGGCACTTTCTCACTTTCTCTCTTTCAAGAGGGATACTCTTCTTAGAAATGTAGTGATTACTGGCACACAAACTGAAGTATCTGCCAATAATGAGCACATTGGAATTCTGCTGAACCAGGGCATGTCTTTTGATAAACACATTTGCAATGCCTTTGCCAAATTGCTATACAAGTTGAAAAGTACCCATAATGCTAAACCTAGGGTAATGGTAGCTCAGACTCGTTTAATTCCAAGCCTCTCCTGTGGCTGTGGTTTCAGTGACAATAGTTTCTAGGTACATTTTAGACAAGCTTGTTGCACTCTGCTTCAGATTGATGAACTTTAAAGGTTCATAGGTGTTTACTAGGCTAACGACCACAAGGGCCTTTTTAAGCCAAGCCATGCATCCCAAATCTCTGACAAGTTCTGATACCCTTGAAAAGTGTAAGCACGGGCCTGGGAGATGGACCATATACAGGTTACCTGTTTGCATCAGAGACATAGGTGCCAAATCAGGGATGAATTTTTGGTTTTAATACAGACTTTCTGTCCCATGCCAGTGTATTAACTGAAAGAGGCTAGATATGCAGGTTAAATTGAACAATTGACAATTATGTCTTTACCACAAATTGGTATATATTAACTGACTTACTGAGATGTTATATTCGCCCCAAACAATTTAAAATCACTTGGATTCAAACTACAGAAGCTACAGTAGTTATTGGCATACAACATTTAGCTACTGCATCCACTTAATATAGAGTGTACTGCCATGTGAGTTGTTAGTCCTACTCAGCATTAACACATAATTGTATGTGCATCTCCAATGCAAAACTAGCTACTGTCAGTGCAGAGTAGCTTATATCTCCACCTACAACACTAGCATGCGACATATAATATCATATTATTCATAATGTAAATAACTGCTGGTAAAACAATACACCTCACTACAGCTTTTTCTTCCTTGAAACTCTTACTTATTCTAATCTTTTGGTTCCTCCTTTGGTAATATTTTTTCTAAGGTGAATGGCAATAAATAATGCTAGTGTTATCACTTTAGATTTAGATGGTTTCTAAAAACAGTAAGGCTGCCTCACTGTAATGAGTTTCTCTACACAGAAGTATACTTTCTCCATGAGTATGAGTGACTTTTTATTTATTATTTTTTTCTTCAATGATAATTTCTGTGTGTAACATAAAATGTTGTAATTATCACTATTGTTAATGAAAATATGTTTGCATTTTGCTTGCCTTTCTTTGAAACTGAATTATTCACACTATGTCTGTATTGCATATGGTCCTGTCCAGCTGGAAATATCATAATAACAGGTGTAAGTAACTGCATCACTTCATACTGACAGAAGATAAGTTACAGAATGATAAAAACAGCATAAGTATGCCACTGTAAAAATACCCATGCACATACGTTTTGACTTGTCTGGTTTTAAAAAAGCATTGGTGCGTCCTCTTGGTAATGTGGCAGAAAATGGAAGGGGAAAGGAAGGAGTGCACACTATGGGAGAGGTGGGAAATGAGGTGGGGAATAATACAAACAGCACATATATCAGGGTTAAAAGTTAACAGAATGTGACATGTGAAGCTACAAAGCTATAAGGTAGCACCTCACAGTTTATGCATATAAGAGATGAAAGAGCAGTTGATAAAGTTTTGAAAATGCTTTCCAAAAGGTGTTCAGTAAATGGATACAACCAGACACTGGAGACACACCTGAACAACATCTTTCTTATGCAAACTGCTGAAGTAGGTGTATTTAACTAGAACCACTTAACATCCTGATGTGTCCTGCGGATGACTCTTAAAGTATTCTCTGCACCTAAACCAGAAATTTGATAAATACTTTAATTAAGACTACATTGTTTGCATTGTGCCATAATGATGATGATGATAATGATGATGAATGTAATTTCTGCTGATGTATGTCAATTTTTGACTATGTATTCCACTTTGATGTACTTATTATTCATTTGTATTCTCATATCTATTATTGTAAACTTTTGTTTTGACCCTTAGTAACTACTGTTAATGTAACTATGTATTATGTATATGTACTTCTTTAGTCATGTAGATATGTATGTGGAGCTTTTCTCCTCGGGTCTCCACTGAAAAAGGGCTCTGGCCCAGTTGGACTAACCTGATCAACAAGTGTCAAATAAATAAATAAATAAATAAATAAATAAATAAATAAATAATTTTAAATATTGTGCACTATACAGTGTTCAATAAATATAAACAGCTGAATTAGCATAAAATGTGTCACTTACAACGTACGACAAACTGCTGAATACTCTGCGTCTTGCTTAACCAGTGTTCCTTATGACTATATGCAGACAGTTCAGCAAATTGTTTCAGGGATTTACTAATACAACTTGCAACAAATATATAAAAACTTGTACTTGATACCTGTTGTTTATCTTTTTTGGGTGGTTGGAAGGAAGATACAAGTAAAGCGTCTCATTCAGAAATGCAGAAGGGATGATCAGACATCAGAATACTTTATATTACCTTGCATTATATTATTCTTATAGTGTGTGTATGCCACCCACTTGGAGGTAAAAATACTGAAATAACAATTCACTTTTCTCTGCTGGAAAATAAACTGATCTAGCAGTTTGATTTATGCATAATCAAAGCAAAAATAAAAATAAAAATAACCAGAACAGACCAACTGCCCCATAAAGTGCAAAACAACTATCTTTCTGATCATGATTAAATATTAAACCAATCTGCATTTTTTAAATATTTAGGACACACAGTAACTACCGTTAAGCAAAAGCTCTGGATGCTAATATAGTCTGGTACTATTTTGACAAGCCCTTTAATAAAAGAAAATTATACTCCTTCATAATTTATGGCATGGTATTTGGAGCTGTGAGGTATACATGTAATCTGTTTTTGAGTGCATTTCAACACATTTAATCCAGCAGTTATTACTGAGTATTTTGTTGCACATTTGTCTTTGTGTAGTCAGGATGAGATGGCATATTATGAAGTCCTGTGCAGCCAAGCAAATGCAGGATTTAAAATACATGCAGCAGCCAAAGTCATTTCTCTCCTCTCTCTATTAAAATAAATGCTAGGCTCCTCAAGAAATACACTGACATACAATATGTGTCAACTGTAAATCACAAGTGTTTGCTTTCCTAGTAGAGTTTTGTAAATAAATCTTTTGGATGAAGCAAATCTTGTATGCACTAAGCTTTAAGTAAATCAAATCAGCCTTAGTTTTATTGGCCTTTGGTACTAGATAAAGGTCACAGGAGACATTATGTATTTAATTAACTCCAATGGAATTATCGGAATACAAAGCCTCCTTTAAACATGAGAGTTCTGCGCTAATTATCTAGCTGAACTAGTGTAAAAGTAGCACAAATCAAAACTACAAAGGCATTAGAAAAGATATTCAGTTATAAACCCTGGAGCCATTCAAAACATTTCTATCATACCTCTCTTACTTCAGGCCATATATGTTATGTTGTTTCTGTATATTTCTGTCTTTTGCCTTTCAGCTTACTTTGAAGACCCTTCGCCGTTTTAGTTGCTTTGTTCTGGGTTATTTATTCCATGTCTGTATCTGATGAACTAGGGCCTAAAGAACAATGTGAAACCCTATATATGAGGACTTTTCTTGCGTCTGTATAAAAGGACAAAGGCTGTTTGTTTTGTCATTGTTCATACATCCTCCTACAGATCCTAGTATTTCTAGATTCATGGTTTATTTCATTGTTTGCTTATATTGTCCAGATTTTCCCAGAATGTCCAGATTTTTGCTTCACATTTTTGGTCTGTTTCTCATAAAATTGTGGTTTTCTAGTAAATCATTAGCAAATCATTGAGAATTCAAGTCAGAATATAATGACAGACATTTCAGTTTCAGGCTTCATACCCTTCAGAAAATTCATGTTAATTCCAATCCTGTTATTCTATCAACTTTCTAAGTTTGTAAGAGAAATATTTAAAAATTGTCCCTATTTTTTGGCCTTTGACCCCCACTATTTATGGCTTTGTCAGATTTCTTGCTCTAAGAGATTGAGAGGTGGCTTCTTTTCCATTGATACCATTGATGCTACTTTCTGACTTTATTGAGTTTGTATCCTGTAGTTTTTTGTTTCTAAATCTAAGCTGCCATGCCAGATCATTCCTGTAACATTGCCAGATTTGTTCTTGTATTCCTTACCTCTGCTTGTGTATCAGACATGTTTTGTACAACTCTACGTAGTTTTTTATCCCTTGATAATACTTACTACAACTTTGCGATACCATACAAAAAAATGTAAAAAGCATGAGGCTCAGTGCCGAATTCTGTAGTATGTTGTAAACTCCTTTTTTTTCCTTTTATTATGTGTTAACGAATTAAGCAGACTAGGCATTGCACCTTTTTTCAAGGACAACCCAGGAGAACTGTGACAATGAATCACTTTGTCAAAAAGAATCAAACCTCATAATCTATATCATTTGTCATGAATTGTTTATTAAGGAAGTCTGTTAGTTGGTCAAACACTCATTCAGTGACTGCTAATGTCACAAAGTAAATTTGCTGAGAACCACTTTCAGCACCAGTGGAGTCTGCTCTTTTATTTCAGTGTTGTTTGACTGTGGGGTTGTTGTGTGTGTGTGTGTGTGTGTGTGTGTGTGTGTGTGTATATATATATATATATATATATATATATGTGTGTGTGTGTGTGTGTGTGTATATATATATATATATATATATATATATATATATATATATATAATGTGTGTGTGTGTGTATATATATATATATATATATATATATATATATATATATATAATGTGTGTGTGTGTGTATATATAAAATGTGTGTGTGTGTGTGTGTGTGTGTGTGTGTGTGTGTGTATATATATGTTTGTGTGTATATATATATATATATATATATATATATATATATATATAGAGATATGTTTGTGTGTATATATATATATATATATATATATATATATATATATATATATATATATATATATATATAAGTACGGGTCTTTTGCAGTGCCCCTTTACATGGGGATGTAAGGATCTTGCTTCACTGGAAAAAAAAGTTTTGCTGTTTGCTGAAAGTGGCTTTCAGTGAGCTAGTTTCATGACTTTGCTGAAAGTTCCTTACTATTCCCTCTGTGCCCCATTATCCACCAAGTACCTCAGTTAAGCTCTCACTTGTAATTTAGTGCCAGTGTGCCATATTTGTTTATTAACCAGCTTATGGAAGACTGTTTCAGAAACTTTATTTAACAACTACATGCCCAGAGTATTCATGTTTCTTTGGTTTGGATAAATTCATTAGGTTTGTCTGATGATAACCTCTTACTGTATTTGTGCTGTCTGTTGCTTCTCTTCATGGCACACTATATACTTTTTTCTTTTCTTTTCATGGATGTCAGCCTGAGAGGATAGCTATATCCTACCTGTGAATTACTTCTGCTTCTGTAAGGAAGAACCTTGTCTGACATCTTGTTTTTAGGTAATGCATGGGTATCCATTTCCCCACGATTTGATATAAATTAATTGCTGTAGCATTGCTCCTCCCCTTAGGATATTTAGAATTTTAACTGAATCCATTCCCTTCCCGCTACCTTAACCCACTTGTACCCTTTACGTAAGGACTGACATTGATGCCCTTATGTAATGCATCTGCTGTGTGAATTCGAAAAGTCCCACTCATCTGTTTTTGTGTACATAGAATCAGAGTTATTATTCATTATCCATCTCTGCATTTCCACATCTCATTTCCTTAGGTTTTGTTAATTCTTTCTTTTACCTTTCTTCAAGCTATCAATAAAATGCTTTACACTTTTCTTAACTATGCTCCTTTTCTATTCTCCTTTCTGAATCCTCCTTTGTTCTGTATTTTCTGCTTCTTTTTCCATTAATCTGTGTAGTTCTTTGTACTTTTGTTTTAGTATTTGCTAAACTTTTTAAATGCCGTATATCACTCACTGGTATCAGCTCACATCTCCCTTTGGAGCCCTAATATATTTTATTTATTTTAATTAGTGCATATTTTTTCATACTAAGACTTTCTGCATCTGTGATTGATCCGATGTTTCCTTATTTCTGTTTGTTTCTATCACCTTGCCATCTTCAGCCTTTTTTAAGCTTTTATGAGTCACTCTGCTTCTTTGACAAACCAGCCAACGTAGAAAAAGGCTTGATCATTTTTGTGCAGATTGATTTTATGCATATATAGTTGCCATTATTTATTTGTTTAGTTGTCATTGTCATGCCTGTCATCCTCTCAGCACAAGAAATCTGGACAAAGCCAGAAATAATTGGGGGTCCAGAAATAGAAACATATTTTAGAAATTGCTCCTATAAACTTCAAAACTCCATAGAATAACAGGTTTTAAATTATTTTGTATTTTCTGAAGGATATGAAATCTGAAACTCAAATGACTGTCATTATTTAGTGACTTCACATCCATGTGATTTGCTAGAAACCCACAAATTTTATGAGGAAAAGATAAAAAAATATTTGGCAAAAATCTGGACATTTTGTGAAAATCTGGATAGTTGAGACAAATGGTCACTGTACAACCCAGTGTTATATTAGAAGGAATCCTATTCAGGAAAACACAGTCCTTCTCCTTAGTGCAGTGTACAAAATCATCAAACTTAAAATACGTTAAAATATAATTCAAGAGTTATACTATATAATCTTTGATCCTAAACTTACTGTGCACACCTCCTCTTTAGACCACAAAATTCCCTTGCCTTTGGCGATCAAGATGTTTTTCTGTTCAAGTTTCATAACATTGGTATGAACTGCCTTCAGTAGCTAGAAACAGCAAACCAGTTAATGAGTTCCACTTTAGACTGAACGTATCCTGCTCTTGTCTTATGCAATCAACAAAAACTTAAATTCTCTTTCTTTCTAGTTAAGGCTCTCCTATATCATTCTTTACAAGAATCTTAGTCTGATAATAATTTTCTGTTTTGCTAACTCTCCATAAGTGATATATCTGTTGCCATTTGTCACTTTAACATTTTTAATTTGTATATGTATATAGATTAGTAATTTACCATTTTGTTATTCCCTACTATGCAAACTTTGTAACCTTTGACGTGTCTTTTATATAGTATGTGCATCTTTTGTTCATTGCATTGTATTCATATATTTCTTTATATTCATGTACAAAATGTTTGCTCAGTTTCAGAAACTGTTTAATTTTAGCTTCTTTAAACTTTTCTGCTTTTGTTAGCTAAGGTAGTGGCTGGAATTGGAGTTTTTTGGATATGTCAACTACTTTGGTCAGCAGTCAAACATGGAAATAGCAGACAGATTGATATTTTTTCTAGACATCTACTGAGGTATTTTCTCTGTCCCTGTTTATGAGCCACACAGAAGAGAGGTCTTCCTGAGTGAGTCACAGCACTCTTTATTAGAGGAGTGCCATATAAGGAGTATCATAGATAAACTACTCTTTCTGGTATGATACTCATTTTAACTTCTGCCACCTCCCTCCTAAGCACTGTGATCCCCATTTTCTGTTATCATTGAATGCCATTATTCTCTCAGCCAGTGCATCCACCTGAGATGCTGTGATGGAGAATAAATCCACTTCTACAGAATGCAGCACTGTCATCTAGCTCCGAGGTGATCCAGTTTGCCTACTTTCTTTTAACTGTCTTCACTCAGAAGAGTAAGTGAAATGGCTCACTGTGGATTCCTTTTAGGTATGACCTGGCATGCAAGGGTGATGGCAGTGCCAGTTCAGAGAACCTCATTTAACTGTCGTGTTTTGTGAAATGGAAGGAAACTGAAATACCTGGAGTAATTCAAATGGATATGAGAAGAATGTACAGATTCCACACTGACTGTGACCAGAGAACAGTGCTAATGCCAGACTCTGAAGGTGCAAGACAGAAACCTGAATTAAGTCCTCATGTTATCTACTGATAATGACTTCCCACTTGTTGTTTAGGGTCTAGCATGGGTCTGCAGTGCTTCAGTATGGAGGAGTTCTTCTTTTAGACACAACTGCTAGTATATAGAGAAAATGAGTAAGCTATCTCTGTTTCTTTAAGGGAGTTTGCCCATTGGTTAACTTGTATGATTTTTATTAAAGCATTGAAACATATCACCTAGGACATCAGTTCATTTGCAGGCTGCATACATATAACTGATTCTAACGACAGAGGCTTAAGTCCCTTTTGGTGGATTCTAGTTTTGAATGACACACTGATCTCTACAAAAATTATTGTTTGCATGCTATGATACAGAGTACCACAGTGTTACCTATCAGCATTTGAGAAGGTTGCTGTATATTCAGTTCATGATAAGGCCAATTTAGTATTTCATAAAATCTCCCTTTTTCATGGCTATGATCCCATTCCAAACTGTCAGTCAACCAATGATGGTTAGTGCCATTTGCTTAATTTCAAAACTGTAACTCTGCTACCACAATTCAAAAGAGGTGCTTTACTCCCCACAGTCATGATACCTTCCTATCATTTGTAGCTGTCTCTTTATCTAATTAATGGGGCCCTACTTAAAGCTGTTTCCATCTCTGTCTTACTTTTGCTAAAACAAATACTTTTTGTGCTAATGTTTCTGAATATTTTAGAAATGAAAACCAAAAAATGTTCCTTTTATAGGGCAACATCTTATATCTGGAACTAGTGATAATTGCTTACCTAAACTAAACTAATTTGGGTGTGTTATAATTTTGCATGTTTATTTAACCATGTGATTGTACTAGTGGAGTGCATTGTACGAGTGGTTACCAGTGGAAGGTATAGCTTAATTTTTATTAAATACACTTACCTATAAGCTACTAAATGAAACCTATTTTCCACTCTTACCAACAGCACTATTACTCAGAAGTACATATTACAAATTAAGAGGACAGGACAAGCACTGACTATACTGACTAACATATGCTGTGGCAACTACAGAAAAAGCCTTCCACCAAAACAATCCTTATGCAGTGAGCACATTGCCAGACCAACTAAACAGGGCCAGCAAACATACACACTTTAAAAGCTACTAAAGGAACACCTTGCAGATAAATATAAGTGCAACTACTTTAGGGACACAAGATAAATCCTACACAGATTAAAGTTTACACTTAGTACACAGCCAGTTCTCTCAGCAATGTGTAGCTAATAATCAATAATAGGTTTCATTTATTCCCTGAAAATGTATCTGAAATTTGTAGTTGTAATTAGATGTGAACATGGGCTTAATGTTATACCTGTTTTAGGATTCTCCAATAAAGAATACCAAATGTAGACTAGCAATTTGTTATTGTGAATGTACTGTAAATGATTATTAATGTGAACTGTAATTTGCATGTGCACTATATCTAGATATAAGTGTTTTCTCTTCCACTTGGCTAAGATTGTGGCTGAATATGGTCTCTGGGCTACTTCACTTACCTGGTTAACAAACATTAACTAAATGAATACTAGTCCATTGTAAACCCTTTAAAACCACGAACTGGGCCACAAGAAGTAAATGCAAACTGTGTATAGACAGTAGCCAGATGTCAGGCTTGAAACACAGTCCAGTCCCTAAAGCTATAAAGCAAAAACCTTAACCACTGAGTCACTCCACAGCCTCTGCAACTAGCACTATAGCACAAAAATGAGCCGCAAATGTGCTCAGCACAACATATACACCATAATTTGTTTCCAGTTTCCCTGTGTACATATTGTGATTTCTGAGCAGTTTGCACACCCAGACATTATTCTTGCTTTCCAGTGAAACCTGGCATGTATCATATGTGAAAGGAGAGATTTGATTCAACTGTAACCAGAAATGCTCAGAGTCACACACTATGTGGCTAACAGAAAATGAACTTTAGCCACAAGTTTACATCATGCTATTAGCTTACAGCTCATATCTTTATCATTATATTATGTTACTGTCATATTTCATACATAGAATGATGTTTTCAAAGCATACTGTGGCAAGAAATGAAAAACAGTTGATCATCCCTGGTGTATTTTAAAAGGGAACGAGTAAGTATAATTAGCTTTGACCATGGCCTGATTGCTGGCAGGTACAGAGAAAGGAACTAAAGCAATACAAATGTGTTTCTGTTAAAGCAGTTTATCAAGGGTTGATACTTTTGGCATTAATGGAGAACATCGGACCATCTTAGTGTTTTTCTAGAACATTAAAATGAAACAGCAGGAGCATAACTTGACACAGCCACACATTTTGACATTTTGACAGCTACTGGAGACTAGTAAAGCAGTTTCCATACAGATACACTCACAGCTTGGTCTATTTTGTGTGGCTATAACTTTGTTTTTGTTTTGTTAATTCTGTTCCAGTAATCTCTTTTAAAAATAGGTCTGGGGGGATAAATGGGGTGGAAGTCCATCCTTACAAACATAATATCTATCTGCCTGTCTGTTTATCTATCTGTCAATCTATGTATCTCTGTGCCTGTCTAATCTAATTTAATATATTTAAATAGCTACCCATTTACTTATTAACCTACCTTTCTAGCTATACAAATAAATAAAAAATGAGACATGGGCAGCAGTCTATCTGTCGGTCTATGTAATTGCCTGTCTCTCTGTTTGTATAGCTATGTATCTATCTATATATATGTCTGTCTGTCAGTCTGTCTATCTTCCTAATTATTTATCTACTTATCTAGTAATGCTGGACCACTAAGCATTTAAAAAAAAGTTCAAAAAGCTGTTTATTCAATAACAACAAACCTTGCAAATGCAACTGCACACATTTAACAGAGGAAAGAAAAAAAAACTGCAGGAGCTTACTGAGCAATGGACTACATTACCCTAGTTGTGGATCAGTTCTTATGCTCAGTCCAGTGTTCAATGACTTACATAAAATAGCAATGAAATTGCTTAATGTTTCCCTGTGTTTTACACTCTCACATATAAAGTGTTGCTGGCATATTGGAAAATATATAATTCCTAAAATTGCTTTAGTTCACCATCCAGCAGTTGTTGAAAAGCATCTGTTTTTTTCTTAGGCTATGAGCGTTGCAGCACTTAACTACAAAATGCATTGAAAATCCTAAGCACTGGCCGTATTAATAATTCCTGTAGTAAGACAATAATTTCTGGCACTAGCTTTTGAGATTTATAATTTCTCCATTCATTCAGAAGGAAGAGCTCTCTTTCATAAACATTCAAGAGTTATATTTTACTCTCTTTCGTAAACATTTAAGAGAGTTATATTTTTAAAGTACTATCTTAAATTAGTTCATTTTTTGGCAAATAAAATTCTTTTCTAAAGCCTTTGTGGGAGTAGTGTAATATATTTTGTCTATTGTTCTGCTATTTATTTTAGCAATTGCAATTAATATTTTCGAAGTAATTATTTTGTCTTTATAGATTTCCTTGCCAGTATGAGAAAAGTCTGTAAGGTCTAATGGATGCTGTCACTTCAAGACACAATGCTCATAATGAATGTGGGGAAGTGTGATAATTACTGCTGCTCTAAGAACTAGATCTCCATTTAACGTGCATAAAAAAGAATTATTGTTCTGTGCTATGAACAGGAAATAAATGTTTCCCTCCCAACAGTAAATATTTATTTAATGTGTCAGCTGATTTTACAAGTCAGACACAAGGAAACATACATGCTGTCCTGTAATCAGATTAGGAACCCCTCGACTGATGGTTGACCGGTCACTTCCTTGCTAGTAGAGATTCTGGCATATACAGTTGGCAGTTGGATGCAGGAGCATTCATATCATCTAGACAGTGGCAAGATTAGTGTGCCAGAAGGTATAATAATATTATTAACATGATATGACAAGGTGCTGTAATAAGCTCAGAATGCGTAGTATTTGTTATGCTAGACTCACTTTTTTTTTCCTGTGATGTAGCAACACATGGGAGTACTTTTCAAGCAGAACACAAAATCTTCTTGATAAATAATTGGGTTTTCCCAATTAACATTTCAGCAGCTCTGGTGAATTTTTGATAGCCTCAGGCTACAGCATTGCTGGGCTGCTTTGTTCACATATGTGGCATAACAAATGTTTGTTTCTAAAGTTGTGGGCATCAATTCTGAGTAGTATGCACTTCAGAATCTTTTTATGTACTGCAGTCAGGGAAATTACTGCTCAGATGATAGTTTGCAATGCAGTCAGCCCTTCTGAATCAGTATATATATTTTTTATTTGGGCAAAAGAAAACAGTGCAAAGGCAAGGCTGCAGCAGTGGCAAATTAAAATGCATTCATTCATATGGCTTCATGAGGGCAAAATGGAATCTTAGACAATACACTTAGCAGATCAGAAAAAAATATATAGTCTGTTCGACTTCTTAAGTGTGAATTAACAGAGAAATGATTGCTTATACCAGATAGAGAATGATACCCATTTCCAAGGAAACTCAGATGTGATGCAGTTTAGACCACAAAGATGGTCAAACACATGGAAGTGAACTTTCTGTCGTATTGTGGCAAGGTATAGATACTTAGCACTGAAGTCTGCCTTATAAGGAGACTGCGGTGTGATAATGACCTGATGCACTTAAGTTAGAGTGAGCCTTGCTAAGTTTACACTTTCTCTGCAGAATATGTCAGATGTGTAATTCCCAGGTACTTCATATCGCACTATAGCAGATGTGGGGCTAAACTGTGTAGGGTTATGGACTGCCCTTTCAGTATTAAGAATGTAAGAAAAACTATTTTGATAATACATAATGTAATAAAAATGAAAAGTAATGGTACTTGTTAAATAAAGCAAATAATAAACAAATAGCATTTTGATGTCAGCCTGTGATATGTCTACGAAACCTTTAAACAGATGCATGATTTGAACTTTTCAGTTTTGCAGGTCCCATTTAGTAGTATATTTCTTCATTATTATTATTATTATTATAATTATTATTATTATTATTATTATTATTGTTTCCTCAAGTGCATTTTAGTAGAATATGGACCCTAGTTTCAGAACAGTATTCGGTATCACAGTGATGTCTGCTTCTAAAGATTTCTTCATAGACACAAAGCAGTGTTATAACATAAATTATACTTATACTGAAATAGACTATGATGCTACAGCAGAGGGTTATATATATTGGTAATCCTGCAGACACAACTGGGTTGTTAAGAAAATCTTTGGGATACGCAATAATGGAAATATACCACCCAGGTTCTCCCCCAAAGAGAAGCTACTATCCTAGTGGGGCTAACCTGGTCAACAAAAGGATAAATAAAAAAATAAATGTCACCACAATAAACAAGACATGCTGGAAGGATAGATTCCTGTCCCAGAGACTTCCCATACTCTGGAACAGGCTACCCATCTATGTCAAGCAAAGTTCTTCATTAGCACTCTTCAAGAAAAATCTTGATGAGTGGATGGGAAATAGGAAATACACCCTGGGGATCACTTCTGTGTCTCTGCTCGACAGTGGCACAGGAAAATAACTTTCTTGGGTGCCGTAAGCCAGGGAACCTTGTTGGCTAGGCTTACGTAGGCCCTTGGGCCGATAGCCTAGTACCTACCTATGAACCTATAAACCTAAGAAATAAAAACTGTTCCCTAGGTAATGAATTATAAGAAGGGAAACCAATGAATTATAAACTGGGTGATTCTGGAAATATACCTAATTGGTATGTAAGTTTTCTGTGAACTAAAAAGAACCTTATTTGTATAACTGCACGTCATTCTGCTGTTGTTTATGCCATTCTAAGGCATTTGAAGCTTATAAAATGCTCAGTACAGCTTACAGAAAAAGTTGTGTGCGAGAGTATATACGTATATTATTTATTAATAAATTTATTGTTGCCTTATCAAATAATACAATTGAGCATGTCACTTATACAAACCTACTGGGGTCACTGTCAATGAAAATGTAAAGTTTGATATACATATACTCTTTCTTGCTAATAATACAAAAAATAGCCTCCACATTTATTCTATCTTCACTTCTGTATGCCTCTCCAGTCCTCAAAAACCTTCAGGAATCTCTCCTAATTAAAACTAAACCATGCTATAACCAGGTAGCAAGATTTGCAACAGCCCATAGCATTGAATCCTACCATTTTTTATCCCTAAAACAACTCAAATGGCAAGAACTCCCACACTACTCCATGGCACATGTGGCAACTGCATGCAACATAATTTATAAGTCAAAACACTGTCCAGCCTTACTGAACTTAATTAGTCCTTACTCACCACACATATCTCTTCATCCAATGGAACAGCTCCTGTGGGTCATTACCAAGACACACCATTCTTCTTGCCAGTCTCTGTACTCCAACTACATCTGTAAAATGTAGAACTCTTATTTTCACCACCATCAGACATCAACCAAACATATATACTTTCAAAATTGTTCTCAAACAGTACTTTACCAACTCATGGCTTTGTTCTTGCACAACCCCAGGATAGGAACCCTTACTCCTAGCCTTACATTTACTTACTCATTTTCACTAGTCTTTCCTCCACGTTGTCCAAAACATTTTTCAGACACATCTCTTCAGTAGAAACCCATCCATTCATCCATTTCTCCATATCTGCCTATCACTAGAATACCAGGCAATGTATTCTTTTGGAAGTCTCTCAAATAGCTGTAAAAGTACAGTTGTGTACACTTACCATAAATGTAGATGTTCGAGTGTATTCACTGTTGCAGTCATTACATGTGGCTAATCTGCTGGCAGGTTGCCCTCAGTCAGTCTGAATAACAAAGTATTGGGTCCTACGTCAGTTGCTGTCTCCTCTTCCATGATGTCAGGTCATCAGGGGTATAAAACAAGCAGCCGACGACATTTTAATCGGTTTTTCTTGCCCCAGATGTCAGGTGCCCCCCAAAGGGGGAGCAAAAATATATATAAATAAACTGTAAGTATATAAATGCACCTTAGAAACAAAATTTACCTTCAACTAAAAGCAAATACACCACAAAGGCTTTTGAGTATAGTGAAGGAAAGAAAAGGTATAGAATGGTGGATGGTGGGTGGGTAACCCGGACTGCAACAGTGAATACACTTGAACATCTACATTTATGGTAAGTGTACACAACTGTACTGTGTTCTTTGTGTTTCACTGTTGCAGTCATTACATTTGGGTAGAATCCCAAAGCTATGGATGGGAGGATGGAACTCAACAGCAGTAGGAGCAGCTATAAGGCCCTGCAGGACTGCAGTGGCAAAGCCTGCCCTGGATTTAGAGAAGAGAGGTAAATGATAATGCTTTGTGAACGTATGAACAGAGCTCCAAGTAGCTGCTTCTAGAATGTCTTTGGTTGGGACCCCTCTGAGAAAAGCTGCTGAAGTAGAGGCAGCCCTGGTGGAATGGGATCTGATCCCCTTGGGCACAGGTTTACCATGGTGCAAATAGCAGAAACTAATGCAGTGGCTTATCCATTTAGAAATAGTCTGCTTTGATATAGCCTTTCCCTCTGATCCTGCAGCAAATGTTACCAGTAGTTGCTTAGACTTCCTTAAAGATTTTGTCCTGTTTAAGTAGAATCTTAGTTGTCTGTGTACATCCAATGAATGCAGGATCCGCTCCCCCTTGTTCTGCGGATTTGGGAAAAAATTTGGCAGGTGAATGAGAGCCTGTAGTTCTGAAACCCTTCTTGCTGAAGTGACTGCCAAAAGAAAATCTGTCTTTCAAGATAGAAATTTTATATCCGCAGTATCTGCTGGTTCAAATGGAGGCAGGGTGAGTTTTTCCAGCACAAAATTGAGGTCCCATGCAGGAGTTGGTGTTCTCCTGGGAGGGCTTAAGTTTTTGGCCCCTCTGAGATACTGTCTAAGCAGTGGATGAGAAAAGAGGGGAGACTCTGTGTTGTAATGAGCTGAGATGACAGAAGCATGGATTTTTATTGAAGAAAAAGATAGGCCCTTGTCAAGCATCTCAGTTAAGTATTACAAAATCTGAGGAATACTGGGCTTTGCTGTGTCTATTCCTTGTGCTTGGTTCCAAGCACAGAATCTCTTCCATTTATCAGCATAAGATTTTCTATTACTAGGCCTTCTGGCTTCCAAAATGACATCCATCACAGGTTTACTGAGAGATGTAGTTTGAATAATTAGTTGATTAGCCATGCTACAAGATTCAGAGTTTGGAGCTGAGTGTGCAGAATTTGATAGTTCTGCTAAGACAGTAAATTAGGTGTTTGAGGCAAGTACCACGGAGGAAGGTGTGACATATTCCTTAGAAGCGGGTACCAGTGCTGGTGAGGCCAGTCCAGAGCAATTAGAATCATTTTTGTTTTTTCCTGTCTGACTTTTAGTAAAAGAGGGGAAAGGCATAGACTGATAGGTTTTTCCAGCTGAAGGATAGAGCATCCACTTTCCATGCTTTTTTGTGATGAGTTCTTGTACAGAATTTGTCCAACTCATAGTTTTGGGGAGAGGCAAATAAATCTATGTCTGGGTTCCCCCATTTCTGTGTTAACATGCTGAAGATTTGTGGATCCAGTTTCCATTCTTGCGGGTCCATAAGATTTCTGCTTAGGTCATCTGCCAGAGTATTTTGCTTTCCTGGCAGGAATTGAGCTTGAAGATGTATTTGGTAAGTCAAGGCTGTGTTCCACAAGGCCATGGCTAGTCTGCAAAGGGGGTAGGCATGGGTACCCCCCCTGTTTGTTTATGTACCACATAACTGTGGTGTTGTCCATCTTTATCAGTAGTTGTCCTGGATGAAGTAAGTCCTTGAAGGCTGTCAGAGCATTCTGAACCACTAGCATTTCTTTCTGGTTGATATGCAGATGCATTTGGTTTGGGCTCCATTTGCCCTGAATGCATCTCCCTGCCAGGTGAGCCCCCCAAGCATAGTCTGATGTGTCTGTAGTTAGGGTTTGGGTGGCAGGAGGTAGAGTGAATGACAGTCCCTTGTTTTGGTGACATGTCTCTGCCCACCAAAGAAACTCCTATTGTAGGCAGGGAATGAGAGGAATCATTGTTTCCAGGCTGTGACAATGTTGACTCCATAAGCTTTTTAGGTACCATTGAAGTTTCCTCATATGTAGTCTCGCATATGGAATTAGTAGATTGCAGGATGCCCTAAACCCCAAAGCCTGCAGAATTTGTCTTGCAGATAACTGGGTTTTTGTTGCCATTTGTTTGAAATATGTTGTCAATTGCATTTGTTTGTCTGGCATGAGGTAAGCCATCTGGGCAATTGTAGTCAAGCTTGCACCCAGGAATGTAATTATTTGAGAGGGTACCAGTTGTGATTTCTTTTCATTTATGGTGTACCCTAGGCATGCTAGAAGCCTTTTTACAAATGCCAGATATTGAAGAAGAGTGTCCTTGTCCTCTGCCTGAATGAGACAATCATCCAGATAAGGATAAATTTGAATGTTTCTTTGTCTGCCGAATGCAATTACTAGTGCCATGCACTTTGTAAAGACCCTGGGCACAGTACATAAGCCAAAGGACAGTGCAGAGAATTGGTAATGCAAAAAACCTGCTTTGAAGCGGAGATATCTTCTGCATGATTCCTTCGTTGGGATATGCAGAATTACTAATCAAGCATTCTTGCCTAGCATAGGCAGTAGCTGTTGCAAAGTCAGCATTTTGAATTTTGGAATGTTCAGGAACATGTTCAGAATCGATAAGTCCAGTATTGGATGCCATGAATTGTCTTTTCTGGGTACCAGGAAAAGTCTTGAATAAAATCCTTGTCTTTTTTCCTTTTCTGGTACCGGTTGAATAGCACCCATATCCATGAGGGACATGACTTGTTTCTGGGCCTCTGCCCAATGGTTTTGTGGCAGATCCGGCCGTCCGTTTGGAATTGGCAAAGTATAGAAATGAAATCTGTACCCCTGGGAAACTATGTTTAATACCCACTTGTCCTGGGTAATTAACTGCCAATTTTGTGCATGAAGTGTTAGTTTTCCCTCCAAGGGGGCTGCCAAAAGATAAGTGCTTGGAGATGGTAGAGGAAAGTCATTGAGACTGCTTACTGTAGGGTTGTGCTTTGTTTCCTCCAGATTTGGAGGTGGAGGCACCCTATTGCTTTGACCTGTAAGAACCCTGTGATTGATATCTGGAGCCTTTTGACTGCCTAGGTTTGCCCTGAGTGGCTCTGTTGGACACAGGAAAGGACCAGTTTTTAGTAGGCCAGTGCCTTCTGAACCTGGGTGGCTGCACTTGCAAGAAATCTTTTACAGTTTGCATGGATTTAGCTTTGTCTTCCATTTTCTTTAAAACCTCTTCTGCCTTATTACCAAACAGAGTATCATGCTGCAAAGGGGCATCCAACAATTTAGCTTTAACATGATCAGGCAGATTTTGCTCCTTGAGCCAGGTATGCCTTTTAATCACAGATCCAGTAACGGCAGCCCTACAAGAGAGCTGCAAGGAATCAAAACCACATTGCAAAGTATGCTTTCCAACTTGTTCTGCTGAATGCAATAAATCCTGTAACTCTTTATTTTCCACACAATCAGAAATCAACATCATTTTCTGTTTCAGTAAGCCCATAACATGCTGTTGATATTTAAGCATATGAAACTGGCAGTTTAAAGCCCTGATTGCCAAGATTGCAGACGTATAAACCTTCTTACCCCATCTATCCA
Organism: Protopterus annectens; assembly: GCF_019279795.1. Classification (NCBI taxonomy): domain Eukaryota; kingdom Metazoa; phylum Chordata; order Ceratodontiformes; family Protopteridae; genus Protopterus; species Protopterus annectens. Next base: position 706,115,234 of record NC_056734.1, read on the forward strand.
CCGCCCTGGAATCTCTATCAGAAGGGGTAGGATTTTTGGCTGTAGAAGCCTTAACACCCTTGGGACCCTGAGAAATAGTCTCAGGATCAGCAGCAGGATTTTTGAAAAGAAATTTGTGGGAGTCAGGAACCCTGTAATATCTGTCTGGCTTACTAGGAGCCGGAGGCAGGGAATCAGGAGCCATGCTTGATTCCAAGAACACATCATCAACAATGTCTAATACAGGAGGTATTGCCAAAGGCCTATGCTGAGAAAGAAGGAAATCCCTAAGCCTCTTTTTTGATTCAGAGAAGTCCTGACTCTACCAGTGAAAATGTTCCCTTAAAGTATGCAAAGTCTCTCCAAAAGAGTAATCCTCAGGAGGAGATGCAGATGGGATGGATTCCTCTGCATCAGAATCCTCATAGGGTGGAATAGAAAATTCCTGATCAGAAGAGGAATCAGAAGAAATGGAAATCTGATCTGAAGATTCATAATCAGTGCCTTGCCTAGGTCTCTTAGCAGTGTGTGTGTGTGTGGGGGGGTGTTTGGGAACCCCTGATCAAGGTAATTAAATCCTCAGCCATTTTGATCATTTGTTTTTTAGGCATAGAGGCCTGAGCACATGGCTCATGCATCGGTTTTTTAGACATAGAAGTTGTTTTTGACCTTGTTTTTGTTGCTGGCATCAGTTTAATGTAAAAATGTTTAGATCTGAAAACACCCTCAGAAGCCGGTGCCTGCTCAGCGGCTCCAGACCCATCCAAGGGAGAGACATCCGTAGGTTCAATACTTTGCGAATCTCGCAGCATACCGGACTCCGAATGGGTCTCGGTAGAGGCCTGTGACTCAAAAGTAGCGGGTATCAGGGGCTGCGAAAGCACCTCACTGAGTACCGGTGAACCGGCGACTGGCTTAGGGGAAGCTTTGTTGTTGGTTTTGGACCTTGACGGTCTGTCTCTGTCTTTTTCCTTGCGATTTTTGTGAATTCCGGTAGTCGAATTGATAACCGACGACATTTCAGGGTAGTTAAATCTTGAATCAAAATATTTATAAGCAAAAATATACCGACGCTTAATAGTGCGTTGGTTAAATTTAGCACAAAACCGACAGCAAGGCACATTGTGATCAGGGCCTAGGCAAGGAATACAGTACAAATGAAAATCCTTATGAGGTATTTGCTTCCCACAAGTAATGCAATTATTAACTTTTACTGACATCGGTAAGGAGCAAGAAAAAGTTTCTCCAACGGGGTACTTAGCTTTAGTTTGAAGACTTCAGTTCTGAAACTTGAATACAAAAATTTCAGGAGTCGGACGACCGGCACCTGTGAACTGCTTCTGCTTTGGGCACCGCGCGGCAAGAAAGACTGATTAAAATGGCATTGGCTACATGTTTTTTACCCCTGACTACCTGACGTCATGGAAGAGGAGACAGCAACCAACGCAGGACCCAAGACTTTGTTATTCAGGCCGACTGAGGGCAACCTGCCAGCAGATTACCCAAATGTAATGACTGCAACAGTGAAACACAAAGAACATCATCATATTGCTCTCCTTAAATGAACTAAAGTTAATACAAGCAGATCTTCTAAACTGTCTCTGTGGCTAAGAATATAATATTGTATATTGTATATTGTAATTGATGCTTTCATGATGTAATTGATGCTTTCATGATATATTATGCCTTTCATATACAGAATTATTTATTATTATTATTTATTTTATTTGCATTTATTTATCAGGATGGTCCAGCTGGGCCAGAAGTGCCCATTTTCAGTGGAGTCCCGGGGAGAAAAGCTCCACATATAAGACATTTCAGATACAATACAGAATTTACATTAATAAAGACATTTAGTACATATTATTGGCAGCTTATACAACTGGTGAAAAAAACAGTACATAAGTAATCATTCTCAAGTCAAAGATATTATACAAGGAATACAGAGTATATACATGAGAACATTCCATATGAGTAGTTTTCAGCTAGCAAAATTTATATAGGACACTTCATGCAGTGGGTGCAAAGCAGATATAGGAATTAATTGGAGACTAGGTACTTAAACTTTTCACATGTTTAGGAGGTGTAATAGCTGAGCAATAGGCTATATGAGTCCTGTTTCAGGAATCAGCAAAGTCGGTGGATATTATTGCAGATATAAGTGGTGGTATGATATTAAGGTAAGCTGCTAGAGTACCTGAATGCCTTGCCTAGTTCAATGGTAGGTCTGTAAGGGTTAGGAAGAGAAGGCAGTAGCCAGGAGAGATCAATGGTAGGACAATGAGGGTTAGTAGAAGAGGGAAGTGGACAGGATGGAGAAGCGGATTAAGTAAAAAGACAGGTGGATGTGAAAGGATGATGGCAGAGTAGTAGAGTGGGGGTGAGAATAGTTGTGATGGTTGAAGTTAGGTTATTTGAAATGTGGTGTTAGCACATGTGCAAAGCCAAGATAAGGAGAGGTGTTGTTTCAGAGATGTCTTGAAGAGGGTTACTGAGGGGGTGGATCTAAGTGTTGGGGGGGGGGGGGTTCCAAAATTTTGTGATGGTAAAGGAGTAAAGCATCTGGCCAGCCGAAAGTTTGGGTTTTTCTACATTTACAAGTAGTTGGTTGATGGATCTGAGTGGTCTGTTAGGATGGTATAAAGTAAGTGTAGAAGATAGAGCAGGGCACATGGATGGATTATGAATGAGTTTGTGAGCTGTAGTTAGTTGGATAAAGGTGAGATAGTTGGGGATAGTTAGAATGTCAGAACTGTTACATTTTATAATATGCTGTGCCTGTCATATGCAGAATGTCTACACTATTAATTTGTTTTAATTAAGATGTATTGTAAAAGGAGCTTTGCTTCACAGGCCTCCTCCGAAAAGGGGCTATTAAACCCAGATGGAACTTTCCTGGTAAACAAAAGCAAATATATGTATGTCTTTGTATCTATATATCTATATCTGGATCTCTATATCCAGCTATCTTGCTATATGTATATATTTTTTAACCATCAGTGTAGTTCTACTGTGAGATTTGGTGCATTGACCTGGAGCCATCATAACAGAGGTAAGGCAGTAAACCTAATGAATTCACAAACGGCATTCCCTTGAATTCATTAAAGTGCCTAGCATGAATCCTTCCTTCACAATGTACCCATTTGTGATTCAGAGACATGTTAGCTGCAGTGAGATAAAACCCCATTATTGGTTAAATTGCATGGTTCTTAAATTGCATTTACAACTGCGATGTGCAGATTATTGCACATCACAGTAGCAACCTTCTGCTTGTGTAGGCAGTGCACCCCCCAGTCACTCTAACACACACACACACACACACACACACACACACACACACACACACACACACACACACACACACACACGCACACACACTTCACAGTCATTGTACCAGTCCCTACCAATCTGCCTGCCTGTGGTTACTTCCACCCACAACAGTTGGAGTGCCATTACAGTGTGCATCTATTAGGCCCTGGTGGTCTAATGTATTCCCCCACCCTCTGATCTCTGTAATGATGTCACTGCTGCTGCAACACTTCTCTTTTTATATTATCCTTACTGGTCTAGTGTATCCCCCACCTTTCGATCCCCATTATGATGTTGGTACCATTTTGGTACTTTATAAAGTATTCCTTGGTTGTCTAGTGTACCTCTCCAATACCCTGATCCGTGTTCTTCTGTTGGTGCCTTTATGGCAATTTAAAGAGTATTCAGTAGTGTCTAGTGCAATCCACCAGTTGATCCCTGTACTGCCATTGGTGCTATTATAGCATTTTAAAGAGTATTCCCTGGAGTTCAGTGATTTTCCCCCCAGTCACATTCATGTTAGGTTGTTGAACATGGCCTTTTGCCTTGTTCAGTCCAGCGATGAGGTGGGAATGGGTGTGCTGATCTACATAGCTGAGTGACTTTCTGAATCAGTTGGCCATGTATATGGCTTCATGGAGGCAGTTCTGGGGAGAGAACACATATGACTCCTCCCCGGAATGCCTCACTAGCATTTAGCATGGTCACAGGACATACCCTTTGCTGTCATGCACATCTTCTTGTTAGAGGACCAAGCAGCACTGTTTAAGGCTTGTTGTTGAATCAGGGGAAAGGTACTGTGACTTGTACACAAAGCCCAGTAAATGGGAGGTGCAGGTTGTCCCCCTGCAAAAAAAAAAAAAAAAAAAAACAATGTTTTTTTTTTATTTTATTTTTAGTTTAAGTATTGCATGCACCAAGGTCCAGTCTTGAATATACGTGGTGCAGCAGATGTATAGGTGGTGCAGCAGTTAGTGTTGTCGCCTCACAGCAAGAGGTTCTCTGGTTTGATCCTTGGCTGGAGTGCCTTCTGTGCGAAGTCTGCATGTCCTCCCTGTAGTCGCGTGGGTTTCCTCCTGGTGCTCCGGTTTCCTCCCACATCCCAAAGACATGCTGTAGGTGGATTGGAGACTCTAAATTGGCCCTAGGTGTGAGTGCATGCATGTGTACCTTCTGTGGAAGGTTGGGCACTGGGCTGGCAACTCGACATTGTAAAACTCTACTGCCAATCATGAGTGGACAGGTGATCCGCTGTGGTGACCCCTAACTGGGAAAAGCCAAAAGAAGAATATATATATATATATATATATATATATATATATATATATATATATATAAAAGGGATCATAGGAGATTACTAGGCTATCGACCCAGAGGTAATTTTAAGCGTAGCTGTTTCAACCCAATAAAATACTATAGAAGTGTTAGTCAATACACAAGCTTGCATTTAGTGATGACTGCTCATTCCCAGGAGGGTTGTGGGTGCTATGGTGTTCCATCCACTCATCCAGGTTCCTCTTAAACTGTGTCATAGAGGTGCTCTGTTTCACATGGATTGGTAGCATACCTCTCAACCTCTTAAAGCAAAAAATCTGGACAAAGCCTAAAATGATGGGGGGACAAATAGGGACAGATGGTAACCTGTTCCAAAGACATGGCAGTCGCTGGGAGATAAATCTGTCCCTCCAGTATGTCCTATTTAAGTTGCAGACTGTATTTAAGTTCCTGAAATGGGTAGACCTGGACCCATCTCATTTACAGATATGCAGTAAGTTCATTAGGTTTGGGTCTTGGGTTGCTCTGTAGGCCAAGCATAAGTCTCACCTAAGACGTCTGCATGATACGGAGTATAGTGACAGGGATTTTAGTCGGTCTGTGTAAGGCACATGCTGGGGGCCCTTGATCTTCTTTGTTAGAAACCTCTGAAGTCTCTCTAATTGCTGTAGGTGCTTAGTACGGTACATACTAAATGGGGTATTATACTCTATTATGGGCCAGATAAGTGCTGAGTGTAGGGGAGTTATAACTTCTTTGCTCTTGAGGAGATGCCTTTACTGATCAAGTGAGCTACATGGAAAGCTTTCCTTGCAGTGGTAGACATGTGCTGGTGAAAGTTAAGGTCACTGTCAAGCTGTGATTCCAGGTCCCTCACCACTTCATGGCTACATAGGGTATTGTTATTGATTTGATAGTGTGAAGGGACATTGTTTGTGCTGAAGGGAATGATAATGCATTTCTTTGCATTCAGTTTGAGACCGTGACTAATGCACCAGTCGTTGGTCTGTGTGAAACCATCCTGGAGTATACTGACATCATTTGGGGATTTAGTGATTGAACCTAGTTTGCAATTGTCTGCAAACTTGGTCAGCCACAACACTTTAGTTTTGACCTGAACTTCTGAGAAGTATATACCAAACAGTAGGGGGCTTAGCACTGACCCCTGTGGTACCCCGCTGGTAACAGGTCTGCTGGATGATGTGGAGTCATCCACTTTGATAGTGTGTGTTTGGTTTGTGAGCCAGTTGGCAAACCATCTTACAACAAAGGGGTTTATATTCAGTTTGCTAAGTTTATCAGTAATGCCTGAATGTGGGATTGTGTAGAAAGCCTTTTCCAAGTTGAGGTGTGCTGTGCACACAGATTTGCCTTCATCAGTGGCCTTGGTCATACTTTCAAAGAAATCCACCAGATTTAACAGGCAGGGTCTGCGCTTCATGAAGCTGAATTGGGTAGGATCCAGGGTTTGGACATCACCTATGTCTTTATTTAAGAGGTCCATAATGATACATTCCATGGCCTTATAGATGAGCCTGGTCAGGCTTTTGGGTCTGTAATTCCCTGGGTCTGTTGCTAGGCCATCCTTTTGGAGTAGAATAACTGTAGGTGTTCTCCATTTTGGAGGAACAAAGTCTATGATTAAGCAATGATTGAAAAGGGTACTTAGTGGTGAAGCTATTTCATGTTTTAGCCTGTTTAGAAGACACCCTGGGATGTCATCTGGTCCCATAGAGGCTGTGTTGTTTGCCTTGGACAGGGCTTTGAGGACCTGCTTTTCAGATATGTAAGGTGGGGGGTGGAGTTTGGGGCAAGGTTTGTTGTAAGTTAGGAGGGGATATGGGAGTGAAATTTTCAACAAATCTGTCCACTAGCAGGTTCGCTATCTCTGTGGGATCAATGTGTGTGATACCATTGGCTGCCAGTTCTGCACATGCTGGGGTCCTACCCTTCAGGTTATATACATAGCTGTAAAAGGCCTTATGGTTTTCATTGGTAGTACTTGCTAGGTTTCTCTCAAAGGAGCTCTTGGAGGATTTTACAAGTTGTCTTATTTACCTGTTAAAGCTGAGAGGGGTGCTTTTCCATTGTTGGGTCCTTGTCTTTGATTTCTTGGACAGCAACTTTTTGCATTTATTGTAGAGTTTATTGATGCTGGAAGTCCACCATGGCAGCTTAATTTTACTTGGGGCTGTGGCTTTGATTTTATATGGTACAGCCAATTTTATACACTTATGCAAGTTATTGTACAGGGCTTTAGTGTAAGCTTCGGCGTAGTTGCCACTTCAGTTTGGGGTGGGGCTTGAAATGCATTTATACCTTCACCTAGGATAGTATGGTTTGCCTTGGTGAAGTTTTTCAGTCTGATTTCACCCTTTGTGAGTTCTGGTGTTAGTCTGAAGGTGACCAATTTGTGGTCAGTTTTAACTGAGGGTCCAACAGTTGCAACAGAGGAGCACCTGTTTGACATGTTGGTGAGGACCAAATCTAGAATATTTGATCATCTTTTTAGGGACTGGACAGTTTGCTCCAGGGCATTTGAATTCACAGAGTCAAGGAACTTTTGTGCTAGCGAGTTTGGGCTAGAGTAGGTTTCCCAGTTGATGGTGGGATAATTGAAATCCCCCATAACCAGTGTGTTCAGTAAAATTTGGATTGTCTTCAGTTTGAGTAAGTAGGCTTCATTAGTGTCATGACCCATGGAGTGGGATAACTAGCTAGGACTTGAATGAGGGTCTTACCCACCATAACCTGGACCTGGAGTAACTCCATGGAATTGTCCAGTCTAACTAGAGGTGAGGTGAACTTATCTCTAATATAGACTGATATGCCACCTCCTTTGGTTTTCACGCATTCATTTTGCAGTCTAAAGATGTGGAAGGCATTGTAGCCTTGCAGAGCTGGGGTACTCTTTGAGGCCTTAAACCAGGTTTCTTTGACTGCACAGACATCTCCATCTTCTAGTGACAGAAGTGCTTCCAGGAGTGCAGTTTTTTGTTTAAGCACCTAGCATTTAGCAGCATGACCCTTATTTTGTTCTTATTGGTTAATTTCACATTGGTAATGTTGTTTTTGAGACCGTGCCTCTAAAAGACACTATGGGGAGGCAAGAGCCTTTGCTAGTAGTTGAAAGCCTAGGCATGTCAAGTGCACAATGTCTCTGGCAAAGCAGCAAGGCTTGTTGACCATGGCTTCCCAGGCAGACAGGAACTGGATCCCCTTGGAATGACACAAAATCTAAGCAAATTATTGAAATCAGTAATTTTTTGTTTATACTGTGGCATCATTCTAGATGAGGGTAGTACGCTGCTCAAGGCTGGGGACATACCTGCCAGGGACACATACTCAGAGAGCTTGGCCATGTCTCTCTTCATATAATCCAGTGAGGTACGTCTCAAGTCATTCATACCAACATGAACTATGACAGAGTCAAAACAGTACTTGTTACTGAGAGACCTGAGTTCATGCATGATTTAATGAATCCTGGCACCAGACAGGCAGCTGACAATGACTTTCTCCTTGTCCAACCTGGTGAATAGGACATTTGTGTGACTCACTATTGAGTCTCTAATGACAAGAAAACTTGTTTTTTGAGTGTTATTCCTTACAGGCTTGGTGAGTGAGACACTCATGATGCTGTGTGTCTTGGTTGTTGTGGAGATTGTGTTAGTTGTAACAGACTTGTGTTTTGGGTGCCTCTGGTGTTTCGGTAGGTTTTTCATGAGAACTTCCACGTATGTGGATTTACATGTTTGATGTGTACTATGTGTATGAATAATGGTACTTTGTGAATATGTAGTGCCGAGTGAGTTGAGGACCTTCTCTTTGTTACTGTTTTGAGTGAGAGAGAGAGACAGCATGGATTCTAGATTCTTGGTTTAAATGCATCTCTTGCGCTGTGTACTAGACTGAGTTATTAGTAGAGGGTTGTCTGTGTACATGAGTCAGTTGCTACATTGCCTCAAGAGACCCAAGTCAACAAGGTTGGCAGGAGAAAAAAGGGTAGTCCAACTGTCCATAATGCTAGGTTGAAGACTGTTGTCACTAGGGGGGGCTTTTCAGAAATGATCATGGAGGAGGTTGGTGAATGGATATCTCTGCCTGCATTTTAAGGAAAAGTTTGTTGAATTTAACTGTCTGCCTTTGGCTCACAATCGCATGGTAGTGTGCCAAGGAGAAACCTGCTCAGATGTAGAGCCTAAATTCCAGAAACTAAAACGTGGAAAAAAAACTCTTAACAAAATTCAAAAGGGTCAATAAGCCCTAGACCGGCCTCCCTTTACTACCAGTCAAGTGCCAATCACAAAAGTGCTTATAGGCCCCTTCCAGTCCAAGATGGCCCAGAAAAATGTGCTCAGAACAAACAAACCACTACAAACAAATCCAGAAGCAGCAGGTCTGAATCTAGACTATTCTACAGTTACTGGATAGCCTAGTTTCAGCAGAAAACACTAGAGAACATTTAACACAGCAGAAAAATAACAGTGAGACACTGAAAAAACATTTAAAACATCAGAAAACCAGCCAGGAGACACTAAAGAATGTTTTAAATGGTTAACAGATCAATTAATTAAGTACTGCTTGGTGGGAAAACCAGAGCAGATAGAAGAGATAGCTTTAAAACAGTGAAAAAATACCAGTAAATACTTAAACAGTGAAAACAACACAAAGGATTGCTAAACAGTGAAAACAGTAATAAAATTAGATTTTACAGGCACAGTGTAGCAGACAATTGCAGTTTAACAGTGTAGTTTAGTACACTGTAAATAAATACAGTATAAAAGTAGGTAGCAGGCAATAAAAAAAGTGCAGTAAATACTATACATAAGCAAAAAACAGGCAGTGTATGTTTTTTTTTTTTGGAAGCTCAGAAATCTCTAGTCATCTGGTATCTCAGCTCAGAGTTGTGGCTGGTAGCCCACCTCATTTCAGCTCAGTACAAACAAACTGGTGCCAGGACTGAAAAAAATGACAGTGTAGAATTTTCAAGACATGGAAAAAATCATTCCAACAGTGGGGCTAGACCAGGCCCAGGGGGAGGATGACACCTTTTGCAGAAGATGAAAGAAGCAGCAGTCCACAAAAATCACAAAAACTGATAGGCCAAAAAAAGAGCCATAAAGATGAGAGAGTGGACTACTGATGACAAGAAAGAAGTTATGTATTGTTCATAGTATCATAGGAGGTTACTAGGCTAATGGCCCTGAGGCCCTTACAAGGCTAGCCAAGAGTTAATCCACCCAAAAAAGAAACCTCAGTCACCACCTGTCATTCCTGTCAATGAGAGACACAGGTGGAACCCGTGGGACAAATTTGTGGTTTCCCAGCCACTCGTCAAGTTGCGCTTGAAGAGGGTCACCTCTGTATTCTGTTTGACGTGTATGGGAAGTCTATTCCAGAGATGTGTTAGCCTCTGGTTGACAAACCTATCTCTCCAGCATGTTTTGTTGATGTCACATATTAGATTTAGGCCTTTCAAGAGGTAATGTGTGAGAAATTAGACTTGCAGATATGGAGCATCTCTAGTAGGGCAGAGTCCGAAATTGCCTTGCAGGTGAGATATAGATCACCTCTGAGCAATTGGTATGATACAGAGTAGAGTGATAGTGATTTGAGCCTATCCACATAGGACAGGTGTTGGTGGCCATGGATTCTTTTTGTGAGGTATTTCTGTGGCCTTTCTAGTTGGTGCAGGTGTTTGGAGAGGTACTTACCAACCGTGGCGTTATACTCAATTATAGGCCTAATGAGGGACGAGTACAGAGAGGTAATAACCTCCTTTTTTCTGGATGCAATCCCTTTACTTATGAGATGAACCAAGTAAAAGGCTTTTCTGACCACTGCCACCACATGATGATCGAATGTGAGATTGTTGTCAACCTGAGTACCCAGATCTCTCACCATAGGTTGTGTGCTTAGGGGGGTTGCCGAGGATGTGGTAACCAGTAGGGGCCAAGTTTCTGCCGAATGGTATGATAACCATACATTTTTTGCATTTAACTTGAGGCCATGACTTTGACACCAGTCATTTGTTGCTGTGAGACCCTCTTTCTTTATGTTAACATCATTTGGGGAGTCAGTGACAACACTCAACTTACAGTTGTCCACAAACTTGGCCAGCCACAGTCCTTTTGTCTTTGCCTGGACCTCTGTGAAGTAGATGCCAAACAGTAGGGGTCCCAGGACAGATCCCTGGGGAACACCACTAGTGACAGGTCTGCTGTCGGAGGTGGAGGCACCTATTTTGACCTTGTCGGTGCTATCGGTGAACCAGATGCCTCCCACCTGATGAGATAGGGATTTACGCTAAGTTGTGTTAGCTTTTTAATGATGCTTGAGTGGGGGATTGTGTCAAAGGCTTTGGCCAAGTCAAGATAAGTTGTGTGAACTGACTTTCCCTCATCCAGGGCTTTGGTGACAGTCTCAAAGAGGTCACCCAGGTTCAACAGGCAAAATCTGCCCTTGACAAATCTGAACTGGGTGGGGTCAAGTGCTTGGAGATTATCTATGTCCTTGTTTATGAGAGCCATAATAATACGCTCCATGGCTTTACAGATCAGACTTGTCAAGCTAATGGGGTGATAGTTTCCATGGTCAGTAGTGGCACCACCTTTCTGCAAAGGGATGGCAATGGTAGTTCTCCACTCTGCTGTAATGAAACTTGTACTTAGGCTGTGTTTGAATAGGGTGCCCAATGGTGAAGCTAGTTCTTTCTGGAGATGGTGCAGAATACAGCCTGGGATACTGTCAGGTTCCATGGAAGCTGTGTTCTTTGCCTTGGATAGGGCCTTTAACACTTGATCTATGGAGATGTGAGGTATGGGACAAGTATCAGGGATGTTGAATGGGCTTTGGGGGGGCAGGGGGTGAGGTTTGCACTGACCATATCTGCTAGCAGGTTGGATAAGTCAACAGGATCAGTGTAAGTGATATGGTTAAGTACTAATTCGGAACAAACCATAGCTTTGTCATGGAGGTTTCTGATGTAACTGAAGAAGGCTTTGTGGTTTCCCTTTATTTCAGAGGCTAGTTTTGATTCATAATTGGCTTTGGAGGTTTTCACTAGTGATCTAATTTGCTTTTTGAGGCTAAGGAGGGAGTTTTTCCAGTTCGGAATTTGTTCCTTTTTACTCTTGGACAACAGTTTCTTCCTTTTGTTGTAAAGCATGTTGATAGAGGATGTCCAACAGATAGGTTTGTGTTTCCTTGAGGAGCAGGTTTTAGTTCTGTTGGGTATGGTTGAGTCCATGCATTTGTATAGGTACTTGTATACTGCATTGGCATACTGTTCAGCATAGTTGTCTGCATCCTCTTAGGGGGTGGTGGTGTGAAGCTACTGATACTCTCCCTTAAGAGGTTATAGTCAGCTTTTGAGAAGTTTTTTGTCCTGGTTATGGCTGGGGGGGGGGGGGGGGTTGGGTGGGATAGAAACTTCGAATGAGATAGACCAATGATCTGATCTCATCAGGGAAGAACATACTATGGGAGTGGTGCAGTGGTCAGGGTCTATATTAGAACACCAAACTTTCAAAATATTGAGTGTTCTAATATCGAAGCCTATTAATCGAAAATTTAAAACATCGAACATACAGAACAGCGAATTCTTTCCTAGGGAAAAAAATTTGCTGTTCCAAAACACATACACACAATACAAGCACACCAAACAAACAACAATCCACACACATACACCTAAACTCTTACACCTAACCCTACACTAAACTATACATACACCACTAACTATCCACTTACCTTAACCCTAACCCTAAGGTCCGTCCCTATTGCACAGTCACCTCACCTGCATCCTAGCCCTAACTCACCTACCCCTACCTAACCCTCATGTCCACACAATTGCACACTTACCTGACTCACACCCTAACCCTAACTCACCTAACCCACCCTAACCCTCACATCCACACAATCACACACTTACCTGAACCCAACCCGCAACTTTCCACCACAGCGCTGAAAATTCCAAAGCAACAGAAACAGACAACCAAATTCTTTCCCTAGGAAAACATTTGGTTTTCTGTTTCTTCGATATTTTCAGCGTTCGCTGAAAATGGGTCGATATTAGAACACTCGAAATTTTGAAAGTTCGGTGTTCTAATATAGACCCCAGCGGTCACCTATGTTGGAGAGAACCAAGTCCAGAATATTATCTCCCCTTGTTGGGGTTGAGATGAGCTGGTCTAGTGTGTTAGAACTGAAGTCAAGGAATCGTTGGTTGAACGCATTAGTGCAGGAATAGTTCACCCAGTCTATGGTGGAGTAGTTGAAGTCACCAAGGATCAGGGTGGTAGGGGGTACCTTGATCGAGTCAAGTAAGTCCGGGTAGGAGGAGTGGGTGTCCTGAGTCATGAAAGGGGGTCTATAGCTGGCTATAACTTGGATGTGTGTCATGCCAACTGTCAGTTGCAGCTGGGGTAGTTCCACTGCATCATGCTGGCAAACCAGTCTGGAGGTGTGCCTATCCTTAATGAAGATAGAGTCGCCACCACTCTTAGTCTTCCTGACCTCATTTTGGGGTCAGAATGTGTGGAATGAGGTATAGCCTGGTAAGGCAGGGATGTTGTCTGCAGCCCTGAGCCAAGTTTCCATGACTGCACAGACATCGGCATTTTCCAGTGTGAGGAAAGCCTCCAGTTAGTGCATTTTCAGGTTAAGTCTGCTAGGGTTAAGCAACATGACCTTTGATTTGCTTTTTGACAGATCTTTTATGTTAGAAGGTTTGTTTTAGGGACATTGCCTAAAAAAGGTACAATGGGGGAGGCAAGAGCCTTGGCCAGGATCCGGAATTCCATGGGTGACAGGTGGAGGCCATCTCTGGCAAACCATCGAGGCCTATCAACCATGTCATCTCAGGCAGACAGATACTGGATCCCCTTGGAATAACACCAAAAACTAAGCCAATTGTGGAAGTCAATTATTTTCTGTTGGTATTATGGTATCATTCTTGGTGAAGGTAGGATGCTGCTTAGGGCTAGGGTCATACCTGCCTAGGACACATACTCTGAGAGCTCAACCATGTCTCTCTTCAAATAGTTCAGGGAGGTACGTCTCAAATCATTCACACCAACATGGACAATGACAGAGTCATACTTTTACCTGTTGTGGAGAGATTTAAGTGCATGCGTGATGTGGCGGATTCTGGCACCTGACAGACAACTGACCATGACCTTCTCCTTGTCGAGCCTGGTGAGGGGGACTTCAGTGTGTCTCACAATTGTGTCACCAATGACTAGTATGTTGGGTTTATTGTTCTGCCTTATGGGCTCTATTGGTTTATTGTTATGCCTTATGTGGAGTGTTTGTGAGACACTGGTGTGTTGTCTGCTGTATGTGATGTGTTTGGTGTCATGTGTGGAATGTTTGTGAGTGTGTTTTGGATGTCTCTGCTGTTTAGGTAAGTTTTTATTGAAGATATCTACATAGGTGGGTGTGTATTGTGCTTGGCTATGTGATGTGAGCGGTGTGGTGTTTGTGCTGGCAATCTCCTCTTTGTCAGGAGTACTGACTGTGTTGTGAGAGATCATGGATTCAAGGTTACTGATGTAGATGCATTTCTTGCAAGTAGAATAATTATGTGTTTGGAGAAGAGGGCTGTCAGTGAACATGAGGCACTTGCGACACTGTCTAAGTATGCCCATGTCAACCAGGCTGGTAGGAGAAACTGATGGGAATTGTCCATAGTGTCCTAAATACTTGGACGGACATATGGAGAGAGGTTTTTTATAAGGATTTGTCCACAAGACTGTAGACCACAAAAACCTTCTTAAATGTAAAGTAACTAGCCTGAAGCACAAGTGCTAAAACCAAAACTAAGATGCTTAAAATAACAGATAAATTTAATCAGGCTACTAACAAGCAATAATAAATGCAGTAGAATAAAAGCAATTGAACACTTAAGAGCACACAGCAAAGCAAAATAAGGTAATAAAGTAGGAAGAACACAATTACAGTAAAAGCAGCTGAGTAATGTATATATATATATATATATATATATATATATATATATATATATATATATATATTTTTTTAGTGATTTAGTGAAGAGGGAGGAAACAGAAGATAATTCAAGATTAAAAAACTAAGGGGGTTGACTTTCCCAAATGCTATCTCTGTACACAGCAGACTGAGCTGATGATACTGGACTGGGAGGAGTGTCCAAAATCAAAGAAGCAAGGGGGTAGTCCTTCCCAAATGATCTCATTGTACTGAGTTGAGTGAGGAAATGAGATGGGCTGGGATGAGTGTTCAAAATGAAATTTACAGCAGGGGCGGGCATTTCCAAAGCCACCAAGTTTAAGAATGCAACAACACTTGTTACTATTATGCAAGAAGCCCAGAATTTCCAGACAGAAGATATACAAAAAGATTAAGACAGAAATTGGAGGAAAGAAAAATACTTACACAAGAAAAACTGCCAGAAGCTTCAAATAAAAATGTGTGTTCATTAATACATCATATTTAAGAGCATATCAAAACAATCCTGTCTTGGTTTGTGATTTGTTGTGGAGTTGACTGGTAAGAGAAGTTTGATTTGAATTTATATTGTATTTGTTATCACTTTTTTAACTGTTTGTAGGTAGGAAGAGACTGCTTATTAACAAGCTTTACTTTGATTTATATTTTGTTGTTTTACCTTTAGTTTCACTTTTAGTTGTGAGAAAGGGATAGGTTTTGGACAGGCAAGCTCTAGCCACCACAACAGGCTTACACAGCTATAAATTTACACAGACTGCAGAGAGGAAAATTCTGAGCATATCCAAACAATCCTGTCTTGGTTTGTGATTTGACGTGGAGTTGACTGGTAAGAGAAGTTTTATTTATTTTTACTGTTAAAAGGAGGTGCGACTGTGAGCTATAGTGAGCAGAAGCTACTGCACACTTCACGTGTGAAGTAAAGAAATTACAACTTCTGTCTGGCTGGTAGAACTTGTATGGTCAGAACAACTTTATTGTATTTTATTATTTAGTTGGATATTGCTGGTATAATTTTTGTCATAGAAGTTGATTTAAGTTCCTTTGAATTCTTTGATATTGACTTTGTGTAATGTTTTTCCATTGCAATATTTTATTCAATTAAAGCTGAATATGGATTCCTTAAATGAGTATGCAATTAACGATTTGCTAATGCACAAGTATCTTGTATAGTGTAATAAATGCTATGCATAAAGGTAACAGCTGATAACACTGGTGATCTTTGTTCCTCGTGTCAAAAGTTGGATGATTTGCTTACCATTGTTAGAAACAAATCTCGACTTAATGATGATGATTGCACATGTGCAATTGGCATGGCTTGGAGAACTGTTGTATCATATATTAATGACTGGACTGATGAACTAAATAATGTTAGGCATAGAACAAATAGAACAGATTTAGGAAATGATGCATCTATTTTCTGCCAAGAACATTCAACTCCTATGAAAGATGATGAGGCCCCTGAGAACTATGGAATTGTGGATGCAAGTAATCAGCAATCTGAGGATCCAGTTTGTTTAGAAGGAAACAAAAAAGAAAGAAAGGAAGAAGTTCTCAACAAATAAGGAAGAAAAAGAAACTGACTAATGACTGTAAAGGAAAGAGAATACGTAGTAAAAAGGATTCTGCTTTGTTATGTAACACACTGGTGACAGGGAATGAAGATGTCTGTCTATCAGAAAACCCTCAGTCTACAGAAAAAGGCATCACCTTTCCAGTGGAAAAGGTAGAAAAAAGAGGCAAGGGGCAGGTGAAAAGGAATAAATCAAAACTGAACATGGAAGGATTGAAGAACATTACTGTAAGAAAAAAGAGAAAGACAGATGTTGACTACATGGCTCAAGCTGTGGATTTACAATGCCAGCTGGATGAGAATTTAATACGCAATGAAAACAGTGGAATTAATAAGACTAATAGTGATGAAGATCTATCCTTCATAACAATTGATAGAGCTGAAATTGCTGTATTAGAAGCTGAAGATTATTCAGAGATGGTCAGCAAATATATTCTTGTAATTGGAGATTCCGTTATTAGAGGAACTAATACTTATATTTGCAGAGATGATAATGAACATTGAGTAGTGTTATGCTTGCCAGAGCAAAAATAAAAGATGTGAAAAACGCCTTGGAATGCCTTAATGTAAAGAAGTACGCATCTGTTTTTATTCATGTTGGTACAAATTATGTCACCAACAAAGATTCCCTGACTGTTAGTCGGGAACTGACAGCCCTCCTTGATAGTATAGCTTGTACCGGTGTTAGGACATATTTTTCACAAATCACCTATATAAAGGATAGTCAGATCATTGTGAATGAAAAGTTTTTTTGGATAAACACCTACATGGAAAAAATGTCCTGTTTTAAAAAATGGAAATGTGTAGAGCATCCAAGCCTTCTTTTGGGCACACATGTGTTCAGACAGGATGGTGTGCATTTGTCTAGATCAGGGAAGAGAATTTTTGTAGCAGATATTTTGCAATATTGGACAAATACTTGCCAGGATTTTTGCCATTTCAAAAATCTAACAGTTCACAGATAGCAACATTTGATGCATCTCTGATGGTTGTTAATGCTAGGAGCAGTAATAATAATTTTTTTTATTAGAAAATTTGCTACGTTCCCACAAGATTGATGTTGTTATAGTTTGTGAAACATGGTTAAAGAACAATGACTGGAAACCAGTTCTGTCAGGGTATAAATGTTTTTACTTTAACAGATATTCTAACAAAAAAATCAGGTGGAGGTGTTATGATAGGGATTAAAGATAGCTATGGGACTTGTGATTATTACATGTTCAATGATAACACTGTTCAATGATAACACCAATACTATAGACTGTGTAACTGTGACAATAAAGACAACCCTGGAAAATATAACAATTGTTGGAGTCTACAGACCACCAAAGTCAAGTGCAGATGACCTAGAGGAATTCATAAATTTCTTACACGAAACACAGGAAGGAAGAATAATATTAGCTGGGGACTTAAATTTACCAGAAACAGACTGGAATAATATTGATTCAACAACGTTAGTAAAGAAATTATTCACAGAATATATTCAGGAACAACAAATGCTTCAGATTGTAAAAAAACCTACCAGGGGACGGAATATACTAGATATTGTTTGTGTTCCTAAAGAAATTAATGTAACTTCAAGTCAAGTTTTACCACCATTGATGTGCAGTGATCATGGGGTCATAAAGGTTAATTTGTTGCTAGATAATTCTGCCAAACTGAAATCTAAGCCAATGCACAGAAGGTTAATTACAGATTATAGAGAAGCAAAAATGTTGCTATATAAAACTAACTGGAGTGAGGTGTTCAGTGGAAAAACTGCAGATGGAATGTGGAAAGTTTTGAAAGAGAAATTGTTTGAGTGCAACAAGTCAAAAAATGTCTAACATCAGGATCTAGGCATGCAACATTGGGGGGGAGGGTATATTTCCATAAGGACAAGATATCTGATTAAGGTGAGAGACAGAAAATATAAGAAATGGAAGAGAGGTCAAACTACAACTTTGAAAACTGAAATAAACGAGCTGGACAAACAGATTAAGCATAGTGTTAGACATGATCAAGAAAAATTTGAAGAAAATTTATATAAAGATATTGAGCATAATAGGAAACCTTTGTATAGCTACATAATATGTGGAAGGAGTAAAGATACACAAATTGATAAACTGTGTGCAGATTCTAAAATTTATTCTCAGACACAACAGTTTATAGATATATTTACAAAATCTTATGCAAAAACAGTTTGGCTCCACAAAAGGGGTGGTAAATTGTCCTAGTGACGTCCAGGTAACCCCAGATACTGGAATCAAATTAGATTATATTGAAAAAGAACTGTGCAAACTGGATTCAAACAAAGTGGAGGGAGGAGACAGAATGAGTAACAATGATTTGAGAACACTTAAGCAAGAACTTACACTGCCATTACATCTATTATTCACTAGGTCATATAAATATGGGGAGATTCCTCAAGACTGGAGACATGCACTTATTAAACCTGTCTTTAAGGGAAAGGGGAGTAGGACAAACCCAGAATCATAGACCCTTAAGTCTACTTTCATGTTGTGGAAAAATAATGGAGAAGGTAATATTGGATAAGTTATTGTCAGAACTGGATAGGTTGGGACTTGAAACCATATATCAGCATGCATATGTTAAAAATAGATCTATTACCACCTGTAACATGATGTTCTATAACAATATAATAACAGCTATGAATGAAAAATTGTGCTGCGATGTGATTTATATAGATTTAACTTCAGCATTTGACAGGGTCATGCACAAAACACTGATCAATAAATTAGTACAACTAGGTACTGATGTACTGTTGATAAGATGGATAGCTGCATGGCTTACAAATAGGACATGGCAAGTATCACACACCAACCGAACAGGTGAAATCCTTGGTTACAGTCAAGGTCACAGTCACAGTCACAGAGCTCTGTACTAGGCCCTTACTTGTTTAGAATATATCTTTCAGACCTTACTTTTTCATCTGAGGTGTTCTACAGTCTATATGCTGACTACCTGAAATTGGGTAAACTGATTACAAGTGTTACAGATAAGGCATGTCTGCAAAATAATTTGACTAAATTGACCATTTGGGCACAGGAGAATAATATGTTGATAAATACATAAAACACTAAGCATATGAGATTTGGGAGACATAAACTGAAAGGTGAATATTTAATACAGCAAATAGTGATTGAAACTGTAGACTCATTTAAGGACCTGGGCATATGGGTAGATTCAGCTGTGAGTTTTTCTAATCATATCAACCAATTGGCTAATGATAGTTATAGAACTATAGGTTGTATAAAAAGATTTATAAAGTCTAGGAAATCAAACATAATAAAGTCATTGTTTGTTAGTTACATTAGACCCAAACTTGAGTATGGAATAACAATATGGAAACACAATAGGAAAATAAACATGAATAAATTGGAAAGAGTACAGCGGAAATATACTAAAGGCATCCATGGATGTGAAAATCTATGTTATTATGTAAGACTAAAATATCTGAACTTGTACAGTGTTTCTTACAGATATTTAAGAGGAGATCTTATTCAGGTATATAAGGCATTTAGGGACAACTACCTCTGGGAATATTTGGGGTTATCAAAAAGTACTAGAGAATCATCAGATAACCTATGCAGAAGATTCTATAGGAATGAGAAGTGTACTAATTGGTTCTCTGACAGACTAGCTGATGCTTGGAACAGACTACCAAATTACATTAAAGCAAGTACTAGTTTACATATTTTTAAGAACAGCCTGGACATTTATTATGGGAACAAGTGTTTTAGCATATTGGCAAGCTAGAAGGGCTTTAATGCCCGTGCTTGAAACATTTGTATGTATGTATGTATGTTTGTAAAAACATTATATAAACCAAAAAACCTTGGGCCATTTGGAAAAAGAAGTGACTGAGGAAGTGTGAAAATATAAGGAACAAAATCTAATGACTTTTGAAAGGTATAAAAAAGACATATGGGCATGGGAAAGAAAAAGGGATCTGATATGGTGCAATATGCAAAGGAAAAAGCTAAATTAATCAATACAAAAAACGCAGCCCTGAAGATATTTGAAGAGAAATACAGGCAAAGGGATACAGATATGGAAAAATTCCCAATGAAAAATAAGATCACAAAGAGGGAACGTAGAACAGAAGATTAGTAAAGTAGAAGTTAAAAAAATAGAAGATGAAGTTATGAAATACTTGTGAAGTAAAGGATTTAGTGCAGAAAGTCTAACACAGGTTACATCACAGCATGATAAAACAACAGGTCACCAGAGTAAGGAGAAACAGAAGGAGCAGGAGACATATAAAGAAGAAATATGGACATGGGGGAGAAAAGGAGATTTAATATGGTGCAATATTTGTGCAAAGGGGAAGGCAGAACTAATCAATGCAAAAATGAGCAGCACCAAAAATATCTGAACGGAAATACAGGCAAAGACATACAGACATAGAAAACTTTACAGTACAAAAAAATAAGAAAACAAAGAGGAAAAGCAGAAAAGAGTATTAGTAATGGAGAAATTAAAAGATTAGAAGCTGAGGTTATGGATTACCTGCGAAGTGAAGGATTTAGTGTATATAATCTAACTCAGATAACATCACAGCAGAATAGAGCAATAGATCCCCAAATTAAGGAGAAACCAGTGGAGCGGAAAACATCTGATCAGTTGCCATATGAAGATACTTTGGAGCCTTTCATGGGAAACCAGTAGAAACATTCAGTTGACATTGCACAGCAAGAGAAGGAATAGTGGCAACTCTAACATAGTCAATGCTGTGGAGTGATAGGCCAGTGAGCTCCCACATGATGACACAGGATGAAATTGAAGAAAATGTGCCACAGGAAGATGCTCTGGAACTTTCTATATAATGTCCAAACGAAATGGAGAACAAAGAATATGCCCTATGTTTAGAAGAAAATGATCTAAGAGAAGAGTTGCTTGATTTAATAGAAATGGACAGACATATTAAGGTCAATGAAAGAAGTAGACTACATAAAGTGAATAAAACACAAGTTAAAAGTCTGATAAAACAAATGAACACAGTAATTAGGACTATCCATAGAGTTTCATGTGATATAACAGACTTAAATAGGATATATTACTGTGCAGCTAAAATAATAACAGATAAAGTCTTACCACAAAAACACGGGGTTGTAAGGGAATGGAAGGTGAGAAACTGAACGCCATCATGAAAGTATCAAACAGAGAAAACTATAAAGCAGTTAAGACAAGAAGTGTCACTATTAGAGGAGTATAGAAAAAGGAACAGCTCAACAAAAATACTCAGAAAGATAGACATGATAAAGGCAATGTGCAGTATCAGAACAGGTCAGGATCTGTTGTCCACTATAGCAAATAATAAACTCAAAATATCAGTACAGGCAGCAAAACGTAAAAGATATGCAGATAAAAATAAAGGAAAAGTACAAAATAAGCAATTTATTGCTGACAAAAAAAAACTTTTATAGAGAACTGGGAAACGAGGCAAAAAAAATTGAAACACTACCAAAACAGAAAATAAATAGATACATTTTGGAGAAAAATATATGATGATCCTGTGGAACATAGCAAAGATGCTAAATGGACAGAAGAAGTAAAGGAAATAATAAGTTGAAGTGACGGCCAGAGACATTGAAACAAAGTTAAGAAAAGCTTCTAACTGGAAAACCTCAGGCCCATATGTTGTACTTAACTTCTAGCTAAAAGTATTAACATTTTCACATGAATAGCTGGTTATGAGTAAGAACTATTTATATGCACACACCAAACAGACACGAGCCTGGTTAACAACAGGAAAAACAATACTCCTCATTAAGAGCAAACCTGCAAGCTATCCTAAAAATTATAGGCCAATAATTTGTTTTCCAGTGATGTATAAACTATACACTGGAATTGATGCTGACAGAGTTTATAGCCATTTAGAAGAAAACTCAGTCATGGCAATGGAACAAAAGGGTAATAAAAGAAAGTCATATGGAACAAAGGATCATTTGTTGTTAAGTAAAGTCATAATGGAGAACTGTGAAAAGGGAAAGAATCTAAGTGTGACGTGGCTAGACTACAGAAAAGCATTTGACAGTATCCCATATTCGTAGAAAAACAGAGTGCTTAAAGATGTATAAGACACATCCTACACTCAGTGGCGGCTGGTGACTTCAAATCACAGGGGGGCTGCAGGAGACAGCTGAATGGGTGGGGTCAAGGGGAAGGGGTGTGGTCAACCAGAAAGGGGAGGAGCTATGCTCAAAACCACAAAAACTAACTTTAAATACGCTGCCCTGGGTGGCAAACCATCATTATGAAAGTCCAATCAAGACAAAATAAGTGTAGAAGAAAAATATTTCAATGCATTGGCTGCATGACAGCTTACTTAATATCTAGATGGAAACAAAAGGTTGTGAGGCATGAAAAAATAAATTACTTTTTAAATACATTACTGAAATGCCAGTCAAAATCAAGTATAAGAAAAACCAGAAGCACTCAACTCAAACCACTTCTCCTTGCACTGCAGTTCTAATTATAATTTATATTCAGCTTTATTAAAGTACCAAGTAACATGCTGAAAGTAGAAATCTCTGTGATAACTTGTAAAAATGTTTCTTATCCAAAAGACCTGCTGCCTGACAACTTGTTTCATGGGGAAAACATGATCAAAGTAAAAAATGAAAAGCAAACAAGAAACAAGCTCAAGATACATTGCTTAAAGGATTACTGTACAGGTTATGGACCACACATGATTGGCATTCTGTTTAGTTTACGGGTAAAGTCTGTAGAGATGACTGGAAGTCTCAACAAGTGTAATGAGCTTTTTAAAATAATGGAATCCTGTCATTTAATACCCAAGGCTTATACATTATCTAGTCAAGTATTCTCTGCATGGCAACAACAGAAATGTTGGCAATTCTTTAACAGTATGCTTATTAAAGCTTACTTGCATGTTACGATTTCAGGCAAGCTTACCTTATGGTCATTAAAGCATTGCTACTTAAACACAGAGCAACAGGCACTTTGAGTAATAAGCATAAATCTGAGTAATAAGCATAAATCAACAGTACAAAAATATGACAGAAACCAGACTATTCTGCAAAATCAAGGACAGATGAAAAGCCAATGTAGTAATGGTGTCTACCTTGGATGGGGGACACACACTGCATAACTACTCCTTGCCTTGCTTGGACACATCCAGAGTCACTGCATGGTGGAGTGGGGTGCAACAAGTATGTCACAATTTGAAATGTCTCTGGCTGACTGTGATGGCCCTGACACATTTGTCATACCTCTCAACCTCAAGAGCAAGACATCTGGACAAAGCCATACACAGAAGTGGGACAAAGGCCCAAAAATAAGGACAATTTTAAATATTGCTCTAATAAACTTAGAAAGATAATAGAATAGGTCTTGCATTAGTATGAATTTTCTGAAGGGTATAAAATCTGAAACTCAAATGTCTGTCATTTTCTAACTTCAGTCTTTAGTGATTTGTCACTAATTTGCCAAAACACAATTCTATGAAAATGGACCAAAATGTAATGCAAAAATATAAAATAGACACACAATACAGCTGGGAACCTGTCAAAGAAGGGACACTTTAATATTAGTACTGCTACCTTGAGCAGCTGACAAAATAAAAGAATCTACATGCATTTCAAGTAATCTATAACTTTGATTATTACAGTTATTTCTTAATTGTAAACCCTCCATGTTTTCTTACAAAATTGCTATTTTCGGAGGGATTATTAAACATTTTGAGCCAAAATCGGGGACAGTTGAGAGGTTGGCTATGCCTAATTCTATAAAGCAATTTATTTGCATGTACCTCTCAACCTGTTAATGCAGTAAATCTGAACAAGGCCAAATATATTCATATAAACAGTACTAAAATTGCTCTTGTATAAATTGAGACAGTTGATAGAACAGCTCTTACTTTAACATGCATTTTTCTGAAGGTTATGAAGTCTGAAACTCAGTGTATCATTATTTAGTGACTTAATTCCTAAATGATTTGCCAGAAAACTAAAAATTTTATGAAGAACAAACCAAAAATAAGAAGCAAAAATCTATTCATTCTTTGAAAATCTGGACAGTTGGGAGGTATAGTTCAAGCTGGGCCTGTCTGAGTTTGCTGCCCTTCCCCCCTGACAAAATCATGGTTGAATGGAGCCTCTGCAGCCATTCCAATGAACCATTACTTGGCTATTTCACTCCATTTACCATAAACACTAATGTGCATACTGCTTTACTTCTATGATGAGTTGGACTTCATTTGAAAGTTTTATTTTGTATTTTACAGCACAAACACTAAGTCATCTGCTAAACAAAGCAATGCAGTCTCACAATGAAAACTTAGCATTAAAACTTCTCTGCCCTTGAAACTCACATTCATTGAAACAGCATTGAAACCCACATTCAAAGAAAATACATTTTGCCAGTGGCAGCTAAAGATTAATTTTGGGCTGTTTTCAAATCATAGGCCCTTGCATATGAAACATACATGCTCTTTGATACACCTTCCTCATTGTACTAAAATTATATTCCTTGTACAATACAGTACAGTTGTTAGAGGTGTTTTGTTTTGAACATTTTCCAGTAAGCAATGAAACAAAATGCATGCACCCATAATGGCAAAACTGCCCAGCTCAGAACATTTATCATAAAGTCTACTCAGACTTCCACAGTCCATCATTATTAGTAAATATGCACAATTCTACAGTCCACCATTATCAGTAAATATGCACAATTTTACAGTCCACCTTTATCAGTAAATATGCAAAATTCTACAGTCCATTATCAGTAAATATGCACACTCTCTGAAGTAAAATCATCTAAACAATTCCACATTAAAGAAATTTGTAACTAATGAAGAGGTTGCTGCTAGCAATTACCTTTATATTTCATGGTTTTATCGAAAAATAAAGTGTCTGTTGCCCCTCAGGAATAAATTGCCTATATTACATTAAAATGATAAGCTAGTAATAATATTGAAAGAGGAAATGGTGGGCAAACTGATAACAGACTCATAGTTAGTATCTTCCCCAGGGTGAACATTCTCAGTAATGCAGCATCCACCCCTTGTGGGAGTAGAACCCACAGCCTTCTGCATCAAAAGCAAGTACACAACCTATTGTGCTATTAACAAGGCAAAACACTAAACTTATGTTCCCCTGCAGCTCTCAGCTCCTTGTAAAATCTACTCAATACTCAACTGCATCTCATCTTCGCAGCACAAGAAAACTGGAAAAAGCCAAAATGTATTAAGCCCAAAAACCAGGGACACATTAAACATTGCTTGTATAATCTTGGAAAGTTGCTAGAATAAAATGCTGTGTTACCACCATACATTTTACTGCCAAGGTCCCTGAGCAAAACAGTCAGAGTAACATACCACTACACCAAATCAGCTGCTTTGTGAAAGAGAGGAAGACTGAAACTTAAATGGCTATCATTTAGTGAATTCAGTTCTCACCATAGCTGTCAACCTCTTAGTACAAAACACCTGGACAAACCCAGTAATGAGGGAATACAGCCCTCAAATATATTTTGCCCATTGTACACATGTATTTGTTAATACACACACATATGTATCTACACACATATATATATATATATATATATATATATATATACACACCAACTTTGAGATCATACATCAACACAGAAAGGGAAAGTCCAATCACTGCTATACAGAGATCTTGAAAAACACATAATGACACAAAGAAAAAGTGGCACCGGTCCCCTCAGCAATAATTACTGCATCCCACACCTGCAGCATAATCTTCAATCTAAACATTTACTATAGACAATACTTCCATGTTTAACTTAATTACATAGACGTAATTAGGTCCCTATGGAGAAATTGCTGAAACTTACACTTTACATTTCAGTTTTCCTACATTTTTCTTTTGCCTTTCATTTCTTTTTTCTTACATTTATAGAGAAAAAGGCACACGTGCTGATCCAGAAAAATAACATATATTCCCCATTAGAAAGTATTCAAATATATTTTACAGAGGTGGCAACAAACAGAAATAAGAATGAAAAAACACATTTTGTATAAGATTTTTGTATAAGATTTTCTGCCCTGGCACCACAAACATAACAGAAATTCCATTACAGCAGGTATGTTGCCAGATCTTTGAAAGTATGCCACAGTTATCCATTTTCGCAAGTACCTAATTCAGCTACTCTTGATAACTGATACTCATATATATCATTCTGGCAGTCTCAAAAAATACTAGAAAAGGTGATTGCCAATCAATTGAGAAGCCACTTTGACCAAAATAACTTACTCTGTACCAACCTTCATGACTTTTGTAAGGGCTACAGCTCCTCCATTTTCATTGTCTAGACTCTGTCACAAGTAATACACAAAATAACATGGAATCTAGTAATGTAACAAGAACCATCATGTGTCATAGCCAAGACTTCTGATAGTATATCTACAAACATCTATATGCAATAAATACCTTATCGTGGCCTTAGTATTACTAACTACAGCTACTTCCATTTGATTACATAGTAGGAATCAGAATCACCCATCACACAGCAGTTTTCCAGTCAAAGAAATTCTTACTGAGTTCCACAAGACTCCTATTAAGAGCAGTTTTAGTCATGTTTCAGTAACTGTCTGTATCCCTGCAGTGTTAACCTTAGTCAACTTTCTTCTCCATGCAGGTGACTTAGTAAACTTTTCTGCCAGTCAATCATTTAAAACAAAACAATATAGAATAAATGACCTAACTTTAAATCAAATATATATGACACATTGCCTTTTCCATTCAAATATCAACCAACTTTTTAACAAATATCACAGACATACAGTACGGATTAATAATAATAAATAATGAAATAAATAGTAAAAATAGTAAATAACTCACCTGTTGATTAGGAAGGCAAGCAGCAGCAATAATAAATCCACCAGGTCCACCACAGTTGTTGCCTCGCTCTTTGTCTCTCTTCTCTTGTGCCAAAAATAAAAAAAAATGTTTAAAATTCCAATTTTACTGACAGTACTAATACACTAGAAAAAGGTCCCAATAGGTCCAACGCCGAAACTGACTGACTAATCTCCGCTCTTTTCCCAGGATAATAAAGCCGGGAAGGCGACAATAATCAGCAGCATTTGCCCAGCAAGCATCGTCATGACGCCTGCGGTCGGAAGTCGTCCGAGCCCCTTCCATGTCTATGCGGTTTGTGTCTCAAGCATCAGAATGATGCCTTCTTTGTTTCCGGCTGCAATCAAAACATTGCAGCAAGAATAAAAAAAAAAAAAAAAAAAAGCTGGCTGCATAATAAAGAATTTAGGAATTCCGAAATGGACTAAATTTTAAAAAAAGAACAGATTTAATTTTTTTTTTTTTTTACATTAAAAATAAAATAAACTAAATACTCAGCTGTCTAGCTGAGGGGGCTGCAGTCCGGCAGCCTGATGCCACGAGCCGCCCCTGCCTACACTGATCAATTACATTACAGCAACCATGAAACAGTGGCAAACCACTTTGTAGTTAAGCCATGATAAAAGACAAATTATTATCCCAGGTATAAAAATTCAAATGGGGATATTCCAGGGTGACTCTCTGTTACCACTGCTCTTTTGTCTTGCCCTTAACACATTAAGCTGTCTACTTAACAGATTAGGTCATAGCTACCATCTGGCTTCCAGAGAACAACAAAGTGTAAAGACTTCTCATCTTTTTGTAGAAGAATTAAAATTGTATAGTTCATCAGATGAAGAACTGAAAGCATAACTGCAAGTGGTCAAAACATTTTCAGATGATATAATAATGTCATTTGTTCTTGATAAATGTGCAAAAGCAACCTTTAAAGCAGGAAGGCTGCAGCACCAAGAAAACATCAGTTTGGGATGGGGATGTGATATAAAAGAACTTGAGCAAGAGGGTGTGTATAAATATTTGGGAACTGATGAAGGATCAACAATAAAACATGAACAAATAAGAATAACACTTAGTAATGAATATTTTAGAAGACTTAAATTAATACTGAAAACAGCATTGACATCTAATAACAAAGTCCAGTCTATAAACCAGTTTGCTCTTCCTGTCCTAACTTACAGTTTTGGAGTGACTGACTGGTCCCAAAAGGTGTTGGATAGGTTGGACATGAAAAAAAAAGATCCTTCATGCTCATCAAATGATTTATAAAAATCAGTGCATACCAAGACTATATATTCCCTGTTCTGAAGGAGGTATATACAGATCTGCAATTGTGGGGCTGCATAGATATCTGCTGACTTCACAAGACCCAAATGTAGTGAAAATTTTGAAAAATGGGGAGAATTAGTCTAAGATGACTTCCCTGATTAGCTTAGCCAAAGCATATCAATGTCAAGTGGGAATGGAAATCAAACCAGAAATAGATAAAATTCAGGCAGCAAATGAATGTGCCAAAAAACAAAAAAAAATATATAAGGTGAAGGATCAGATGAGAAGGCAAGAAGTATGGAAAATACATATATATTGTTGCAAGTATAGAAAACACTTGGAACAACCTCATGTTGATCAGGATCGAATGCAGGAATGGTTAAGGAGAGGTGAATTTAAACCAAAAGAGGAAAGGTTAATATTGGCAGTTCAAGACAGTGGGCTATGTACACGTTGGTTTACAAAGTCCATTGAACATGTGGGAGAAACAGACGATTGTAGGTTTAGTAAAACAGAATTGGAAACAGTTGCACATCATGTTGCCGGTTGTGATATACTAATGGCATAAGGACTGTATACTGAAAGACACAATGTGGTAAGACTGTTGCATTGGGGATTGTGCAAATATTATAATACTGAAGTAGCTGAAAAACGCTGGAAACATAAGCCACAATGCATTATAGAAAATGATGAAGTATATATTAGATGAGATCACCCATTGCCAACAGTTTAAATAATAGATACGAGAAAACCAGATATAGTAGTCCATGAAAAGAAGACAAAAGTAGCATTAATCACTGAAACTGCTACACCCAGTGACTACATTGTCTTAGGTACAGAGAGACACAAAGTAATTCATAAAATACCAGGATTTACAGGCAGAAATGAGGACAGTGTGGAAGAAGGATCCCCAGACAGTCCAGTAGTAGTAGGAGCAAGGGGTTTTATAGAAAAAAATTTACAATAATACTTAGATATTTTACTGATACATGTAACTCCATACAAATTGCAGAAGGAGTCATTACTGGGCACGTTGTGGGTGCTGCGAAAAGCACTTCTGGCTAATATCAATGAATGAAACGATTCTAATTTCATGAACTTTAATCATACTTTGACTTATGAATAGGGTCCATTCCTGTCATGGTATTAGAACCCAAAACCCAAAGACTTGGAGAAATTAAAAAAGGGAAAAGCCAGACGATATATCAAACCTATTGGCCAACAATTTCAGCTCCAACTTTACCCGTCTCTCCCCCCTCAACCTTCCCTCAGGAAATGCCATCAGTTATAGCTCCCCCTGCTATCACTAAGGAACAGGTCTTTAATGCTCTCTCTTAGGCCAAGAGCACGCATCTATGGGCCCAGACAATATCCCAGGATGCCTGCCAAATAGCATGAAACATGACCTATCATGCCTTATGGAATTGCTGTTTAACTCCAAATCCTCCAAACAGGCTTTGTACCCCATGAATGGAGAACACCAACAGTCATCCCTGTGCATTAAGGTGGGCCATCTACAGACCCATAAGTCTTACTAGTCTTCTATGCAAAGCCATGGAAAGAATTATCATGGAAATGATCAATAATGATATAGTAAACCTCCAGACACTGGACCCAACCCAGTCTGGTTTCATTAAGGGCAAGCCATACCTACTCAACCTGATGGAATTCTTTGAAAATGTCACCAAAGCAATGGATGAGGACAAAATGGTTAACAGTGCTACCTTGACCTGGCCAAGGTATTTGACACTTACCCCACTCGGGCATTGTTGACAAATTCAAGAGGTTAGGTACAAACCCATATGTCACATGGTGGGTAGCCAAATGACTCACAGTCAGGACTCAGGAAGTCAGAATTGGGGAGTCCAACTCTACAAAGAGACCAGTTACAATTGGAGTCCCTCATGGATCGGTGCTTGGACTGCTCTTTTCTGGCATTTGCTTCTCTGAAGTCAAGACCAATGTTAGTGGTCTCTGGCTGACTAAATTTGCAGATGATTGCAAATTAGGCACTGTCACTGAATCCCACACCACCACAAATATTCTCCAGGAAGGGCTGACACAGACAAACACCTGGTGTCAGAGCCATGGACTAAAACTAAATGCAAGAAATGCATGATCGTATTCTTTGGGAAGTCATCAACCACTGGTAACTATCATATTGACAACACATCCCTTAGAGTTGACCCAGTAGTCAAGGACTTGGGGACACACAGAAACAGTAATCTAGCCTTTGACCATCATGTATCTACAGTAGTAAGAAGCTCAGTTCTGTGTTGCACAACTTATAAAGAAAGGTATGGCATCTAGGTCCAAGGAAGTCATTATTCCACTGTATTCGGCATGCATCAGACCTATTGAGTGCAATGCCTCCTATGGTATGTACCTAAACAGGCATATCCAACAATTGGAACATCCACAGAGGTTCCTCACTAAAAGAATACAGGGCATAAGTAAAATGTCCTATGCAGACCACCTCAAGGCCCTGTCTCCTACAGGCTGTTGAGGGGAGAGCTATATTTCTCCTACAGGGCATTGTCAGACCCCTCTCTAATGGTTTTCCTGCATATCCACAAAACAAACAGCACCAGAATTACCCATTCTAAAGACATACTTAAACCTTGCCTGTGATATAATTAGGACCTGCTGGAGAGACGGGTATGTATTCCAGAGACTACCCCATCTGTGGAACAGGCTCACCATCCATGTGAAGCAGAGTTCCTTCCTAACCCAATTCATGTGTAACTTGGACAATTGGATGGGGAACAGGAAATTCATCCCTGGTTTGGCACATTTGTCTCTAATGGACACAGGCAACCTATATGGTTCATCTGCCAGAACCATGCTTGAAAATGTTTCATCTCACAAGCTCCATCTTACACTTAATTACGGGTACCAGAACTTGTCAGAAATTTGGGATGTATGGCTAGGCTTAAAAAGGCCCTTCTGGTCATTATCCTGGTAAACACCTATGAACCTATGAACCTATTATGTAATAGTAGACAAAGTCAATGAACATGTTCCTATTTCTTGTCAGTCTTTGCTCCCACTCTCTGTCAATCATCAGCACCCTCCTTGGTCAGTCAGACCATTTGGTCCCCATCAGCAGGATTAGGGTTAGCCAGGAAGGGCAATCATTCAGAAATCCATTAGTAGTGATGTAAGGGGTTTCTTATTTTCTCCACACCCTAACCTGTACACATCCAGCAAGATATCTGGGAGGAGTATACAATGAGATGCCTGCTGAGGCCATCCTTTTACTTCCACAGTGGGTGTTCCCTCCAAGCAGCCCTGCCTCTCCTGTGCAGCATGAGCAGTGGCTTTCCCTGTCTCCACCAGGGAAATCTTACCAGTCAGTGTATCCCTGAGTGTTTGCAAACCCCTCACACCCCCTGGAAGAGTTGAGTGGGTCATGCTGCTTTGTTTCTCTCCCTTCCTGCCCGTGCAAGGGCCACTAACCAACCCTAGCTGCTTGAGTAGCAGCAAGTGCTCCATTCCTCTGCACCATGGAGCCAGACACAATTTTCCTATTTTTTGCATTCTGGTGCAGTAAAAAGATCTGCCAGCAGATCTGCTGCTCTTCAACAAATATGAATACATTTTTCCTAATCATTTTATTAATGTCCAGTCGGTCATAGCAATCAAGAAATCCTGATTTTACAGAAGTCCATTTTTTGCCACATAATTTTGCCCTGTTTATCATACAGTTTTTGATTTTCTTGTAAATCACTGAGGATTAGACAATTATAAGCTAGACATTAATGTTTGGAGGGTGTGAATATGCACCAAGTTCGCTAATAAAAATCAAACTGTAAAGTACGTACTATAAAATAATAAAATAGAAAATGGTAGGTGGTCCACAGTTGAGTTAAAAATTTAATATCCTTTATTGAAACACACAAACAAGTGATATCTGAGCAGTCTGTATGACAGATAGTAAACTAACAATGATTTCAGTCTGTTCACATAAGATAGATCTTGAAGACTATGAATTTTCTTTGTAAGGAACCTTTGTGGTCTCTTCAATTGCTGCAGATGTTTAGAAATAAACAAACCAAAGGGAGCATTGTACTCTAATAATGACCAGATGAGGGAAGAGTACAGGTGGGTTATAACCTCTTTCTTTCTGGCAGCAATGCCTTTACTTATGAGGTGAGCAATATAAAATGCCCTTCTTACCACTGTGGAGATGTAGTGATCGAAGTTAAGGTTGTTGTTGACCTGTGTGTTCAGATCTGTCACCACTGACTTTGTGCTTAGAGTATTGCTATTGATGTGGTAGTTTGCTCTTCACCCTTGCCAAAGGGGATGATAATAAGTTTAAGACCATGACTTTGGCATCATTCATTAGTCTGTGCAAGACTTTCTTGAAGGATGTTGAAATTGCTAGAGGTTTCAATGGTCACTCCCAGTTTGCAGTCATCAGCAAACTTTGTCAGCCATAATCCTGTAATTTTAACTTGTTCATTGGAGAAGTAGATTCTGTACAATAGGGTTTCCAGAACAGATCCTTGTGGATTACCACTGGTTACAGGTCTGCTGGAGGAGGTGGAGTCCCCTATTTGGCCATATGAGTTCTATCACTGAGCCAGTTTACAACTCACCTGAAAATATATTGGTTGATACCCAGCTGGGTGAGTTTATCAATGATGCCTGAGTGGGGCATTGTATCAAAGGCCTCGGCTAAGTCTAGGTAGGCCGTATGCTCAGATTTGCCCTTGTGTAGGGCTTTGGTGACTGTCTCAAAGAAATCCACCAAGTTTAACAGGCATGATCTCCCCTTAACAAAGCCAAACTGGGTGGGGTCAAGTGTTTGGAGATTTCCTATATCATTGTTAATAAGGTCCATGATGATTCATTCCATGGCTTTGCAGATAAGGCTAGTCAGGCTAATGGATCTATAGTTCCCAGAGTTCATGATTGCATTCCTTTTGTGCAAAGGGATGACAGTAGCTGTTTTCCATTCTGCTGGGATGAAGACAGTGCCTAGGCTGTGATTAAAAAGTGACCAAT
Organism: Protopterus annectens; assembly: GCF_019279795.1. Classification (NCBI taxonomy): domain Eukaryota; kingdom Metazoa; phylum Chordata; order Ceratodontiformes; family Protopteridae; genus Protopterus; species Protopterus annectens. Next base: position 706,148,483 of record NC_056734.1, read on the forward strand.
GGTGATGCTAATTCCTGTTTTAACCCATGTAGAACACAGCCCAGGATGTTGTCTGGTCCCACAAAGGCTGTGTTTTTGGTTTTGGAGAGGGTGTTTAAGACCTGCTTCTCGGAGATACTAGGTAGGGAACAGGTGTTAGGGATGCTTTGGGGTATATGTGGCGGGGACAGGGAGTGAAGTTTTCACTGAACCTGTCAGCCAGCAGGTTTGCTATATCCACAAGTTCTGTATATGTAGCACCGTTAACTACAAGTTCAGTGCAAATGTGGGCCTTACCTTTGAGGTTACAGATCCTTAGTCAGGGAAGCTAATTTGGATTCATTGTTAGCTTTGGAGGACTTCACTAGGAGTCTTATTCGCTTAAGTGGAGGAGGGAGGGTTTCCAGTTTTGAGACTGTTCCTTAGTACTCTTTGACAACAATTTATTTTTAGTATTGTATAGCCTATTAATGGCAGTTGTCCACCAGACAGGTTTGTTTTTCCTTGAAGATCTTACTTTGGTTCTATCAGGCACAGCAAAGTCAACACAATTGTACAGGTGCTTGTATAAAGTATTGATGTATAACTCAGCATAGGTGTCTGTTCCATCAGTGGGGGTGGGGCTATGAAGTTATTTATGCTGTGATGTAAGAGGTTGTAATTGGTCTTGAAGACGTTTTTTAGTCTAGTTGTTGCTATGGGGGGGGGGTCTTGTATTATAGTTGCTTCTAGTGAGGCTGATTTATGGTCAGATCTCACCAGGGATGGCCAAACACTGGGGGTGTTGCAGAGGCCCCCCATGTTGGTGAGCACCAGATCCAGGATGTTTGAGCCCCTTGTGGGTGTGTCAACCAGCTGGTCCAGGGTATTGGAGTTAACAAAGTCCAGGAACCTTTTGGCAAGTGAGTTAGGGCACATATAATTTACCCAGTTAATGGATGGGTAATTAAAGTCACCCAAAACCAGGGTGTTTGTTTGTATCTTGATTGACTCAAGTAGATCCAAGTAGGCTGATTCATAGAGGGAGTCCTAAAGCTGGCAATGACCCAAAGAGGAGTCACTGAAGTAATTCAAGGGAATGGTGCTGTTTAACCAACCTAGAGGTGTATTTATTTTTAATGAATATTGATACACCACCTGCTTTAGTTCTAATGCCTTCAGTTTGTGATCTGATTTTGTGGAAGGAAATGTAGCCTGGTGTAGCTGGGGTGCTCTCTGCACCCTTAAACCAGGTCTTGGTGATTGCACCAATGTCAACATCTTCCAAGGTGAGGACTGCTTCTAGTGAGTGCAGTTTATGGTTTAGAGTCCTAGCGTTTAACAGCATAACCCTGAGGTTGGTTTTAGAGAGTATTTTTATGTTGGGAATTTTGTTCTTGTGACATTGCTAAAAAAGGCACTATGGGGGTGGCAAGAGTCTTAGCCAGTGACTGAAATCCCAGAAGTTACAGATGTAGATCATCTCTGGCAAAGCATCAAGGCATGTCAACCATGACATTCCAGGCTGACAGATATTGGATCCCCTTTGAATGATACCAGAAACTAAGCCAGTTGTTGAAGTCAATCATTTTTTGTTTGTAATGAGGTATCATTCTAGGTGAAGGTAAAATGCTGCTTAAGGATAGGGACATACCTGCCTGAGACATGTAATCAGAGAGCTCAGTCAAGTCTCTTTTCATATAGTCCAGTGAGGTACATCTCAAGCTGTTCACACCAACATGGACTATGACGGAGTCATAACAATGCCTGTTGTTAAGAGACTTGAGTGCATATGTGATGTGGTGGATCCTGACAAACAGGTGATTGTGACTTTTTTCTTATCCATTTTGGTGAGAAGGGTCACACAATTGTGTTGCATATGACTAAGATGTTTGTTTTTGTGTTATGCCTTAGGGGCTTGACTGGTGAGACACTGGTGTGTGATATATTATGTTTGCTATGCTCTGCACAGGATGTATTATGTGCTTATTGCTTGTGTTTGTGTTAGGGAGGTCTCTGATGTTTAGGTATATGTAGGTTTATATGTTGTTGGTTTGGTAGGTGCAGGAGGTGAGGTGTCCATGCTGACAACCTGCTTAGTATCAGATGAATTGACTAGTGAGCGAGAGAGCCTGGATTCTAGGTTTTTGATATAGATGCATCTCTCACATAAATTAATTTATGTGGACTAGAAGAAGTGGGTTGTCAGTGTACATGAGGCAACTGCTACATTACCTCATGATTTCCATGTTGACCAAGCTGGCTGAAGAAACTGTGGGAAATTGTCTGCCCATAATGCTAGGTAAGCTGATGTGGTCAGAAAACAGGGAGAGGACAGGAAGGACCAATTAAAGTAGAGGACAGGAGAAATGGACAAAAAATACGGGATCTGTGCTGTTACCTCAGGAGCTTCATTGAATGTATCCTCTGTCAGTGAGGGACATTTGTGCTCAATGATGGAGCACCAGCAGAGCACCTCACCTTCTTAGCTTTTATATTTACGAATCTCATTTCACTGAAAGCTAACAATATAAAACCAAAAGTAGGTGGGAGGCTATGTCCACCACCCGACCCCCCAAATGTGGGGGGCTGTGCCCCCCACACCCCCCTAGCTATATATATATTAACTCCAGGATTACATTGCAGTGGGGAAAGGATATATATATTTTATTTGTCCAACAGTACTTACATTCATTGAAATATGATTCAGTGAAATGAGCTTTCAGTGATTTGAGCTTTCAGCGATTTGGTGTGTGTGTTTTGAAATTCAGTGAAATGAGTTTTCAGTAAATCAAAGTAGACCCATTGTGTGTGTGTGTGTGTGTGTATATATATATATATATATATATATATATATATATATATATATATATATATATATATATATATATAGGTATTCTTCTCTCTTACTGTTTTCTTCCTATAGTCGCTGGCATGTCTGAGAAAGGACTTTCCGGCTTTAAAAAGGGTCTGAAATGTGGGCACAAATTACCTCCTTCAGATGTTCATACTCTTTGTGTCTATTGTTTAGGCCCACAATATCTTCAGGGGAATTGTTATATTTGCAAAAAATTTAATCCTAGGGCTCTTATGGATAGGAAAAATAAGCGTATCCTTAAATGTTTATTGCCATCTTCCTTTGATGAAGCTATATCTGAAGGTTTATTGCCATCTTCCTTTGATGAAGCTATCTCTGGGTCTCAGTCCCCCAAAATTAAAGTTATGGAGTCAATATCAAAGTCTCCCTAAGCCTTCTACTTTCTCGGCTCCGTCTTCGTATCCATTAAGGAACAGGTTGAAATAGGATCCAAGAAGATCTCAAGCTCCTGCCCTTCAGATCTGAAGAAGAAGAAACTAGTGGATCCTGCATCCTTGGATCCAATAAAGAAACCCATAGTTCTGAGTACTTTGGGTCTGATTATTCCTCCAAGGACCAGATATTCCTCTCATTATAATCCTATCCCTTCCAGGGTTCCCTCCCCTTTTTTGGAAAGGTGCTGATCCAAGTCACCTTCCCTTGCCTCATCTCATTTGTACAAGAGTTTGACTGAGGAAGATGTAGACAGAATGATGAGGAAGTTTCTCTCTGTGCAGATTCAGATGGATGTTTTACTGGCTCCTACCCCCTCAGGTCATGAGGTCCATCCATCTAACACAACACCACTTCTTACTCCTTTTCTGATCCTGCCAGTTGCTTCAGAATCCCTGGATCTGTCTGGCTTAGATCTGAAGACAACTTTATCTTCGGCTCCAAAGCTAACTCTGATTGCACTGTCTCCAACACTGACGCATTAGGATGATCTTCAGAGCTGAAGCTTCCTTGTTGGGTCTGAGGCATTGGAGACAACTCCGAAGGTTTTGGAGCCATCTCTGTCCTTGGTGTTTCGTCATTGGATAGCTTGGCTCTGACTTCCTCCACAGGGTGATTTCTTTTGGAGTGTGAGGAGAAGCCTGCCTTCTCAGTACCAAGGTCTTCCTTCTCTCCAGAGTGGTCTGCCTTTGAGATAGTAAAGAATGTATTTTCTGCTTTGAGAGGACTGACAGATTCAGTGGATCTTCACTCCAGTTCCCAGATATCTCTGCACTTGGAGCCTCATCATTCTATGCCACAGGGACAGCCAGCTTAGGACCCCTTGGGTCACTGAGGATACTAACTTTGATGAGTGTGAAGAGTCCCCATGATCACCTATAGAAGACGTCTCATTTGGAGACATCCTTGATATCCTAAAATAGAGAGTTGTTTGGACTGCCAACAACTCTTCTCAGGAGGAATCAGTATTTCTGGAGGCCTGTGGAGCTGGCCCATATACCTCTGCCCACCAACGAGCTCATTGATTTGGCCTTTTGACAGGAGTGGAAGGAGCCTGACTCAGCTGAGCCAATCCCTAATAAGCCAGATTGGATTCTAGCTACACCTGTCAGGAAGGAATTTTGGAGTAAGGGGGTGCCCATGGATGTCATAGTCATGGTGCCGGCCACCAAGAAGGAGCTTGCTGAACAAAGTTCCTCTGTTCATCTCCCTAACAGGGAGTCTAGGGAGATGGACAGATTTGGGAAGTGTGTCTATGTTTCAGTGACCTTCGCTCTTAGGTCGCTGAACTATTTGGCACATTTTACTAAGTTACAAAGGGACTTGATTAAGGAACTTTCAAAATCCCTTTCAGGGACCATTACTGCTGAGGTCCAGTCATCTGTGACCTCCCAGTTGGCTACCATCTAATCCATTGCAAATTCATCCATAAGGCTTATTTTGCATGTAGCCAAAGGTGCCTCAAGGGCAGCAGGTTCAGGCATATCCATTAGAGGCATGCCTGGATGTGCTTATTTGATTTTTGTGGAGCCTTTTAAGTCCTCATTCATCAGTGCTGCCTTTGAAGGCAGTTCATTGTTTGGCCCAAAAGTGAAGGACACATTATCCATGTGTGGAAAGGATGGAAAGACCCTCTCTGCAGTTGGGTGTATATTTTTCGACTATTTAATGATCCCTTTCTAAGAATCAACAAAGTGGTCAGAAAATGTGGTTCAGGAAGTCCCAGGGTCCTTTCAAGGACAAGGGTAAGGACAGGATAAGGGCAGAGGGGTCAACTCTAATGGAAGATGATGCTCCCATGGCAGAGGATGCCCACAAAAACAGAGTTCCAGAGATTCTTTCTCTGATAGACCCTACCAGCGCTTCTGAAAGGAGGCCCAATTGTCCACTTTTGGAGGCAATCAGGGGTCAACTATCTCTGCACTGGAGAGCCTGGCTAGGTATAACAAGAGACACTTGGTGCAGGGGATTATTTGTAGAGGTTATATAATTCTCTTTTCCCTTCCACTTCCAACTGTATGCAAAATTCCAGATGATTCACCCAGTCAGAGGAAAGAATCAGCACTAGAAATACAAAAGCTGCTAGAAAAAAAAAGTCATGCAAGAGGTCCCACCAGACCAGATAGAATCCAGGATTTACTCAAGATTCTTTTACTGCCAGATAAAACAAGGGATTGGTGACCAGTTTTGGATGTCAGCATTTTGAACAAGTCATGTTTTACATACAGAGTTTCGGATGGTCATGGTTCAGTCCATTCTACTCTTCTTGGGCAAGGATGACTGGATGTGCTCAGTAGACCTTCAGAATGCATACTATCACATAAAAATGAACAGACAGTCCAGAAGGCATTTACGCTTCTGGCTGGGAACCGGTCACAACCAGTTCACAGCTCTACCCTTTGGCCTGACCGCAGCTTCCAGGGTGTTTACCAAATGCATGGCAGTGTTGGCAGCTCACTTGAGATGGCAGGGATTCTGCGTGTTTCCATATCTGTATGATTGGGTCATTACTGCCTGACCATGCATCTACTAACAAGGGCAAGGAATTGTGTACTTCAGATTTGTTGTCATCAGGGGATAACCATAAATTATGACAAGTGTTAGCTTCAACCAACTCAAACCTTAGAATTCATAGGAGCAATCTTCAACATGACATCAGTGACAGCTTCTGTTCCTCTCTCAAGAATACATACTTTCATATTCCAGTCAGGAGAATAATTCAAACTACCAACATTTCAGCCCAGTTGATCCTTCAAGCCTTGTGGTCAGTGTCAGCTGCCACAGTCATAGTTCCTCTAGCATGATTTCAAGTGAGAATTCTTCAATGGATGCTACTACACAATGATCATTTCTTTCCACCGCATGTCAACACAAATAAGAATCACTCAAGCATGAATGAAATATTGGTGGATTCACTTGGGTCATGTTCTACAAGGTCATCCATTCATTCTTCCTCGACCCAAAGCCATAGTGACCATGGATGCTTCCCAGGTTTGGGGGGGCACTTTCTGGAGAGAACACTCCAAGGCACTTGCTCCTCTGAAGAGGTCAGCTTGTAGATCTGTGTCCTAGAGATGAAAGCAGTGCTCTTAGCATTGCAGGCCTTCCAGGACACTGTCCCTTTAGGGACAATTGTGATTCAAACAGACAATATGTGGTGGTTTGGTACATCGACAAACAGGGAAGGACCAAGATCTTACCCCTTGTTTGAGAAGCACTAAGAGTGTGGCAATGGCTGATCTTATTCAACTGCTTTCTCATATCAATGAATATTCTGGGGTAGTCCAGTGGGATAGCAGACAAATTGCGCAAGCCCATTCTTCTACCTCACAAGTGGCATCTCAACATGAAAGCGGCAGAAATGATTTTCCACCAATGGAGCCAGCCTTGTTGTGATCTTTTTGCCTCTCCCTTAAACAATAAATGCAGCAGCTACTTTGCTCTAATCCCCCTCCAGGGGGAGTCACCAGGAGATGCTCTTCTTCATGACTGGTTCCCCAGTCTACTTTATACTTATCCACCAATTCCTGTAATTCCGAAGTTTCTGCAGAAAGTAGCCAGGATGAAGAGCAAATCATCCTCATTGCACCTTACTGGCCTCATCAGATTTGGTTCCCCTTCATATGGCCTCCTTTACTTTGCCAGCCTTGGATTTTGGATCCAATTCCAGACCACCTGTCACATCTGACAGATATGGTTCATCCGGATATCTCAAACCTCAAGCTAATAGTGTAGTTTCTCCAATTCTGTTAATAGCCAGACAGATGGTGCTCTCTTCCCCTGCCCATCATATCCTTTTATCTTCCCATAAACCATCTACAGAAAGCTTTATACAAGTAAGTGGAAAAGGTTTATTTACTGGGTACAACAAAAACATATTGATTCCTTTTCAGCTTCGATACATAACATGCTTGAATTTTTGACATTAATTTTTAACAAAGGGGTAAGCTCCTCTACCATTAAGGTTGACTTAGCAGCAATATCTACTTTTCATATTGGATTTGAAATCTCTTCTGTGGCCTCTTCTAAACTTTGTAAAGCATTCTTAAGAGGCACTCTTTTAATGAGACCCCCGTGTAAAGGTCCTACTCCACCATGGGATTTAAATTTGGTACTGCAGGCCTTAATTCATCCCCCCTTTGAACCAGCAGCAGCTAAATGTGATCTTAAGTTCCTGATCTGGAAAACTGACTTTTTAGTGGCCATTGCCTTTGTAAGAACTTCAGAACTTCAAGCATTGTCATTGAATCCCCCCTACTTGATCTTTTGTAAGGATAGAATTGCATTACGTAACAACGCATCTTTCCTTCCTAAGGTGGTGTCAGAATCCCTTATCAATCCATTAATTTGCCAGTATTTTTCCTAAACTTGCAAACAATATGTGTTGCATTTACTGGATGTTTACAGACAATTACATTTTTACTCACATAGGGCAAAAAAGATCAGGAAGGCAGATCAATTGTTTGCTCTTTTGCAGATTTGAAGTTTGGCAAACCAGTTACAAACGTAACTCTAACCAGATGGCTGATGGACTGTATTTCTTTTATCTATAGCAAGTTGGGTCTAACATTACCTAAACCTTTAAGAGCCCATTCAACTAGGTCCATGGAAACTTCTTCACCATTTCTGTCCAGGGCTTCCATGGATGACATATGTGCAGCTGCAATCTGGGCCACTCCTCATACCTTTATCACTCATTACAAACTGGATCTGGTTTTGAGGGGTAGAACAGCCTTTGGCTCAGCTGTGCTCAAAAATATCCTTTTTTAGTGTCCACCCAGGATTTTAGGTTGCTGGGGACTGTGTCCCAATGGCTGGGGATAGAATGAAAATAGACAACATCAGATAATGAAGTTATGTAGTCATCAAAATATTCCATCTGTGTTGTCCATTTTAATTCTTCCTCAACTTACCACCCGCCATCCCTTTTCACAACAAACTTCTGGAAGAACAAGATATTGTAAGAATATCACTGTCCTTTATGTTAGATATATTTACTTCTGTAGGATTTATACAAATTTATGTGTCTACATGCATGCACGTCCGCAGATATCACTTTATATAAATAAGCAAACAAGATCTGAGGTATGTTAGGGATTGTTGCGTTATGGGTAGGGCTCTTTGGTTACCATGAGCTTTAGTAACAGCCAAGTTGGATTTGAGGTTTGTATCCAAACCCAACAGTTGAGGAAGAATGAAAATGGACAACACAGATGGAATGTTAAAAGCGAGTACATAACTTCTTTATTTGCTCCCCTGCCTCTCCATGTGAAGGATTGCACACCCAACAACCCTGTTATTTAATTATCATCTTTTCAAGATATCTTGTTGGTGAAAATAATAAATGTCTCCTTTGTGCAGATTTCAATTCCTGCATTAACCTCTACAAGGCTGAGCAATGTTGGACTAAATGTATTACAGTAGGTAGAGTGCAGGATACTCTACTTCCTATAAAGCAATAAAGTGACTATGCAATTGAGCATAGAAATGTCCAGATGAATATTCTATCAATTCAGCATTTTTTGCATTTAGCTATGGCAGTCCAACATTTACTTTTTGGAAAGTTTCTTCATCCTGATGTAATGCTGTAATTTATGGAAAAACAGACACTCCTATAGAAATTATACCCCACACAAAACCACTAGGTGTCACTATTGAGACACAAAGTACAGTTGTGTACACTTACCATAAATGTAGATGTTCAAGTGTATTCACTGTTGCAGTCATCACATTTGGGGTTATCTTTTTGCAGTTGCCCTCAGTCAGCCTGATTATCAAAGTCTTGGGTCCTGCATCAGTTGCTGTCTCATCTTCCATGACGTCAGGTAGTCCGGGGTATAAAGCATGCAGCCGACGCCATTACACCAGTTTTTCTTGGCCCAGATGTCAGGTGCCCCCATAATGGGAAGCAATTATATACAAGGTTACACCTCCAACAAAAAAGCAAATACACCAAAAAGCTTGTAAGCATAGTAAACAAGAATAGAGGTATAGTCAATAGAAGTCAGGGGGCTGGAGGGAGGGTAACCCGGACTGCAACAGTGAATACACTTGAACATCTACATTGATGGTAAGTGTACACAACTGTACAATGTTCTTTGTGTTTCACTGTTGCAGCCATCACATTAGGGTAGATTCCCAAAGCGAAGGATGGGGGGAGGTTATTAGATAGCATTAGGACCAGCTATAAGGCCCTGCAAGACTGCAGTGGCAAAGCCAGCTCTGGATTTAGAAAAAATTGGCAAGTGGTAATGCTTGGTGAAGGTATGTACAGAACTCCAGGTAGCAACTTCTAGGATGTCCCTGGTAGGGACACCTCTGAGAAAGGCTGTAGAGGTAGATGCAGCCCTAGTTGAATGTGGTCTTATCCCCTGTGGGTTAGGTTTTCCATGGTGCATATAGCAGAAATAAATGCAATGGCCTATCCACTTAGAAATGGTTTGCTTTGAGATGGCCTTCCCCTCTGCCCCTGCAGCAAATGCAACCAGCAACTGTTCAGATTTAATGAGAGATTTGGTCCTGTCCAAGTAAAATCTAAGTTGTCTGTGCATGTCCAAGGAGTGCAGTACTCATTCCCCTTTGTTCTGTGGATTAGAAAAGGAGGTTGGCAAATGAATGGACTGATTAAGGGCCACACTGGATACCACCTTGGGCATGAAGGAGGGATTGGTCCTGAGGGACACCCTGTCCGCATGAAAGATGATGAAAGGCTCCACTGCCATGAGGGCCTGTAATTCAGACACCCTTCTTGCTGAAATGATGGCTAGAAGGAAGGCTGTTTTCCAATAAAGGAATTTCAACTCTGCATTTGCAGCTGGCTCAAAGGGAGGTAGCGTGAACTTTTCCAATACAAAGTTAAGGTCCCAGGCTGGAGTAGGGGCTCTCCTGGGTGGTCTTAAGTTTTTGGCCCCTCTGAGAAATTGCTTCAGCAGTGGATGAGAGAAGAGGGGTGGTTCTGTATTGTAATTAGCTGAAATGGCTGAGGCCTGAATTTTGATGCAGGAAAAGGAAAGGCCCTTGTGAAGCATCTCAGTTAAGTATTGAAGAATCTAAGGTAAATTGGGTGCTGCTGTGCCCATCCCCTGAGTCTGGCTCCAGGAATATTTTCCATTTTTCAGCATAGGATTTTCTAGTACTAGGCCTTCTTGCCTCCAGAATGACATCCATCACTTGCTTACTGAGGGATGGTAAATGAGAGATCTAATAATTAGACAGGCTGCCAGATTCAGGGTTTGAAGCTGTGGGTGCAGAATCTGGCCCTCCTGCTGGGACAGCAGGGCAGGGGTCTGAGGCAGGTGCCATGGTGCCAGCAGTGACACACTGTGCAAGAGGGGGTACCAGTGTTAGCGTGCCCAGTCTGGTGCAATCAGTATTGTCCTTGGTTTGTCCTGTTTGATCTTTAGTAGTACCTTGGAGAAGAGAGGCAGAGGGGGAAAGGCATAAACTAATAGGTTTTTCCAGGTGAAGAACAGGGCATCCACTTTCCAAGCTTGTTTGTAGGGAGTCCTTGTGCAGAATTTGTCCACTTGGTAGTTCTGTTGGGAAGCAAACAGGTCTATCTCTGGGCTCCCCCATTTGTTTCTCAACATGTTGAATATCTTTGGTTCCAGTTTCCACTTCTGTGGGTCCATGAGATTTTTGCTTAGGTCGTCTGCCATTATATTTAGCTTTCCTGGCAGGAATTGAGCCTGTAAGTGTACTTAGTAGCTCAAGGCTGTGTTCCGCAGAGCCATGGCTAGTCTACAGAGAGGGTATGAGTGGGTTCCCCCCTGCTTGTTTATTGCTTGTTTATGTACCACATTACAGTGGTGTTATCCATCTTTACCAATAATTGTCCTGGAAGAATATGGTCCTTGAAGGCTGTCAGAGAATTCTGTGCATTTAACATTTCTTTTGATTGATATGCAGGTGCATTTGACTTGGGTTCCATTTGCCCTGAATGCACCACCCTGCCAAGTGAGCCCCCCCATGCATATTCTAATGCATCTGTTGTTAGGGTTTGGGCAGCAGGGGGTAGAGTGAATGGCAGTCCCTTGTTTTGGTGGATAGAGTAATAAGGTCTTCAGCCATTCTTATCATTTGTTTCTCAGGCATAGGTGCCTGACCATGCAGTCTGGGAGTCGGTTTTCTAGGCATGGATTGAGTTTCAGGACTTGAAGAAGAAGATGGCATCAGTTTAATATGCAAGTTAGTAGGCCTGAATACACCCTCAGAAGCTGGTGCCTGCACAGTGGCTCCAGACCCATCCAAGGTACAGACATCCACAGGTTCCACAGTCAAAGAAGCATCTCGCAACATACTGGACTCCGAATGGGTCTCAGTAGAGGCTTGCAAATCTGAAGTAGCGGGTATCAGGGGCTGGGAAAGCGCCTCACTGAGTACCGGTGAACTGGCGACTAGCTTAGGAGAAGCATCGTCGGCAGCTTTGGACCTATGCAGTCTGTCTCTGTCTTTATCTTTGCGTTTTTTCGGAAAGCCGGTTGTCGGGTGGCTTACTGAAGTCATTTTTGGATAATTGAACCGAGTACCAAAATATTTGGAAGCATAAATGAACCGATGGCAAATAGTACGAGGTTTGAATAAGGCAAAAAACTGACAGCGAGGTACGCCGTGGTCTGGGCCTAAGCAAGAATTGCAATATGAATGAAAATCTTTATGAGGTATTTGCTTTCCACAAGAAATACAATTATTAACTTTTACTGACATCGGTTTAGAGCAAGAAGAAGGATCCCCAATGGGGTACTTAGCTTAGTTGAAGACTTCGGATCGGAAACTTGAAAATGAAAATTTCAGGAGTCGGCCGACCGGCACTTGCGAACTGCTTCTGCTTCGGGCACCGCACTGCAAGAAAGACTGATGTAATGGCATCGGCTGCATGCTTTATACCCCTGACTACTTGACGTCATGGAAGATGACACAGTAACTGACGCAGGACCTAAGACTTTAATAATCAGGCTGACTGAGGGCTACTGTAAGCAGATAACCCCAAATGTGATGACTGAAACAGTGAAACACGAAGAACATCTTAAGTTTGACATTCATCTCCAAGCAAATATAAAGAAAGCACACCAGAAACTAGGCTTGCTCTACTGCCATAACCACTATCTTACTTCCTCTACCAAACATGTCCTTTCTACAACCTACCTCATTCCCTCCCTTCTGTATGGTGTCCCCCACATTTCAAATCTCCAAACTGGCCTAAAGCTAAAACTAGCATCCTGTTACAACAAAATCTCAAAATTTGCCACTGGTGCCAAATCCTCCACCCACCATTGTAATGCCCTTATAAAATTAAATTGGCTTGAATTCCCCCACCATCTCTCCATCATCCAACTTTCTTATGCACATAAACTTATCTTTAAACCCTCTCTGTGCCCATTCCTTAACTCCTTCCTCAAACTTCACCAGCAAGATAGACTACTCAGGTCAAATCATCAGTACTTACTCGAAGTATACAAACCAGCTCATACTCCAGGCAAATTCCTTTTATCCTTGTCTCTCTCCTGACTCTGGAACTCCCTTCCTCCACATATTCATACTACCAACAACCACTCCATCTTCAAAACCTTGCTCCACACCTACCTCTCATCCCTCTGACAATGCTACTGCTCCCATCCCACCTGACTCTCCTCTATTTCACTATATCCTACCTACTTCTTTTCCTGTAATCCTCTTAACCTGAGCCCTATCCACTACCTCTACACACCCTACCTACCTCCCTTCTCAAATTCTCATAACTCATCTCCTCACTGTCAACCTTCCTACCTAATCTACATCCTTTCTCCTCACTTCCTTCTATTATAACTATACCCACATTCCTCCTATCAGTCCTGTGTTACCATCCTTCTTTGACTCTCACCTCTTTTGTGAATGGATTTCATAAATGACTATGGTAGACCACTTAAATATATATACATATGTAGATTATATGCTTTCCCAATAAAAGCTTATTGATTTTTTTCTTTTTTTAAAATCTGTTAACATCTCTTTTAAAACTATGCAGTCTGGGAGTCAGTTTTCTAGGCATGGATCGAGTTTTAGGACTTGAAGAAGAAGATGGCGTCAGTTTAATATGCAAGTCAGTAGGCCTGAATGCACCCTCAGAAGCCGGTGCCTGCACAGCAGCTCCAGACCCATCCAAGGTACAGACATAAACAGGTTCCACAGTCGAAGAAGCGTCTCATAACATACCGGACTCCGAATGGGTCTCAGTAGAGGCTTGCAAATCTGAAGTAGGCCTGAATACACCCTCAGAAGCCGGTGCCTGCACAGGTTTATTGTTATTCTTTGTAACATTTTATTTGGTTTGCTGTGTTATTACTTTATTATACTTTGTAACATTTTATTTGGTTTGCTGTGTTATTACCTTCTTGGAGCTTTTCTCCCCAGGACGCCATATACCTGGTTGCTGGCTATCCAAAGATAATGGTAAGGTAATAAAGCCCTAATTTTCTTTTGTTAAAAGCCAATGAGCAGCTTTATAAGCTATTGACATTACAAGACTACGAAATGTGCATGTCAGACTGATGGCAAACAATTCTATATCTCTCTCTAGATTACTCATGTTTAGTTGTGTAAACTAATTCATAAATGTTTATTTAATGCTAGTTATACCACTGCATTCAGATTAAATAAGAAATAAAGGAATGTGAGTGTCTCAGACTGACTTCTTCTGGTAGTAAAAGAAAACTACTGGGAAGAGGTGTCTGCAGTCACATTCCAGCAGAGGCTTGTCTACATACTTGTTGAGTTATATCAAGGTTCTGCAAGTACAACTGCCATGTTAAATGGTCACACAGCCACAAAGTGACTATCTTACTCTGCTGCAGAATATATTTAATTTATATGAAAATTTAAATAGCGCATAAAAAATCCAAGTACCTGCAACAGTTTAAGCACATAGCCAGAATGTCAAATCCCCACACATTGAATGGCTGTGTACCCCTGCAGTATGGCACGAATACCTGAATATAGACCTCATCAAAGTGCATGCAGCATATTTATAATCTTACTGTATTCTTGTTTGATTATCATTGTCTGTAGCCTAGAAATTTAGTAATACCGCTGTTTAAATAAAAAAATGGAGAAAAAAAATCTTTATTTTTTTAAAAATAAACTCTTAAGCAGTACAACAAAAGACTCACGGACTTGCTTGCACGCAGCTTCATCTGGACTGAGAGACATATAAGTAATGAAGAGAATAATGCATTCAAGTGTTTCATCACTTTTCTAATTGTAATGTATTGTATCACACCTTTAGACCACATACTCACAAAGAAGATGACCAGAAAAATGGCGAGAATTAGACATTAAAACTAAGTCCATTGGCACTTCCTGGTAATAATGTACTCTTTTTTTTTTTTCAAGTGTCATGAGATCTTTTACATCCACCTACTCAGGCAGATTGTACCACAGTTTAGCATCACATCTGAAGGATGGCACACTCAGGAGTACAGTACCCCCTTTATGTAGCACTGCAGTATCAGTGTTGGAAAATGAATCCAAACACCTATGGTGGGAATAAAACCCTCAACCTTCTGATCTACCAGCACCAAGTTGAGTGTGCTACCTGTTGAGTTACTGACACTGCTGTTATTAGTTTATGTATATATTTACTCTTTGTAGACCAGGTTAGTGTCACTAGCCCAGCAGCCTTTTTTCAGTGACCAGGGTGGTATTTGTACTGACTACTGGAAATATGGCCTGGACACCAGGGAACATCCCTTACCCTTTTTTGGTCACTAGGTGGCAACAAATGGTTCCTGTCAAGGTCAACATTTTTCAAGATGGAATAGAAAGGAGATTGGATTAAGATGCTGCCAGAAAGTAAACACTCTGATCTCTGGGCTCCTTAACCTATAGTTTGATAAAAAGTGTTATCCCAAATTTCACCATATTTTCAAAGCACAGATATTCCTGTTATTTTCAGTATCAAATAACTTGTTTTGATGATCTTACCTGATTAAGTGAAACTGTAAAGCATACAACTAATCATTTGGGACTGTGGTGGAATTGTGGCTTTGGATCTGACCCTCAGATCTGACTCAGCCATTACTAAAGCTCGTGATCACAAACTTTGTTCTTGAGCACCTCCCCTTTACACAGAATGCATCTTACACATTACCTCAGATATTGTTTGCCACTTTGCAAAGAATGTTGGTTGCCTTTTTGCTCTTGGGTGAAGATAAGTGTTTTTTTCTATATTATTACATTCATAATTCCTTTTTCTTGACAGTTCTTTCTTCTAGTTTCATATCTCATTATCGTTCCCTATTCTGATTTTCCTTACCCCCTTTTTATTACCTTTTTAGGTAAGCTTTACTACCATTGCTAGTAGGCCCGTTCCCTCCCCCTTTTTATCGGTCGCTAAATCTTGTACTACCATAGTTGATAGTAGTTTCTCCCTTTCCTCTCTGTATTAAAAATATATATATCTTTTCTAATTCTGTTCTCCCTATTGTAGCACGTGTGTGCTCTGTTTGTGTGTCTTCCCTTGTTAATGCCCCTTTTGATGGCCCATCCTTTTTGGGCATGAAGTAAAAGAGACACTGAACAGTTGTGAACAGGAAGGTAAGACCCTGTTTGCTATGGGCATATGTTTTTCCACTCCTCAAAGACCCTACCCTAAGGATCAAAGGGGCAACAGAAATATATGGTTCAGAAAATCACAGGATTCTTTCCAGGACACATGTGGTGAGAGTTTACCCAGAGGTAGAGGGGGTAACAATTATGGAAGACACTGCCCACATGGAAGAGGGGGTCCGCATAACTTGGGCTCCAGAGAAATGTTCTTTGGTAAGCCCTTCCAGCATTTCTAAAACAAGACATGATTGTTTTGCCTCAGAGGCAATCGGGGGATGACTGTCTCTGCATCTACACACCAGGCTAACAATAACAAATGACAAATGGGTGCAGAACATTATATCCAGGGGCTATCTTATCCCTTTTTCCCAACCCCTTCCCATAATCAAAAAGACCCTGGACGTCCCACCCAGTCAATGGGAACAGGCAGCAATTCAAATTCAAAAGCTGCTTGGCAAAAGATTCATCCAAGAAGTCCCACCAGACCAGATAGAATCCTGAACATACTCAAGGTTCTTTTTAGTTCCAAAGAAAACAGGGGTCTGGAGGCCTATTCTGGATCTCAACAAACCTCAACAAATCAGTAAAAAAGACAAAGTTTTAGATGGTCACAGTTCAGTCCATTCTTTCTTTCCTGGAAAAGGACAATCAGATGTGCTCTATAGACCTTCAGGACACGTGCTTTCACAGAAAAATAAACAGGCAGGCCAGAAGGCATTTACGCTTCCAATTGGGAGCCAGTCCCTATCACTTTCAAGCTCTGCCCTTTGGACTCACTACAGCCCCTAGAGTGTTTACCAACTACATGGCAGTAGTAACAGCTCTCTTGAGACAACAGGGATTCTGGGTGTCTCCATATCTAAAGGACCGGCTCACTACCACCCCGACAAAGCATCTTTTTATTCGGGCAAGAGACTACATTTTAGAGATTTGTGCACTCTTAGATATCACAGTAAATCTCAAAAAGTCTTCTGTAGAACCCACACAAAACCTTGAGTTCATAGGTGCAATTCTGAATGCAAATCACATGGTACCCAAGCTTCCAGTCTCAAGAGTGATGACAATCAGGACTCAGGTCAGAGTATTACTTCACAGAAACTTCATACCAGATCACTTGGTCTTACAGACTCTCAGTTCTATGGCTGCAGCAATTGTCCTAATTCCCTTTAGACATTACCACATGAGAATCTTCCAATGACACCTATCAGTACAATTGTCCTTTCTAGAGATTCCCATGTCCTTCAAGATTAGCTTTACCAACATTTGCAAGCAGGATCTTCTCTGGTGGCTCCAATCTGATCAAGTGACTCAAGGTCATTCATTCCCCCACAGCCCAAAGCCACGGTGTCCATGGATGTTTCCCACATGGGGGGGGGGCATTATCTGGGGAATACAGTCCAAAGCACTTGGTCGCCCTTCGTGGGCAGTCTGCATATAAATGTCCTAGAGATGAGACCGGTGCTTCTGGCATTGCAGACATTTCGGGATTCTCTCCGTCAAGGGACTATTACAGTTCAGTCAGACAATATGTCATTAGTCTGGTACATCAACAAACAAGGGTGAACCAGATCTTATCCCCTATGTCGAGAAGGTCTCAGGGTTTGGCAATGGGCAGTTCTGTCCAATCGTTTTCTGATAGCAACTCACATTTCAGGGAAGTCCAACATGATAACAGATAAAGACTATTCTAATGCCTCACAAGTGGTCCCTCGATCAAAGAGTTGCAGAGATGATTTTCCACTGATGGGGCCAGCCTTGCTGTGACCTTTTCACCTCCCCAATGAACAATAAGTGCAGCAACTATTTTGCCATGATTCCCCCTTCCAGGGGGAGTCCCCAAGGGATGTACTCCTATATATATATATATATATATATATATATATATATATATATATATATATATATAAAGGTTTACATTCACATGTTCATTCATCTTTAAGATGAACGGAATATGGGTCAAAACCACTTAGCAGAACAGGTCGGACGATCACCACAATGTCGAAGCTGACAAGAGCAAATGGCCGCTGTTGTCAGCTCCAACACTGTGGTGCAGATTGTGCTATAGTGGGGATGAGGAAATGTACCCTTACCCTCACTGTAGTGCGATCTCGGAGTTTGTATATATAAGTAGGGAGGGTGTGTGTGTGGGGGGGTGCAGCCCCCTCATGGGGGGTGCAGGGGGGCTGGCCCCCTGCAAATAGTGTTGGTAGATTTGGGCAGATGTGAGCATTTCAACAAAGTCAACATTCAACATTGAATCCGTTTGCTATTTTGGTTGGTCTGTGTTCCGATTTCCGACCATTTCTTTCGGCAATTGTCACATTCGTCTAACTGACGATCAAACATGTGATAGTAAACTATATATATATATATATATATATATATATATATATATATGTATGTATGTATATATGCTTCTGTTGGTGACTCTCCTTCTTTAGAGCTGGTTAAAGTTAGGACCCTGTGGGGAGAAGGGAGGGGCACGTTTGTTTATCACTTATGGCAAACAGGAATATCTGTATTAATAGTCCTGTCCTTAATATCAGCTTAGAAAAAGAGACAATATTGTCCATATTTTTTTCATATTTTGCTAGGTTCTCTTGATTATATATTTTTCAATCTTAATGAAACATATCATAGGAAGTTTAATCTCCTTACAATAAATGCGGTTCAGCACTAAAAGAGGTTTGCTGTTTCTTATTGCTATCTAATCTAATTAACTGTTGCTATTGGATTTTTTACTAAATTCCAGTAAAATGAATGTGCTGAAAGTTAAAGACATTTTAGGTGAGAATTGTTTTTTTTTGGAATGTAAATGGGTTAAAATTTGCAAGGAAAGAAAGTTACCTCTCCATCTTTTTTTAAAGCTAAAGCACTTCTTATCTTTCTTCAGGAAAGTCATCTGAAGCCCCAGAAGTGGGACTTTCTGCTGAAGAAAGCTTAAAATGTTTTATTGCATTAGAAAACTCCAGTAATAATGCATGAGTTGCCACACTCATAAAATCTTTTCAAGAGAAGTTAATTATTTTTAAAGCTGACTGTGATTGTAGATGGTGTTATTTATAAATAATCATTCCAATGTTATAAACCTGTGTTATTTCTAAATATTTATACCTCAAGCAAGGAGCAGACTGATTTTATCATTAAAATCCACAATTTACTAAATGATTTTAAACTGTCTCACTATTTCATTATTGTGGGTGACTGATATTCGGTCCTTGACTGTCAGAAAGATTGCCCTAAAAAGGCCAACATGTTAATTGTCTGTCTTCATTATCTGTCCTGGATTTAGCAACTGATTTTAAGTTATCTGATCTACTTACAGTTTTTAATTCTTAAAAAAAATGTATATATATATATATATATATATATATATATATATATATATATGTATATTCCCTTCAGAACATCGAATACTTACATTTTCGAATTTTCATTATATCGAACTCCTGGAACAATGAAAATGAACCCCAGGAAAGGAACCACTTGGTCACCATGGTGATCTTTGCCTTTCCTCCACTGTAGTGTGATCTCAGAGTTGGTATATTTAGTTATGCGGGGTGTGGGGGGTGGAGACCCCCACAATGGGTGTAACTTGGAGGGGTTTTGTTTTGCTGTTTGTTGTTCTGTCCTGATGGTTGAGTGGTTCCTTCCCCAGGTTCATTTTCATTGTTCCAGGAGTTCATTATAATGAAGATTCAATGAAGTCAGGCTCAATGAAGTGTGATTCAATCATTTATCTGCCGTTTTGAAGTAGACCCATATATATATATATATATATATATATATATATATATTATATTTTATATTTTATATATATATATATATATATATATATATATATATATATATATATATCACACGCATATAGTGTGTGTGTGTGTGTGTGTGTGTGTGTGTGTGTGTGTGTGTGTATGTATGTATATATATATATATATATATATATATATATATATATATATATATATACACATACATACACACACAATGGATATAAAAAGTTTACATACCCTTGTTAAAATGCCAGGTTTTTGTCTTATAAAAAAATAAGACCACAATAAGTCATTTCAAAACTTTTCCCACCTTTAATGTGACCTATAACCTGTACATTACAACTGAAAAACAAATCTGTTAGGGCAAAAATATAAAAAATAAAAATTGTACAATACACTGGTTGGATAAGTGTGCCCACCCTTAAACTAATACTTTGTTGTGTGTGCACACCCTTAAACTAACACTTTGTTGATGCACCTTTTGATTTAATTACAGTATTCAGTCTTCTTGGGTACACATCTGCCATCAATTAGAGAGACTCTGATTAACCCCAAATAAAGTTCAGCTGTCCTAGTAGGATTTTCCTGACATTTATTCAGTTGCCTGCTACAGCAAAAGCCATGGTTTGCAGAGAGCTTACAAAGCATCAAAGGGATCTCATTGTTGAAAGGCATCAGTCAGGAGAAGAGTACAAAAAAGACAGTCATCAAAAAGTGGAGAAAGTATGGGACAACAGTGCAAAGAACTGAATGTCCCTCAAAATTGATGAAAAGACAAGACAAAAACTGCTCAGGGAGGCTGCCAAGAGACCTACAGCAATACTGAAGGAGCTGCAGTAATTTTTGGGAAGTACTGGTTGTGTACTACATGTGACAAAAATCTCCTGTATTCTCCATATGTCTGGACTGTGGGGTAGAGCTACAAGACAGAAGCCTTTTCTTACACAGCAAAACATGCAGACCCGACTAGAATTTGCAAAACATTACATCAAGTCTCCCAAAGGCATGTGGGAAAATGTGCTATGGTCTGCTGAAACCAAGGTTGAACATTTTGGCCACAATTCCAAAAAGGTACATTTGGCACAAAAACAACACTTTGCATCACTAGAAAAACACCATCCCCACTGTGAAGCATGGTGGTGGCAGTATCATGGTTTGGGGTTGCTTTTCATCAGCTGGAACTGGGGCGTTCATCAAGGTGGAGGGAATTATGAACAGTTCCAAATACCAGTCACTTTTGGCCCAAAACCTTCAGGCATTTGCTAGAGGCATACACCCAAATCAGAGCCCAGACCAGTAGAAAATCTATGGGGTGACCTGAAGAGGGCTGTGCACAAGAGATGCCCTCACAGTCTGACAGATTTGGAGCACTTTTGCAAGGAAGAGTAGGCAAGTATTGCCAAGTCAAGATTTGCCATGCTGATAGACTCTTACCCAAGAAGACTGAATGTTGTAATTAAATCAAAAGGTGCTTCAACAAAGTATTAGTTTAAGGGTATGCACACACAACAAAGTATTAGTTTAGGGGGATGCACACTTATGCAATCAGCACATTGTACGTTTTTTGTTTTTTATATTTTTTCCCTGATAGATTTGTTTGTTTTTCAATTGAAATGTACAGGTTATAGGTAACATTAAAGGTGTGAAAAGTTTTGAAATTATTTATTGTGGTCTCATTTTTTATATCACAAAAACCTGGCATTTTAACAGGGGTGTATAAACTTTTATATCCACTGTATCTATCTATCTCAAGGACTATACTATTGTCAATGATAGACATAATTCTTGGTCTAGAATAGATTTATTTTTAGTTTCTAACAAATTGATCAATTCTATATCTGACTGTGACAGATCCTAGATGTTTCTCTGACCACTCTAAAGTCTCTATTACTATTGATGGCAATTTATTAGATGAGACTAAACACACCAAGTATGGTCACTAAATTAATTTCTTCTTCACAAAGAAAATGTCAATAAAAGATATAGAACTTACTGTTAAAACAGCCTGGGTAACTTTGGTAAATAGCAAGTCTGTCTAGATATTCAGTGGGCATTGCTAAAAACTCAGCCAAGAGGGATTTTAATAGCAAAATCAGTTTACTATATTAAACAATTTAAACAAAAAGAGAAAGATCTCAGGAATAAACTCAGTATACTAGAATGTCAGCAGTTAGACAGCTACAGAGAAGAGTTGGAACTGCTAATAAAAAATGTTCAGAAAGAACACATTTCTCTTTGTATGGAATGGTTGTCACAATATGAGTCCAAAACTCTTGCCTTTAATTCACAATTGGGTAAATGCCCTTAAATCATTAGCCAGAATAATTAAAATGCATCACCTAATATTGATATTTCCAAAGTAACATTTTAATTAGAATACTTTTAATTCCCATGATACTATTTTGAAAGTATTTTTAGACTTCTGTTCTTAGTTATACAACCCATTTAACTTGGAGCAAGTTAATTCTGATTTAAATTTCTACTTAAACAGTATACCTTTCTTTGAAATAAATCCTGAGCAATGCTTTTAGTATAACCTTTTACTATGTCTGAAATTTTTTTTGTATTATGGGTTTAAAGAATGGGAATTCCTTGGGTCTAAATGGCTTTATGGCTGATTTTTTTAAAATAATTTTCTGATGTTCTCTGTAAAATTCTTCTTACATTATTTAACCATATCAGCTTGAATAGTATTTCTGATCTATATTTTAATTAGTCTAAAACTAGTATTCTTATTCATAAACAAGATACAGATACTAAAGATCCTTTTAATTACAGATCTATTGCTCTTATTAATCTTGATCTCAAGTTATCTGCTGTAGTTCTGGCTAATATGCTAAAAAAATCCTTCCTTTTCTAATGTTTCCTTCATAGTCTGGGTTCATAATAAACCATCAAATAAAGGATCATACTGCATCTTTAGAAACATTACAGTTATTAAACTATAATGCTTAGCATGCTTTTTTATGTCTTAGCTATGAATGTTTCTAAAGCCTTTGACAGAACTGATAAAAATTTTCTATTTGTAGTCATGCAACAATTTGATTTTCCTTGTAGTGTTATAAACTATGGTCAAATTCTTTATAAGAACCCTTCCACTAGATTGCTTGTTAGTAAACTTTACTCTAATCTATTTGCATTAAGAATGGGCAGTGACAGGGTTGCTTCCTTTTTCAATTGATTCCCTGCTTACTAGTCTCACAAAATACAAATATTCTAATTTTCCTCAACTGTTCAGATTTAATCTTCGCTAACAGCCTGTGCTAATAATCTAAACATCTGTTTCCAATGTCTGGACTCTGACATTGCAAACATTTTTAATTTTGTTGGTTTGTATTCAGACTTCTCTCCAAAAATCTGCTGTATTTCCATTATTTAAGTCACATTGTCCTAAGAATTTTAACATCAATACAACCTGAATATAAATCTTTCTTTTAAATACTTAAGCATCCAGTTCTACATAATCCCTCTTTAAATTATCAAGTCAATATTGGGAAAGCTTGGCCTCAAATTAATAATAACATTGACAGGTGGACAAAACTGGCATTTTCTTTTTTATTGAAAATAGCCATTACAAAAATCAATGTGTTCCCTAGACTTCTGTTTTATCTGTGCTCTTTTTGTCATAGGTTCTTTCTTGCTGTCACCCACACTTTGGCTAAATTCATTTTGGCTCCTAAATCAATATGTTTGTCATATAATACGTTGAGAGTGCCAATATTGTATGGGGGGCTTAATTTACCAGACTTCTATTTGTATTACTTAAGCTTAGTACATTATTGAAAATCATACTATATAATTACATAGAGCAAAAATGGACTCCTGCATGGGTTAAGTTTTGGGCTAATAAAATCAAAACATATAATTGTAATAAATGAGCCCTTTCTGTTTTATAGGTACAAGTGCTGTAAAATATGGGGTGCTTGCTTTTTAATACATTTCATTATGGATTTCAATAAACATCTTAACCTTCTAAATTTATAAGACATTTTTTTCTCTTTTCCTACCAATAAATCTAAATTCCAACATCATCCTGAATAATAAAATGCTTAATGTATTGGCTTATCCTTTTATATAGGAATATATAGCCCTGGATTTTTATTTGACTCCAGCTTTCACACTAGATCAACTCAAATGTCATTTAAAATTTCCTCTGGGGCTATAAACAGCTTTAATAAATCAGATTGTATACACTGTTAATAATAAATTCAAGTGCAGTTTATTAGCAGTGCAAATTCTAGACTTTGGTTGACTTTAGTTGAGAAAAAAAGCCATATCCAGTTCATACAAGATGGTTATTAACTGCAAATTTCAGGATGCCTATCTCATCTCTCTTAGGATTGTGTATTCCTTAAGAAATTATGGCAAATTCTTCAGTTCGGACTGATTAATGCTGGGGTCATTGATGTTGCATTAGCTTGGCAATTAGTTTTATTGCACATCCCTCCCAAGAAATTAAACTCTAACAAATTAAGAACCTTAGTCTTTATTTTTATGCTTTGATCACCAGTAAAAAAGTTAGTTGGACCTTACAACTTTAAATTCATCAAATTTAAAGCTCATGGTCTTAGAGCATGTTAAATATCTCCCATTTTTGCCTAGATTAGATTCTGAAAGAAAAGTAGAATTGGAATGCATTAAAAAGATGCTAGAAGTTATCTTTTACTTACCTACATTGTATATGGTGATGGTGTTGCTATATTTCCTGCTTGCTGTCAAATTCATGATTACAGTTATAAACAGTATAAATAGTTATATTTTTATTGTTTTTTTATCCATTGTTTATGCAGTGAGTTTTCTTTTATTATTTGATCTGATGTTGTCCTTTTCATTCATGCCTCAACTGATGGGTTTGGATCAGAGGCTCAGGTCTGACTTGGTCACTTCTATCAGATCATCAGATCCTAGAACTCTTGAGCTCCTCCCTTTACCCATAATGCCCTGACAACCTAACATGCCTCAGATTTTGTTTGCCCTCATCAGCTTCAGTTGCAGAACCCACTGTTCTTGAGTGCATTGCAGTTCTTATACCCTGTTTTTCATGAGTTAGCTCTTAGTTTTTAACTTTTATATTCTCTTTTAATCCCACTTCCCACCCATAACCTTTTAACGTAATGTCTGCTCCCTTTTTACTACTGTTTTTGAGCTGATTTCTTCTCCCTTTGTAGTTGCTATTTTTCAGTACCCTCATAAAGTGCCATCGTTGGTACTCTTCCACCTTTGTTACTATTTTGAAAATTTCTATCTACCATTGCTGGTAGCTTTTCTCTTTCTTTCTTGCTTTCTTCTTGTTATATATCATGATTGACAAGCCTACAAGGTTCAAAAAGTGTGTTACTTGTGGGCATAAGCTTCCCAAGTCATATGACCACAGGGAATGCATATATTGCTTAGGCCCTGCTCATTTAATCTGTGATGGTTTTAACTCCAGAGCTTTAACTGACTGATAGATTAAGTTAGTGTTAAGAGGCCTTCTTCCTCTACTTCCTCAGTTGCTGGGGCTCAAACCTGTACCAAAAAGTCTCACAAGGGTAAGTCAAAGTCAGATACTAAGGAAAAAGGAGTCCCATAAAAGGTCTTCTGACTGTTCTTCCAGGTCAGCTACTTCATCAGCGCCCCCTTCAAACTCTTCAAAAGTGCATAAGAAGTCAGATCTATCTATCTTGGAGCCAACTGTTTTAAAACCTAGATCTCCTCAGATCTGCACCCCTCTGCTCCTTTTGGATCCATTTTTTTCATAGCTCCCTTCTCCTTTCCTGGAGGGATCTCCTCAAAGACACTCCAGACCTCCATCCACCACATAATTTCTTAGATCTTCCATAAGCCTTTTCAGAAGACAATGTGGCTAGAATGATGAGGAAGTTCCTCAGAGAGCAGATGCAGATGGGGATTTTCTCATCTCTGACCCCCACTGGATCCGCGAGCTTTCCTTTGTCCATATCCCCTTGCTATCTCCTTCTCAGATCAGACCCACTGTTTTGGAGCCCTCAGATCTGAGATCTCTGGGGGTGTCTTCAACAAATCCAAAGATGTTTCCCAGAGCTGACCAGCTGTGAACCTTTCAGAGCCAGAAGAGTCTTGGAGCTGAAGCACTGGTGCCAGATCTTGGGGATTGGAGTCAACTCTGAACTTTTCAGAGTCATCTGTCCACAATGGGGCTTTGAGACTGGATAGCTTGAGCCTGCCTCCCTCCTTGGGTGGAGTGCTCATGGGTTTGCAGGCACCAGCATTTTTTTTAGAAATCCCAGTTCCTGTCATGTCAACTTTTATGCCCTCTAGAGGTTCTGTCTTTGAGGTTATTGTGAGGGCTTTCTCCTTGTCTAGAGAAGAGACATACATGCCCCCCTCAGATCAGACAACCCTACCTCATGCAGCTCTTTGCTTTGAGCTTCATCCATCCTTTCCACTGGGACAGCCAGCCTAAATTAGTCCCTTTTAAGAGAATGTGTAAGAGGAGGCACTTAGATTCCCCCAGGAATCCCTCAAGGAGAGCACTGATTCTGATGAGGGGAAGGAGTTCCCTAAATCACCACATGAAGATGTCTCCTTTGGAGAAATCCTGGAGCTCCTGAAACAAAAAGGTGGTTTGTCCTCCAACACCCCTTTCCAAAAGGGAATGGTGTTCCCAGATGCTTTCAGGTCTGGCCCATCTACTTCTTGGGTGACCCCTCCAAACTGATGAGCTCATAGCCCTTGTTTGTCTCTGGGCATGGGAAGAAATGTATAATGTAGAGCCAATACTGAAAAGACCAGAATAAATTATAGCTCCCCCTAAGGATCTGGCACACTGGAGCAAGGGAGTCCTGGTTGATGCAATGGTTGTGGCTGCAGCCATTAAGAAAGCCCTCAACATAAAGTTCTTCTGTCCATCACCCTAACAGAGAGTCCAGCTCTTTGGACAGATTTGGTTTGTGTGTGTATACTTCAGTGACCTCAGGTCACTAAATTATCTGGCACAGTTTATGAGGTTACAAAGTGATCTGACCAAAGAGCTTGCCACATCTCATTCTGCGTCCATGTCAGCTGAGGATGAAAATAGAACCTCCTCACAAATGGCCATCCTCCAGTATATTTCAAATGTGTCCATGAGGTTGATCTCACATGCAGTGAAAGTTCTGCATGGATGTCGGGCTCAGGTATAGCCATTAGGAGACATGCCTCAAAGTGATTATATAATTTTGCGTAGCTCTTTAAGTCTTCATTCATCAGTGTACCTTTTGATGGATCTTCCCTGTTTGACTCACGGTAAAAGACATGCTCTCCAGATGTGAACAAGATGGAAAGACTGTCTCTGCCATGGGTGTACCTTTTTTCAAACCCTCAAAGACCTTTCTCAAGGAATCAGTGAGGATGTATAAAAATGTGGCTTAGAAAATCCCCGGGTCCTTTTTCAAGACTCACATGGAGATAGTTTCCCCAGGGGCAGAGAGTGGAAGCAAAATGCATGTAGAATAGAATTGTGCATTTAACCTCCTTCTGAAGGGATTGTCATACAATATTACTTTGAACCATCAGACATATTCTTGTGTTCTTCAATGTCAGTGACAGTGTTCTTTAATTCTGGACTGTCCAGAAAAATTCTGGACAGTTGGCAAACATAGGTGGAGCTTGAATGTAAGATGCCAAACTCATGGCAAAGGTGGCCCACAGAACCAGGGCTTCAAAGATTCCTTCTTGGATAAGCCTTATCAGCACTCCTGAAAGGTGGCCAGCCTGTTACCCTCTGGAAGGTGTCAGGAGACATTCGTCTCTGCATCATAGAGCCTGTATGTCTATTACAAGAGATTCCTGGGTGCAGAAAATCATATTCTATACCATTTTCTCTAACCCCTCACACCAGTGTTAAAATAATTCCTGATGTTCCACCTAGTCATAGGGAAGCAGTGTCTCTAGAAATAAAAAACCTTCTAGGAAAAAAAAGAGTTATCCAAGAGGTCCTCCCAGACTAGAGAGGATATGGAACTTACTGAAGATTCTTCTTGGTGCAAAGAAAGATAGGGGACTTGAGAACAATTCTGTATCTCAGCAAACTGAATCAGTTCATATAGTATTCAGAATTTTGGATGGTTATGGTTCAGTTCATTTTACCTCTGCTGTAAAAGGACAATTGGATGGGCTCGATAGATCCTCAGGATGCATACTATCACTTCAAAATGCACATGTGCTCCAGAAGATACCCACGCTTTCATCTGTGAGCCAGTTCTGACCAGTTCGGAGCACTGCCCTTTGGTCTCACCACAGCCTCCAGGGTGCTCAGTAAATGCAAGGCAGTGGTAGCAGCTCACTTGAGACTGCTGGGATTCTGGGTGTTTCCATATCTAGACAGCTGGCTTCTTGCTGCCCCAACCAGGCATCGAATTCTAAAGGCAAATGACTATTTGCTTTAGTTGTGCATTCATCTGAGAATCACTGTTAATTGCAAAAAATCTCAGTTCACGCATATGCAGAGTCTGGAATTCATAGGTGCTTGTCTGGGCACAGTCAGTCAGATAACCTCTCTTCCCTCTACTCGAACACAGGCTCTGAAGTCCCAAGCCAAGAAAGTGATTCAAAGTTCTTCTCTTCTGGCCCAGTTAATCTTACAATCCCTGTGACCTGTGGGATCAGCTTTCACCCTCATTCATGTGGCCAGGTTCCACATGCAGATTCTTCAGTGGACACTTTCAGCCAGTGGTCCATTCTTCAACATCCATTAAATGCTCCAGTCAAGATTACACAAGCTTGCAAAAGATATCTTCTTTAGTGGATTCATTCATGCCAGCTCTGAGAAGAACATCCATTTGTTCTTTCAATGCCTATGAACATGGTGACCATGGACACCTCCCAGTTGGGGTGTGGGGGCACTACTTGAGAAGGGCAGTCCAAGGTACATGGTCCCCCACAGAGGCCAAGACACATATCAGTGTCCTGGAGATGAGAGCAGTCCTCTTAACATTGCGGGCCTTTCAAGATGTTCTGTGGTCTGGTGCAGCAACAACCAGGGAGGAACCAGATCTTGCCAACTTTATGGAGAAGCAATGAGAGTGTGGCAGTGGGCAGTCTCTTACAATCACTTTTTGATAGTAACATACATTCCAGGGAAATCCAATGTGATTGCTTACAAACAAAGCAGGTCCATTCTGATGTGTCATGGGTGGTCTCTCAATGTCAAAGTGGCAGAGAGGATATTCCATCGATGGGGCTGGCTATGCTGCAATCTATTTGCCTCTCCCCTCAACCACAAATGCAGCAGGTTCTTTGCTCTGATCCTACTAATGGGGTAGTCATTGAGAGATGCTCTAATTCATGATTGGTCCTCTTTTCTTCTTTATGCTTACCTGCCATTACCTCTCATTCCCAAATTTCTACAGAAAACATTCCAGTTGAAAAGCACTGGTATCATCATTCACCCTTCTGGCCTCATCAGATCTGGTTCCTGTTCCTCTGGCATCACCTCCTACATCCAACGTGGATACTGGATCCCACTCCAGACCTCTTGTCTCACCTGACAGTTATAACTCATCCAGCCTTAATAGGTCTCAAACTGATGGCATGGTTTCTCCAGTTCCATTGATTGCTCGACAGTCCAGGCTCTCCTCTCTAGTATGTCATACCTTGTTATCTTTTGAAAAAGCTTTTGTAAGGAAGGTTAACAATTTCAATGGAAGATATTTGTTTTCTGGGCACTTAGCAAGGACTTGGATCCTTTTTCAGCACCTGTGCCATCTATCTTTGAAATTTTAGCTTTGGTTTTTAATGAATGTGCAAGTTTTTCAACTACTAAAGTGCAAATGTCTAACATTTCAAAGTCCCACCTGGGCGAAAATAATTCTGCATTAGGTTCTTCTAAATTATGTAAAACCTTTTTTAAGGGAGCCATTTTATTTAGACCCCCAACTAAGCAATCCTACTCTTCCTTAGGATTTAACTATCAAGCTTCAGGCCTTAACACAATCTCCCTTTGAACCTTTAGCCAAAGCAGAACTAAAAATTTTGTCTTGGAAAACCATTTTTCTCGTTTCTATCACATCAGTGAGGCAAGTATCCAAACTCCAGGATCTGTTTTCTAAACGCCTTTACCTTGTTCTTCACAAAGACAGGGTATCTTTGTGAACAAATTCATCCTTCTTGCCTAAAGTAGCTTCTGAGACCAACATAAATCAGGTCATTAATCTACCAGTTTCTTTCCTAATTTTTCAAATAAGGGAGAGTATATGTTCCATGCGTAGACAACTTCACAGAACCCAAGACTTTAGGAAATATGACAAGTTATTTGTTTCCTTTTCTTCTAATGGACTGGGCATATCCAAAATTAGATTAGCCAAATGGTTAACTGAATGCACGTCCTTTGTTTATGGTAGAAAAAATTTACCCTTGCCCAAGGGCTTCCTTAGATGTCACTTGCAGGTGCAACATGGACTAATTTTAACACTTTTATTGCTCATTACAAATTAGATTTGATTTCCAGGAACAGTGCATCCCTGCAGTACTCCTAAATATCCTTCCATGAAGGCATCCCAAGGTCACAGTAGATCTAAGACCTGCACTGGAAACTCTGTTCCTTGTTTGAGCTCCATCTTCCTTCTTCCCTCCCGCCTTTCATATTTTATGTAATAGGGTTCCCTATATTCTAGGGGCAGCAAACTTGATCTGAGGTATGCTAGGTTGGTGGGGCATTATGGGTAAAGGGAGGAGGTCAAGAGTTCTAGGGTCCGATGATCTGTTAGATGCAGCTGAGTCAGATCCTGGTCTTGGATATGAACCCATCAGTTGAGGAAGAATGAAAATGGATAAATCCACAAAGAGAACAAACTACTGAAACTGTGCAAAAAAAATAACACTCAGGCTGAAACCACTTACGGCAGGATCATTTATCAAACAACTTAAGAAAATAAAAAAGTACAGGTAAGTGCTGTTATTTTCACTTCTAGAAAACTTCATCAGTTAAAAGTAAAAGCAGGCAGAACCATTTTTGTAAATTGATAATAATAATAATAAAAGTGTCATTAATCATATGACCAGACACACCTCAGAACAGCCCAATTTAAAGTGCCAGCTTCTTTTAAAACCTGGCGTTCTAGTTAACCAAAAGCAATGCAGTTAAAACAAATAAGTATCAGCCCCTTAAGACTTTTAAATCAGGTATAAAAACTAGCATAAATTTCAATTATTAAAACCAATGAACCATTTAATATTAATTATAATAACAATAATATAATAAATATTCATAATAGATATTAAATAATGTTAAAAATAAAAAATCAACCATAGTTAATATATTTTCTATACTTAAAATTATTAATGAGTGTTAAAACTATACCTATAATTTTATAACATAACTACAACATTCCTATCTTGTTAATGCTTTGTATTTCAACAGACAAGCTATAGAGACCAAATTGTTTAACCCTGGCCAACGTAGTTGCCAGTAGAGTTCCTTTTTCTCAACCATAAGACCCCAAGGGCCACTTCTGTTATATATTGTTATACTTTCAATCACAGAAAACTCAAAATGATGCCTAGGTTTACCTCTACATGTTTATACAAGGCATTAGTTTCCTTTCCTTTTCTAATTTCATATAAATGTTCGTATACCCTTTCCCTGAACTTACGTTCAGTCTTCCCAATGTAGAACCCTGGGCATAACTTACACATTACTGCATATACAACACCTTTTGAGTCACAGTTAAAATTTCCTAGTAATTTAATGACAACATTATTGATGGTAACCTGTTCACTGACATACATGCACTTGTAATAGCGCATATGAAATTTTATGGTGAGTACATAACTTTTTTTCTGATGTTACCTATGCTGTCAACAGTGTTTATGTTTTAATGAAAAATGTTAATAAAGCACACACACACACACACACACACACACACACACACACATATATATATGTATAGATATATACATGTGTGTGTATAAAGATGGACTAGAAAGAAGACATCAAGCTAAACATGGAGTGATGCAGAACGCTGCTTAAGTATTACAAACAAATTCTGTAAGAGAGGACTGTTGTTATTGAGTTAGAAGAAGGAGGTCTGGAAACTTCTTTGTTGATGGAGGTGATGGACTCGGGTGAGCTGAGAAGTAAGTTGGAGAACACTGGTGAGTTGTGTGCTGTGAGAAGTAACAGTGGAGGTGCTGTCAGATAACTTAGAAAAAAGAGCTTGATTACCATAAGGTGCTGAGAGCAGTTTGGGAGTATATGCTTGGCTAGTGGAGTAGCTTGTTTTAAAAACTTACCTTTGCAATAGGGTGGTGTTGGTAGCAGTAAGAAAGCTTTCTTATGCAGAAATAGTAAGCAAAGGCAGCAAAGATGCTGTGTTTGAAGATGAAAGAAGATAAGGACGTATGCAAAGAAAACTAAACCAGAAGAAAAGACTTGTGGTAAGAATTAAAACAAAAGACAGTGACACTCTTGGTAGGTATGGAGTTTTGGGCAATATTACTTTACTTTTCAGGTTTAAAGCACAGGTCATAAGAGCATTAATATGCTTAGACAAAGATGACTTTTGTGAGCATATTTCTGAAACCTTTACTTTGCTTGAAACATGAATGAAGTAGAGAAAGAGTTCATTGGCAACATGGAATAAGTATAGTTTTCAGACCTCTGGACTGCAATTAAGGAAAAAAAAATAAATGTGTGATTCAGAAAATTAGACAAAGAAGAACATGAGTTGAAAACTTTTTTTTTGTAATAAGACACATGAGGCACTTGGTTCAAGACTGTAATAAAGGGCGATGTGGTCATTGTGGGTGATTGGAACATATCACCAAAACTGTATCACTGAGTATAGAAATGTAATTAATTTGTACATTTTTCTGTACTAGATAAGGTAAGGTAAGAAGAATTTGAACTTGTGATATTATCCAGCATAGTCACTTGGCAGCCGTTGTTACCCTGCTTGGTGTTATATATTAGCATTATGAACACAGCTATAAATTCTGGCATTTTGTGTATTTAGATTTGTGACCATATGCATTCAGCTATACATTCTGGCCTAGAACTATATACCTGTCCTGTTAACAACTGCTTCACAGTCATATACGAATTCCTTAGACTACATAACTGTGCTGTGTAAATCTGCTAGTTTAGATATAAAATCCTGTTTTTAAAGCGGCAAACAAGAGTGTATATCTGCATTGTAGTGGTATAACTGTCATGATAGGCTTTACATTACCTGTGAGCACATTTGTTTAGATTTTGTTAATTAGTTGGATTAGTAGCTATATTTTCTGCCTTAACTGCTGATATATGCCCTATCTGTATTTGGTGTTCTAGAACTGCACTATCTGTGTTTTACTTAAATCTCTGTGGTCACCTACTGGAATCTGTTCCTTCTCTCTTCCTCTGCTACCTCCCCATTCTTTTTGCTGCCTTCTGCCACCTTCTTCCTCTCTCTTCCTATTTTTCTTCATCTTTCAGCTCTATACTTTCTGCTGCTACTCTCCCTTCTCCAAATCTCTGTCCTTCTATTTCTGAGACCTCACCTACCAAGCCTCCAAGCTATCCAGCTCTCCTACATTTCCCCATAACCTATTTCCACTGTCTTCTTTTCTCTTTTAACAAGTGGTCTTTGTGTCCAAAATTGACAGAACCTATCCCGTTTGCACCAATAGCTGAGCCAGCTTGAATCCACCACCCAGAGAACAGTGTAAGAAATGCCTGCATTTAACTGTACATTTGTATTTGCTTGTACCTCTTTTAGCCAGCATAAAGGCCAAAAATGCATCACCAACCTAGTATCATGGTTGCTGCACTTTTCCCCACCTCTAACCCTGTTAGGTGTCTGCCCAATTGTGTTTTACATCTCAGAAACAGCCTCTGTAATTATTTCCCCTTCATTTGGCATTTGGCTTTAGCTTGTGATAAAACTCTTGCTGTCCCTCTTATGTAAGCTAGTTGCCAGTCTGTCTTCATAAAGTATTACCGTAGCCCATTCCCTCAGTTACCCACATCATTTATTGATTTATTTTCTTAGTTATGGCACTTTACTGCTCCTGCTTCAACCCGGTCCATTCGCCTTGCTACCCTTGGGCTCACTCTGCTTCTCTACTCTACCCCCATTCCCACCCACCCCTACATCAATTACCTTTATACTTAGCCAAACCCCTCCCACCACTTATCATAGACTATTAGACTCCACTATCTATCTACCCCAACCTTTCTCTCCTCACACTTCACTGCTCTTGCCTAACCTATCCACCTCCTTCCCATCACTTCCAACCCTACTACATTTATATACCTCACCACTTAAACTAGACACTATCACAAGAACTCTCCTACTCACTTTCCACCCTCCATTACTACCTAGCTTTACTTTTGTTTTACCACTCCCACCTAGCCTATTGCTATCACCCATAGATCCTCTATCTATCTACATCTACTACCCAACCTCTTACTCTAACATACCACTCTGTTCACCCTTGGCCTTCCCTCTTATATTACCATAACTGCAGTAACTTCTTAACATTATCCTTGTTTCACTCTCATACTACCCACAACATTTTCCTTATACATTCTAACTCTTCTCATTACCATGTCACTTATCTCTAAAGCTATTCTCTGTACTTTCTCTCTATCCCTCTATCTCCTATCACAACTAACAGCATGTCAAACAACCTATATATTTTACAAACCTAACTCTGCAACAACCACACCTACACAATCTCTCCCTTGCTACACCGCTATAACATCCAGTCTATACACGACAGATTTAATCTTACTGACCAAACTAAAGATCCTTTCCATTCCATTCAGAATAGCCACTCTAGTGACCTTACTCTATATTGCCACCATAGAACTAAAAATAAATCTCAACCTGCAGCTCTCCCTACTTACTGCAATCTAATTCAGTGCAGAGACATACATCCTAATCCTGGTCCCTCCACCACAACTTACAAGTCTCCTAACCCCTTAACATCCCTAAACTTCACTACAGTTAATCTTCAAAGCATAAGGAATAAAATCCCACACTTACATGCCTGGCTAACACAAAATAAACCTGACTTCACTGCAGCTACAGAAACCTGGTTAAAACCATATATCAACGATGCCGAATTCCTACCTCCTAACTATATCTGCTTCAGAACAGATAGGCTACAGATAAAAGGCGGTGGTGTTGCCTTGATATATCCAAATATCTTTAATGTTGTCCCATACTCAAAATCTGTCCCACAATTCTCCACAGCAGAGAAACTAGTAGCCGTCCTCAAACTTAACAAATATAAATGCCTTTGTATTATGGTTGTATATATCCCTCCATGCAACAATATTCCTATACTAGAAGACATCCTTGCCTGGACTTCTACCAATATCAGAAACAAAACTATGATCTTAGGAGATGTCAGCATTAACTGGCTTGACATCTGTAATCAACACCCTTCCTCCAGTGTCAACCTATACCAATACACCCAGCTTATCACCAAAATAACCAGACCTGCCTTTAATAGCAACTCAGGCTCAGTCCTGGACTGGATCCTGGTTTCTGTGCCTAACAATATCTCCTCCTCTGGTGTACTACCAAGTACAATTAGTGACCACTCACCTGCCTTCATAGTGTGCAAATATACTCTATTTCCCAGTAAACATCAATACAAACAAACTAGAGGTCTTACTCAGTTCTGCTCTATCACCTTCAGTGAAATACCACAAAGCATCAATTGGTCAGCATTAACAACTCTTCATCTAGACAGTGCTGTTGAATTCTTCAATTCAACATTTCTTAGGATCTTAAATAGTTTAGCCCCACTCCATCAAAAAAGAGTAAAGGCCAAGGATGCCATCTGGCTTACTAGACCTACAACTCATGACTGAAGGGGATAAAGCCGGGAAAGTGTGGTAAAAAAATAAAACCCCATCAGACCTAATACATTATAAACAGCTACGCAATCAGGTTAAATGACTAATGATTAAAAACAAAAAAGAACACTTCCAAACTATTCAAAATCAGCATAAATTAAACCCTAAGAAATTCTGGGGTGCTATAAATTCTTTACTTTATCCTGGCTCTAACAGTAATCCCTTCCCTGATCCAGATAAAATTCCCACAGAAATAGCTTCACACTTCAACTCATATTTTATTTACACCATAGCCAAACTAACCACCACCTTCCCACAAATAAAATCCAATCTAGCTAAATCCTCTTTATCCCATTCCCCAACCTCCTCCCCATCTATTTCTCCCTCCCTCTCTGCTATACCTACCTCCATTATAAAAAAGCTTCTCCTGAAACTCAAACCATGTACTAATGTCCCAGACAACCTACCAGCAGGATTTCTGCAACTCTCCACAAACTCCATTGTCTACCCAGTCAGCATACTCCTTAATAGATCAGTTTGAGAGTTCCATGTACAAAATATCTGTAAGAAAGCCTATGTACTTCCACTTCATAAAGGTGGCAACAACTCTGATATCTCTAATTTCTGACCAATCACAATTCTTTCTCCCATTTCCAAAATTTTAGAAAAATGTGTTCACTACCAGCTTCTCAATCATCTGGTTGCTAACCTTCTTTCTCCCACACAGCATGGCTTCAGGCCAGATCACAGTACTAGCACAGCTCTCATTTCCTTCATGGATACAGTAAATAGGGCTCATGATGCTGGTTACTTTGTCTCCTCACTCTTCCTTGACCTCTCAAAGGCCTTTAATACAGTTTCCCATCCTCTTCTTTTAACCAAACTCTCCAACTTGGGTATCTCAACTCCAACCTTAAATTGGTTCTCCAACTATTTCTCCAATAGGCAACAATCCACCAAATGGCAGCATTCCTTCTCACCATTCCTAAACACTATTACAGGTGTACCACAAGGATCCATATTGGGTCCCCTCCTATTTAGCATATTCATAAACAACTTCCATACCACCCTTACTCACAGCACTGTCACCCGATATGCAGATGATTCCACTATCATCTGTACTGCCAAATCCACATCTGATCTAAAACTTCTTACTCAAAATGCCTTTACATTAACTGAAACTTGGATGTCCAATAACCACCTTGCTCTAAACCCCAATAAAACTAAACTTCTTATATTCATCCCCCCAAAATACACCCCCATTAATACAAATGAACTCTCTGTCAATTCCTAAAACTACACTATCATTAAAGTGGTTCAAAGTACCAAACTGCTAGGTGTCATCATAGATGACAATCTAACATTTGACCTACATATCCACAGCAACATCAGGAAAACATCCCAAAAGTTAGGTATTCTCTATAGACATAACTCATTCCTTAATTTCACTGCAAAAAAGGCCCTAGCCTCATCCTTCCTGCTACCTTCTCTCGTTTATGGTGCCCCTGTTCTTAACAACATCCATTCCTCCCTGAAAACCAAACTAGATTCATGCTACAATAAGGTTGCCAAATTTGTAACAAATACTAAATTCTCATCCCATCACTGCTCATCCCTACATCAATTAAACTGGCTCGAACTTCCACACCATCTCACTTATCTACAACTAACTACCGCACATAAACTCATATATAATCCTTCAACCTGCCCTTCTCTTTTTTCCTTGCTGACCTTGCATCATCCAAACAGACCTCTTAGATCTGAAAACAAAATGATGCTGAAAGTAGATAAGCCAAATCACTCAGCTGGTCAGATACTGTACTGTTTCACTGTCTCATAACTATGGAACTCCCTCCTACCTTTTATCAGAACCAACAGCAATCCTGCTCTCTTTAAGATTTCCCTCAGATAACACCTCCCCACTCTCTGGCACTGCACTTGTGCAACTGCAACACTCTCTAAAATCTGACTCCTTTCACTATCAAACCTACCTTATTCCATCTTATACCTGTACTCTCTTCCATCTCTCACTTACCATAACTGACTTCATATACCCTCTATGTCTTCATAAACTTCAATGTTCATGCCTACAAACCCCATCATTCATAATCACACGTTGACACTCTATTAGTGAAATCTTATTATATGTATTACTGGAATACTCCTATGCAAATATGTATTATGTGTGAAAATATCTGAACATGGTACTTATTCTACTCCTAGCATTATGACTGAATACACTCTATGCTGTGTGTTACTCATGTACATAATGTTAGTTCATGTAACCTAATTCACAATGTAATATGCCTTGTAGAACTGCACTTCATGTTCAGAGTATCCCATGCATTGTGGTTGTATATATACTGTCCATTGTCCCAAGCTTTGTGACTGTATGCACTCTTCTCTTTGTTATTTCATGTAAGTGCTGTTAAATCTTTGTGGAGCTTTTCTTCCTGGGCCTCCACCTAGGCCCAGTGGACTTTCCTTGTTAACAAATGCAACAAATAAATAAATAAGAATATAATTATTTCATCAGAAAGACAATCTACTGATAATATAGCTGAAGATATATTATCTACGGATAATATAGCTGAAGATACCAGTGTAGTTGAAGAAACCAGTGTAGAAAGTATTATGGAGAGATAACTTAAGTGGAATGTCTAGCTAATATGGAGAAAGATGATAGGAATGAGGTAAAACTGTTTTTAGAAATGTTTTACAAAGAAAAGTGTTACAGTGCAAGATAGAAACAGATATGCAGGACTAGGAAGTGAAGAAGGAATTTTTGAAACAGTTGACAATGAGAAGAAAATGTTGCCAAATTAATTGGATAGATAGTATGGAGAGGGAAAATAAAAATAAAACATGCAAATAAGAAAAACTCAAAAAGGGAAGGAATGAGGTAGGAATATTATCACTAAATGTAAACAGCATTAGAGATGATATTAGAAGTGTTGGAGAGACTCAATGGGGTAAGCAAATTAGTATGGAGGTTATGTGTTTGCTAGATATGAGATGTGTGAAGGAAGAGAAAAGGAAAAGAATGTAGAAAATATGGGTTAAAGGACTGTATGTAGAATGGGGATTAACATGTGTTCAGGAAAAAAATTTAAAGTGAAGAGACAAATACTTTGGGTAAGATGGTAGTAGCACCTGGAAGACTAATGGTATGAGATAAAAGGGAATAGGTAAATATGTGTAAGGATAACTGCAGTTTATGCATACACAATATGACACAGAAGGAAGGGATATTTGAAAAATGTAAAAACTCTATGCTAATAAACATGTCAGTAATTATGGTAGGATATTTTAATTGCAGTTTGAGAAAGGAGAAGGGAAAAATAACATAAGATCTTAAAATAGCAAAAAGGTTATTAGACGTGGAGGAATGAAAATAGTAAAAGAGAGAATGGACATAGAAAAGGGAGATTTTAGAACTGAAATAGCCTATGCCGCACATTCAAAAGATATGAAATAAATAGATGGGCTGAAAATGGTTACATTTTCAGATCATAGTGCGATATAGGCTAGAATGGGGATTTCAAATAAGTAAGAAAA
Source organism: Protopterus annectens (assembly GCF_019279795.1). Taxonomy (NCBI): domain Eukaryota; kingdom Metazoa; phylum Chordata; order Ceratodontiformes; family Protopteridae; genus Protopterus; species Protopterus annectens. The sequence continues at coordinate 706,187,454 of NC_056734.1, forward strand.
CAATGGAATGGAATAAAAAGACTGAAGAGATTGCTAAAACAGATGAGATGAAAAGGGAATATATATACGATTTTAAGGGAACAGTATAGTAATGAAATATATTATGAAAACTGATAAATAAAAGTGCAAGAAAAGTTAATTATCAAAATCAAGTAAATCAAGTAAATCAAGCTAATTCTACAATTCATACCCCCAATCAGAACTCTCTCCAAATAGCCCACGTAAATATTCGCAGCCTAAACAATAAGACAATACAAATGCATGCCCTCCTTGACCTATATTCCTTCGACATCCTTTGCCTAACTGAAACCTGGCTAAAAGCAGATACCAAGGATAATGACATACTACCTCCAAGATATAACATCATTAGACTTGACCGGCACACCAAAAAGGGTGGAGGTGTAGCTATACTTTACAAAACTGAACTACTGGTTACCCTACTAGATACAAAACCACCCTTACAAAACAATAGTGAAATCTTAATCACCAAACTACAAATTAATATTAACAAATCCATTTATATCATATGCTGTTATATCCCCCCAGGTAACAATATTAATACTCTTGAAAACTTACTGCACAGGCTCTTAAACTCCTTCCCTCAGGAAACTATACTTCTAGGTGACTTTAATATTGATTGGAATTCCTGCATCTCCCAAAAACCCACTTCTCACATAAACCTCTATGGCTTTAATTAAACCATTACTGTCCCCACTCGAATTAACAAAACCAGCTCCAAACAAAGCATCCTTGACTGGATTCTAATCAATAGCAGCTCTATGATTTATACTACAGGCACACTACCTGATAATATCAGTGACCATTTAATCACTTTTATCACCAAAAAAAAAAATCCCCATCTCCAATAATACTCAAGTTAGAACTACCAGGAACAAAAGCAATTTCAACCAAACTAACTTCCAATTAGAACTCAAAGCATGTAATTGGTCTCCACTAAAATTCTTACCTCTAGACGATGCAGTCTCATACTTTAACAATAAATTCCTTCAAATCCTCAACCTCCATGCCCCTACTAGATTAATTAAAACCAAAGCAAAGCCTGCTCCTTGGCTAACAAAAGAAACCAAACAAAAAATGTTGCATAGAAATAGAACCTGGGCCAAATGGCGTAGTACTAAAAACCCAGCTGACCACCAAACCTTTAAACAACTTAGGAATGCAACAAAAAAACTTATATTCCTTGATAAAAGAAATTATTATTGTAAATTCCAACATACCCAATGCCAAATCCTCACAAATTCTGGACAAGTATCAATAAACTACTACATCCAGGTAACTCTAAAACACCCACGCCTTCTAACCTCACTCAGAGCACACCTAACCAAATCGCTGATACTTTCAACAAATTTTTCTCAGACACTGTCACCTCTCTTGCTTCAACTTTATCTCCACAGTTCACGCCAACACCTTATAGCCTCAACAAAAAGCCCCCTTCTTTCAAACTGCAACCAGTTTCAACTGATCTTATCTTTACTCTTCTTACAAAACTCAAACCTTGTACCCCCTCAGCTGATCTCCTCCCAGCTGAATACCTACAAATGGCAGCCAAAGCAATTGCCCTTCCTGTCTCCATCTTAGTTAATCGAACCATAACTGAAGGCTTTATTCCAACCCTCTGGAAAGTCTCTCATATCATTCCTCTTCACAAGGGTGGTAACTCTTTCGAGCTCGCTAACTTTCGACCCATAGCCTTACTTTCTCCATTAGCTAAAATCTTGGAAAGATGCATACATCGTCAACTACTTGACCATCTTCTCAAAAACAAACTACTAGCAGACTGCCAACATGGTTTTAGACCCTATCACAGCACTACTACAGCACTCTTGTCATTCACAGACCATATTAATAAACATCGGAACAACAACCTGCTGTCCTCAGCACTATTCTTAGACCTCTCTAAGGCCTTTGATATGGTCAACCATTCCCTCTTACTAAACATCCTCAAATCATTTGCCTTGGACAGTCAAGCTATCCAGTGGTTTAAATCCTACTTAGAAAATAGACAACAAGCAGTTCTTTGGGATAATCAAATATCATCTCTTCTTCCCATCACAATTGGAGTACCACAAGGCTCAATACTGGGACCTCTCCTCTTTTCTATTTTTATTAACAAACTAAATATGTCCCTTCCTCAATCCATATGTATACAATATGCCAATGACTCAACTCTGATATGTTCAGCATCCTCCCCAATTACGCTCCAGACCACTACACAACAAGTCTTCACAGCAACTGAAAACTGGTTCTATCAGCATGGCCTCTTACTAAATCCCAAAAAGACTAAATTATTACTTTTTACCCCATCACAGAAATCTTTGACCTTTACCTTCTATATAATGTCAAACAATGGCACAATAATATCCCCTGACTCAACTACCAAACTTTTAGGTGCCACAATAGACCATAATCTCAACTTTGATGCCCATATTAACTTAACCATCAAGTCAGTCGATAGAAAACTTGGATCTCTCTACAGGCTCAAATCCTTCCTAACTACCTTAGCCAGAAGTACTTTAGCTCAAACACACTTGCTCTCTACCCTTCTTTATGCCTCACCTATTTTCACAAACTTATCAAAATCTAATTTCAATAAACTAGCAGTATCTTATAATAATATTACAAGATTTGCCACAGGAGCCCCTTTTAGAACCCATCATTGCTCTAATCTTAAACAACTAGGCTGGCTGGAACTACAAAATCAAATATGACTACAGCAACTTACCATCACCCACAAAATCTTCTATCAACCTTCTAACACCACAATACTTAGTACCCTTATTACTCCTTATAGAAATCTATCATCCTTGCGCTCCGCTACAAAGCTACTAGCAGCACCCTATAAATCCAACAACAAAGCTGGAGACTGTTTGTTCGCCAACTGTATTGGACCTATCTGGAACAAGCTTCCACGTGAACTCACCACTATTATTTCTCTACCCACTTTCAAGAAGCAACTAAAAACTCTGCTTAAGTCTCAATGGCTCTGTCCTTGTACTAACCCTGACTAAACTATTATTCCCTCTACCCTTTTCACCCCCTCAAACCTTTTCTAGGTTATTATAGTATTTGTGTTTGAACCTTCAAAAAGCAGCTAAATCCTGTGCTTAATTTTCATTAGCTCTGTCCTTTACAAACCTTGACTAAAACTTTCTATTTTCTCAACCTTTATATTCACCCTTAATAAAAAAAAAAAATATATATATACATATATTTATGCTTGCTTATTTTCACTATTGTAAAGTATTTTTGCTAGTAATACTTATGCACCATTTTTTTCTCTGTAACACCTACTTTTGTATAATATTTCTTATTTGAATGTGTAACAACACTTGATTTTATTAACCCATTTTTATTGTGGAGCTTTTCTCCCCGGGCCTCTACTGAAAATGGACATGTATCCAGCTAGACTAGCCCGGTCAACAAATGTAAAATAAAATAAATAAAATAAATAAATAAAATAAAATAAATGATTATAGAAAAAAGAGTGAAGCAAAGGAATAGAATAGTATATAATGAAATTACTAAAGGATAGGAAAAAATAGAACAATGCGATGGCAAAGTAAGAGAAATAGAAATAGACCTTTATAAAAACAGAGGGAAGTTACAAATATGTTGTTTAGACAAATATTCTTGTTAAGCATAAAGAAATAATTGTAAAGTTTGTGGATATGATGCATGAAAAGGAAGTAGTACAAGAAGCAGTATGGACTATAGGAGAATCCTAAGTGAAAGACGTGCTCTGGTAGAGTTTTCAGTTGAATCTAGAACAGAAGCTGCTATTAAAAAGAGATAATTAGTAGGGCATATAAAACATTGCATGATAACTACAGGAATAAATAAGAGGAGGTTAGAAAAGATTGGGAAGAGAGATTAGATATGCAATTCATAAGCACACAATGGGAGGGTGTAAGTATGTCTCCCAAATATGCAACAAAGTCTAGAAGATTTAGGATTTTTCCTTGGAAGTGTTTGCATGGGTATGTTAATACCCCAAGTAGACTCCAAAGAATTTTTCCTCAGGTAGATGGCAAATGTTGGATGAGGAAGAAAGATGGTGCTAGGAGCATATGTTTTGGGCATGTAATGAGTTAGAAGACTTTAAAAATTGCCTTTACAGTACTCTGTCAGAAATACTGGATGAGCAAGTAAGTGTAACTAAGGAAATTATTTTTTTGAGCTGGGATACAGGATCTGAATTGCCTAGACATAGTACAGCCTTGTTAGGTTTAATTCTGATGACTGCCAAAAAAGCAATTTTGAGAAAATGGAAATCAAAGTCTAAACCGACTGTGTTTTAAGTAGTGAATATTTTAACAGAGATAAAAGATCAAGAAGTGGGACCTTTAGAAAAGGATAGGAACAAATTACATAGAAAAAATGGAAATTGTGGGAACAATACATGCAGAAAAATGTTTTGGAGGAGGAATGAGATTTAAGAGAAGTCAGGAATTGAACAATGTATGTAATGGTGGCTTGATTATATTGTACAGAAGAATATACGTGATGTATGTATGTTTGTAAATGTGAACTTGTTAATATGTTTAGTTTTATATAAATGTAAGTTTGCCTATGCCACAAGATGGATCTAAAATATAGTCTGACATGTTGAGAATTCTCTAGAAAAAGACATTATTATGAGAGAAATAGAAGAAAGAATAAAAGAAGGAAGGGGAGAATCATCACCAGGAATAGGTTATGAGTATTTTAAAGAGGTAATTTCCTTAGATTCATAGTGCCCACTCAACAAATGCATATTGCTCTTAAATAAATCTTTAGCATATACTGTCGCCTGCTCATGTTTCCAGAGCTCCCGTCTGCTTGGTGCCCTTGTTGCACTGTGAGAAGGTCATGAATTAATCCTGCTGCATCCTTGGCAGATAATAGATTTTTTTATTGTTTTGCATTTCAGTTAACCGTTTTAGAGTGCTACTGCTTTATTTTTGCTTTATTTGTTGATTTTACACTTTAAGTTATTTTAAAGGTCACTAATACTTTAAATCACCTTGTTCAGATAGTTTGATTAAGTTATTTTGTAGTAGTATTACACTCTCAAGCAATCTTTTTGTATTTATACATTAAGTGGACTAGTATGGTCATTCTCATGGCAGCAGGTGGTGGCCTGGTCTATATGAGTTGGGAACCACATAACAAAACTATAAGTATAGATGTTGTATTGGTCAGAGGACTTAGAAACCAGTTTTCTGAGTTTTAAGGGGTCCCCTACAGATGATCAAAATTTTAAAACTTCGACATTCATATGGCCAAGACCATATGATCGAAGTTTTAAAACTTTGAATGTTCTGAATGGAGATCTCCGTACAGTGTGGAATGGAAAATTTGCCTTTTCCTCGCTGTAGTGTGATCTCGGAGTTGGTATATTTAAATGTTTAATGTTTAATATTTAAATAGCAGGGGGTGTGGGGGTGTAGGGGGGGCTTGCCCCCCTGCAAAAACATCCTGGATTTTTTGTTTTGTTTAGTTTTATTTTTTTTTCTGGTGTTCGAACTTTCAAAACATCAATCATATGGTCTCGGCCATATGAAAGTCAATGTTTTAAAAGTTCAGTCATCTGTAGTAGACCCGTTTTAAATACTTGTATAAATTTAGAGCATTTATGCACCACTGCCTGTCATGCAACAGTGGTTAACAGTGCCCTAAATACACACAGACACATAGAAACCACATTTTTCCTAGAAAACTACCTCTGAAACTGTATTGGTAATTCAGTGAATGGAGAGTAACTACTTTGCAGTTTGAGTAGCATAGGGCAGCTAGTTTGCATGCTGAGGAGCACTGCCCCTTGAATTTAGTATTAGATTGTCTTTAGCCCCAAAAACACCCTTAGTCAGCCCACTGTTAACCCCTCATCCACTGCACCATTGTAGCTCAGCCAATAAAGGACCTGACATCATGGATCTGTACCCTCCCAATATCACTGCAGCTAGTTCAGTAGATATGGGTATATTAAGATAATATAACAATTGTCAAATGTTCATTGACAATCATTTAATTCTTAAAGAAACAAATAGAGTATGCAAGCCATGCAAATAAACAGTGTCTCTGGAGGCAAAACTCTTGCATACAAACATTCATAATAACAATTTGGTTGTCAGAAAACACACACTACACCCTCCACACATAGTTCTCACCCTACACATAGACATAATTATGGTGAGGCACTTAAATGCAGTGTTCCCAAATGCCAAAGACCTCCCAGACATTCCACCTGTAAAAATTATCCTCAGTATACTGAAGGTACTCATCAGTAACAACACCTAACACTGCACATACAACCACAACCTGTGAAGCCATTAGTGCAAGTCACAGATTAGTGAGACAGAATAAGTGAAAATCCAGACCTGGATATACTTAGTCTGAGATTGTTGTGCCATGCCTTGGAGCATTCCCTTCTCTTAAATTTATGTTGATTTTGGAGTTAGTACATATAAGTAGTGAGAGTGTGGAGAGGTGTAATCCCCACATTGGAGAGGGGCTGGTGGGCTTTTTTCTGTACAGAAGATCAGATGTTAAGGAGAGCAAAACTGTTTAATATTTGCTGTTGTCCTGTATTCTAGTAGTTTTTTCATCATTCCAGGACTTGCACTAATTTATATCAGAATGTTATCTATATCCATATCTACATATATATTTTATATATATATATATATATATATATATATATATATATATATATATATATATATATATATCTAGAGAGAGAGAGAGAGACGAGGAGTATCTGACAATAGACTGATGGTACTTACATTGAATGTAAGCACTACAAATACCTGAATGCAGACATCCCAACAGTAGAACTGCCAAACCAAACTATCTGCATAATGTTAGGGTTAGGGATAAGGTTATGATTAGTGTTAAGATTATAATTAGGATTAGGGTAGAGCACATGAGTAAGGGTACTGCAGCGGGCATATATGAATTATGTGTATGTATGTATGTACAGGAATGTATGAGTGTGTGTGTGTGTGTGTGTGTGTGTGTGTGTGTGTGTGTGTGTGTGTGTGTCACTTCAACAGAATGTATAATCATACTATTGCAGGATGATGTTTTCAATTATTGTTTATAAACACTGAGTAAACAATATACTTGAAGATGTATGTAATGATAGTATTTCAGGTTAATACCTTGGAGCATTATTACTCAAAAATAATATGCCTAAAATACTTATTCATTTTAGAATAAATCTTGGAACAGAACATTTACTAGCTGGAACACTGTATGATTATTGCAACTGTTGACAAACACACATGCACACAGACACTCACAGACACACACACACACACACACACACACACACACACACACTAAACACACACACACACACACACACACACACACACACACACACACACACACACACACACACACACACACACACACACACACACACACACACAAAATATAGCTGAGATAGCAACACATTATAACAGCATTCAGAAAGTGCTGTGTCACAGCAATTTTTGACTCAATTACAATTTGGAGTGCCTTCTGTGTGTAGTTTGCATTTACCAATGCTGCCTCACAGCAGTTAGCCTTCTGATTCAATTCTCATTTGGATACTTTCTGTGTGGGTTTGCATGCCCTGCCTGTGTCCATATTAGTTTTTGCTGGGATTACTATTTTCTCTCGCATCGCAAAGACATGCCAGCCAATATATTGGCAATCCTCAGATTTCCTATAGGACGAATGTGTCCTATGATGAAGTCACATCTCAATGAAGACCTTCCAGGGAGTTCACTAAAGGGCCTAGCACCAGCCATACAGTTCACGCGAAAAAGTTCCTGCTACCCCAACTCTGTCTTTTGTGATTCAGAGACATGTTAGCCATGATGAGGAAAGTCCTCTTTATAGACTAATTTGCATGTGTCTGAATCACAACTAGTAGTGCAATGTGCAGATCATTGCTGATCTGCACATCCTGGCAGTAAGCTTCTGCTAGTATAGGCATTGGCATTCCCCCAATCACTTTTCCACACACAAGTACACATTCAAACACAGACAGACACACACACACACACTCACAGCACAGTCCCCACACCTGCCTCTGACAAGTCTGTCTTCCTCTGATTACTCCTACCAACAATCCCTGCAATATTTAAACAGCCATTACATCATGTGTCTAGTTGCCCTAGAGTCTAGTATTTCTCCCACCCTAATCACAGTAATAATTTAAGTGCAGTATGGCACCATTGTAGTTGCCTTGGTGGCTAGCGTTTCTACCACCACTGATCCCCATACTGCTATTTGTGTCATTATAGCTCCTCAGTGTATAGTAATCCATGGTGTATAGTGTTTTTCCCCAACCCCTGGTTTTTGTACTGAAGTCAGTGCCATTATGGCACTTCAGTGTAGAAGAATTCTTGGTGTCTAGTGTTTTTCTCCACCCCTGATCCCTGTACTAAAGTTGGTGTTGTTACTACACTTACATATAGAATAATCCATGGTATCTAATGGCTTCCCCAACCCCAATCCCTGTAATACGGTTGTATTCGGTAGCTGAACATGGCCTTTTGGCTGTGCTCATTGCCATGACTTGGTGGAGCCAGTTGAATGATTTCTTGAATCGCTTGGTGTGTAAAAGCCTTCCTGGAGGTGGTACTGAAGGTGAGCAAGCACATGGCTAATTAGCATATGCCTCTTCTCTGGACTGTCTCATTAGCATTTAGACTGCCATGGAGCCGTCCCTATGTTGGGCTTCACATCGCAGCACCATATTAGGGCTGATGCTGAACAAGAAAATATTATCACAATGAGTACACATCACGCTTCCTTTAAGAATGCTCCCCTATACTTATTTTGCTTGCTGGGATGCCATCTCCCCCATGGATCTGAATTGGATAAAGTAGGCATAGAAAAATTAATAAAATATGTGTGTGTGCATATGTGTGTATATACACATGCACATACATACATACATATATATGTGTGTGTGTGTGTGTGTGTGTGTGTGTATATATATATATATATATATATATATATATATATATATATATATATATATATATATATATATATATATATATATATATATAAACACACACACACACACACATACACACACACACACACACACACGAGTGAACACACAGAAGATCTAAGGTTCCCTTTTAATTGTATTTACGTCTGCTTTCGCTGCAAGGCAACATTGTAGTGGGTCTGTGTATTTTCCTTCTATAATGCTATTGTGTGATTTCTGAGTTGGTATATGTAATTAACAGAAGCTATGGGAGTAAGCCCCCGCAAAAATTATTATTTTTGTTTTTGCTGGTTTTTGATTATTTTAGATTCTCTATAAAATGATCACTTTTTTATTTGCTGTTTCTAGCATTCGATATGTTATATCCCGGTTAGGGGTCGCCACAGCGGAACTCCCGTCCGCTAATGATTGGTAGTGGATTTTTACGTACCAGGTTACCAGCCCTGACGCACAGCCTTCAATGAAGGCATGCCCCATTCACATATGCCTCCACACAGAAGACGCTCTAGCTGAGAATCGAAAGGGACAATGTCTTGCTATGAGGCGACAATGCTACCGCAGCACCACCACCGCAGTATGTGATGACAATCATATATATATATATATATATATATATATATATATATATATGTGTGTGTGTGTGTGTGTGTGTGTGTGTGTGTGTGTGTGTATATATATATATATATATATATATATATACATATATGTATAAAACAGTCCAAAACTGTCCACCACGAGGTAAGGTACAAAAACAAACAACAAAACTATAGTACCAATGGAGTCAGGAAGAACTGGAAACGAATCGTCAGTGTAGAATATTTAATAAATCCTTGTAAACCTGTTGCAGCAACAATCCATGACAGTGAAAAAAACATTTATATCACAACATAAATTAAGAGCTTTCGTCTGCTAATGCAGTGTTCACTAATCGAACTTCATCAGAATTATACAATGGATAATTCGAAAATACACTAGATGTGAAATAACATTCTAAAATTCTAAAGTTCCAGAAAATTGTACTGGTAGGAGAGGGAACTACCACTCCTATCTGATCCATTTGAGAATGCTTCTCACATTAAGATTCCCATTAAGACCAGGGGGCGTGTCAGCCTGAAGTCTAATCTGCCATCTAAGCTCTTTAACTTCAAGTAAAGGATTGCAGTCCCCATAAGGTAATGACACATAATCAAGTACTAGGAACAAAAATCTGCTGCATTGGGAGCTAGAAAGTGTGTGTCTAGCCAAAGCATTTTTCCAGTCACCTTTCCTTATAGCCTGACTGTGTTCCTTAATGCGATCACTAAGTTTTTTAATAGTTTTACTCCATTTATATATATATATATATATATATATATATATATATATATATATATACCCCAGGGTGATTTCCCTTGTAGAATATCCACATCATTTGGGGATTCAATAATGGCTCCCATTTTGCAGTCATCTGCAAAATTTGTTAGTCAGAGTCCCTTAGTGTTGGCCTGTACTTCAGAAAAGTAGATGCCAAAAAAAGAGCGGTTCCAGGACTGAACCCTGCGGTACTCCACTTGTCATTTGTCTGGAGCTGGATTTGGAGTCGGCTACTTTTACAGTCAGAGTTCTGTCAGTACGAGTGACGTAGGGATTTATGTCCAGCTTAGTAAGTTTATCTATGATTCCAGAGTGGGTGATGGTGTCGAAGGCCTTGGCGAGGTCCATATAGGCTGTGTGGACCGCCTTACCCTCGTCCACAGCTCTGGAGACTGATTTGAAGAAGTCAGTCAGGTACAGGAGACAAGATCGGCCCTTCACGAACCCAAACTGGGTGGGGTCCAGTGTTTGAAGGTTGCCAATGTTTTTGTTTATAAGTTCCATGATAATGCGTTCCATGCCCTTGCAGAACAGGCTCATCAGACTGATGGGACGGTAGTTCCCAGGGTCCAAGGTGTATCCCTCCTTGTGGAGTGGGATAACTGTAGCTGTGCACCACTCAGTGGGCACAAAACCTGAGGTGAGGCTATGATTAAACATGACACTTAGGTGAGGTGCCATTTCATTTTGTAGTTCATGTAGTACACAGCCCGGGATGTCATCTTGGATGCTGTATTCTTAGCTTTGGAGAGTGCGGTTTCTACCTGTGTGGCCATGATTACCGGAATTTGGCAATCTTTTGGTATTGAGATGGGCCCTTTAGGGGGTAAGAGGGGGGTGAAGTTGGCACTAAATCAATCTTCCAGGATATTGGCAATATCCTTGGGATCAGTATATTTAATGCCATTCTTTTGTAGCTCAGAGCAGATCTGAGCATTGCCATTTAGATTCTTGACATAACTATAGAATGCCTTGTGGTTGTCTTTGGAATCTTTGGCAATTTTATTTTCATAACTAGCGTTCGAGGATTTTATTTGGGATCTCAGCTTCTTAATGAGGCTGGTAAGGGAGTTTTTTGCATCCTGGGATATTCCTCTTTTCTGCAACAGTTTCTTCCTTCTGTTGTATAATTTGTGTATGGCAGGGGACCACCAGATTGGCTTCCTTTTTTTGGAGGAGAGCATCTTGGTTCTATTTGGGATGGAGTGATTCATGCATGAGTGGATGTGCTCATACAGTGCCTTAGTGTAGGATTCAGCCATCGAACTTTCAGCTCCCGTCTGCATGGGTGTCATGAGGTTTGTCACTTCTGACTTGAGTATCATGAAATTGGCTTTGGAGAAGTTTTTTATGGAGGTTTCCTTACTGGGGGGAGGGGTGGAATGTGGATGTCAAGGGTGATTAGCTTATGGTCAGAAATGACCAATGAGGGGGGTTACCACTGGTGTAGAGCATCTATATCCCATGTTGGTAATGACCAGGTCTAGGATATTGGAGCCCCTGGTGGGACAATGGATTAGTTGATCCAGGGCATTGGAATTTATGAATTCTAAGAACCGTTGTGAAAAGGTGTTGGTACCTGCATAGTTTTCTCAGTTTATGGCAGGGTAGTTGCAATCACACAGTATTAGGGTGTTTGGTTGTATTTTAATATTTTCCAGTATGTTTAGAAAGGTGTAGTGAGAATCCTGGGGCATGGTGGGGGATCTGTAGCAAGCTATAATTTGGCTTGCAGTCTTACCTAGTGTTAGTTGCACCTGGAGAATTTCAGATGCATTGTGTGAGGCAGCTAGCCTGGAGGTGTGAATATCCTTGGTGAATATGGACACTCCTCCACCTTTAGTGTTTCGGTATTGGTTTGGTGGCCAAAAAGTGTGGTAAGAGTTGTAGCCTGGTATTGGAGGGGTGCTGTCTGGAGCCTTGAACCAGGTCTCAGTTACTGCACAGATATCGATGTTCTCCACTTTTAGGAGTGCCTCGAGAGAGTGCATTTTGAGGTTTAGATTTCTAGCATTGAGTAGCATTACCTTCAGATTTTGCATGCTTGTATCTGTTACGGTGGTGGTTTTGTCCTTTGAATCTTGCCAAAAAAAGGCACTATGGGGTGGCAAGAGCTTTAGCCAGTAACCTAAATCCCAGGGGCGACAGGTGCAGACCATCTCTGGCAAAGCATCGTGGTTTGTCGATCATGTTGTCCCAGGCAGACAGATACTGGATCCCCTTTGAATGACACCAGAAGCTTAGCCAATTGTTGAAGTCAGTCATTTTGTCCTTATACTATGGTATCATTCTCGGTGAAGACAGGATGCTACTCAGGGCTAGGGTCATACCTGCCTGGTCCACGTACTCTGAGAGCTCTTCCATGTCTCTTTTCATGTAGTCCAGGGAGGTACATCTCAAGTCATTCACTCCAACATGGACAATGACAGAGTTGTATTTGTACTTGTTGTGGAGGGACTTGAGTGCATGTATTATGTGGCGCATCCTGGCACCCAACAGGCAGCTGACTGTAATTTTCTCCTTGTTCAGCCTGGTGAGTGGGACATCAGTGTGCCTGACTATAGTCACCTATGACTAAAGTGTTGGGTACGTTGTATTGCCTTAGGGACTATTGTTGGTTGGCACACTGGTGTTGTGAGCTATGTGTCACTTTGGTTGTGACTGGTGTTTGTTTGCGTTTCAGCTTTGGAGGTCCCTGTTGCTTGGGCAGGTTAATATTAAGGGCCTCCGCTTATGTGGGTTTAGTGTTGCTATGTGTGGGTGTTGATGGTGTGGGTTTTGAAGGGCTATGTGTTGCTTGAAGTGTAGTGCAGGTGTTAACCTTCTCCTCTTGACTGTCTAGCACAGTCTTGGCTGGAGAGAGCTTTGCTTCCAGTTTGGCTATGTAAGTGCATCTTTCACAGGTTGTAGTGTTGGGTGGTAGGAAGAGAGGGTTGTCTGTGTACATGAGGCAGTTGCTGCATTGCCCCAGTATGCCCAGATTCACCAGGTGGACAGGAGAAATCACCAGAAGCTGACCCTTGGACATGCCTCCTTAGGTGCATTTTTTTGTAAAGTACAAGAGCTGTTTTCCCTTACCTTTGCAAGGTACTTTGCAATTATAGGCTGTTAAGTGCCTACGATTAATTTCTCCTTATTAACAAGGAGAGTTGAATGCTTGTATCAGTTTAAGGCTTCCTAGTGCTTTCCAGCAGGTTCTAGAGCAAGTGCTAGTCACAGGGGTTCAGATTTTAGTGCTACTACTGAGAAACCAGCTAGTTCTAAGGGAAAATTTGAAGAGCAGACTTTCTGGCACCTGGAATAGTTTTAACAGTAGCCCCGCGGTGCTGCACAATGCGAAAAATGCGCAATCACACACATTTTTAAGCCAGAAAGTTGAAAGGGAAATCAGCCCAAAATGGCTAATGAAATTAAAATTTCAGAGCTGGAAACCACTTCTCTAGTGTTAGATAGGGAGTACAATGCTCACCACTCCCACTGGTAAGCAGTAGGACTTCCCCTCTACCACAGCAAGGTCTGGACAGCTCTGAACACAGAAAATAAAGTCCTGATACCAGCAAAGCCTGGGATCTGGACTATACTAGCTAGGAAAGGTAGGAAACGAGCAAACAACATAGTATTTTTATATATATATGTTTCACTCTGTCTGTCTGTCTCTCTCTCTTTTTAGATATGTTTCACTCTGTCTGTCTCTCTTCCTTTCTCCTTGCTCTCTCTGTCTCTCTTTAGCAACAAACACCCAATCAGCAAAACAGCAAGAGAACGTCTTACAGAAGAATCCTATGCCCCAAGGAAAATGGACTAATTCACATGTGATATGTGTGTTCATCCAGCTAGATGTATCTTTCTATAAAATTCTAACAGCAGTGCAGAGCAGAAAATTCCTTTGTTGCAGTTCATGTGTTTGTTAGTGAGTAGTATGTTGTGCAGAGAAACTTAACATTAATTTCCCAGTGGATAAGTATACCATGTGTAGCTTATAAGAAAAGATTTTGAGAAGACATAGAATGTACCTACAAAAAATGTTTATAAACTTCCCCTTTTCATGGCATCATGGGAGATATGTAATTTATCCAAAAAAAAATTGAACTTAGCCTTTTGACTTGACTGCATTATTAAAGTCTTGTGATTCGTTGCACATTCTTGAGTCATTCTGCTACATACTTTTATTTCTCATGGGTAGTTTACATATGTCCTACGATGCCTTGAAAAACATGAGGTGTATAGCTATTTTTCTGTGCTTTGCCAGAATCTTTCTGTCTAAGTCCTTTATGCATTTGCTTGGGGATTTTTGCCTACACTACTCTTCCAAAGAGTCATCAGACCTGCAGTAAAGAACAGAAAGGTTAGGAAAACAAATATTGCAAATAGAAAATCCCCATTTCTGGCCAGAAGTAATAATTCATATAATATCTGAAAAAGGCAGCACTGTAAAGTATATGAAAGTGCAACTGTGTGAAATATGTGTGGTCTTTTTATGTACAAGAAATCAGTAGAGCAAACAATAAACTCAGTAATTTGTGTGACTAGGAGCACACAGTTGTTATCCACAGTGCATCTCCACTGCCCTACCCCTCACTAATGGCATCAATTTGTAGTTCCAACCCTCAAGGTGGCAAAGGTGGGAATAAGCTTAATGTCATCAGTACCTTTAAAGTTGCAACAAATATGACCAACAAAACTATACACAGACAAGACAAGTGGTCTAGAAAAATATAATGGCAAGGAAAGTATTTAACTTTTAGTTTATTAAAACATGCAGTACATTTAAAATAGTATTTTAACTGTAACAGCTTGATTTTCGAATTACAAGATAACATGAGCCTTTGATCTGAATAGCACACACTCTTAGAATTTTTATTGTGTAGTCTTACCTGCATTCATTTTGTATTCACGTAATGACAATCTTATTCTTTAAGAAAAACACACATGAACAAAATCCAGCAATTTTATATATTTAGAGCATTTGCTTTATTCCAGAAATGTTTTATAAGTATTTTACATGTTTTGTTTAATATTTTCTGATATGCCTTTGGAAATATGCACTAATATTATGATTACAGTTTGTAACTCAACCAGTGTGGGTGTCTAAATAGAACAAGGAATTTTTTATAAACATATATGAATAATATTTCCAGTGTATTCATCATATTTATGATTAATTCTCAGTCATATAAATGCATACATTGTATAGAGCCTACTTACCTGTTCTGACAAAGCAAACATCTGAGAAAATGTCCGTTCGATAATCTAGATTTTCAAACAAACAACCCTACACTCCAGCTGTCAACCAAAGCAACAGTTGACCAAACACACGGCAATAAGAAAAGCAGAAACATAATAAAAGTGATAGTAATACAAATGATTTAGATTCTTCCCTATGTCTTTTTACTAAATCATGTATGATGAAGCATTCTTTTCTTGGTTATTCTCCTTCTGTGTTCTGTAAAACACTAGTAAAGACTGTGTCAGAGAAAATTCTGGTTATTAGTCAGAAGAGACAGTATTTATGGTCTTTCTGTCTCTGAAGTTGGAATAATCTTTGTGCCTTCCATCCTTTTGTCATTAAGATCTCTTTAGGTCATTCAGGAGTCTTTCCATGCCTACGATTTAGTGTTACTACAAAACGATGATGGAGGCATTTATGAAAGTCCATCTGCAAAAAGAAAAAAAAAAATGGTAGTTTCTTTTTTCACATCTGGTTCCTTGGTAGACTTAGGCAACCTGTAATTGTTAATCTTCTCATCCAGGACTTTCTGCTTTTCTGACAATTCCTTATTCAGGCAGCAATCCTAATGAGGCCATATTTCAGCCTATAGTCACCAGTGTCAAAGTTGGTAGTAGTCCTAACAGTTGTTATGGTCTTGATCATGGAACCACAATCATCAGGGTTGACGCATTCTATTTTGACCTTGCCATAAATATTGACAGCGTCAGCACAGATGTTTTGGCATTCTTTAGTGTTTTTGTCTGTAGGGGTAGTGGTCTTTTTTTTTTTTTTTGCACCATTTCTTTCATGGCTTTTGCTGATTTTGACTGGCTATTATTTCCAGCCTTTGAGGTTGAAAATGTTGATGTCAGGCCTGTGTTCAACAAATGTATCGGTCCCATTGTCAAGAACTGGGCTTTTAGGTTCAGCCTTTGGATTAAGCCATATGTCTTGATGTTGGTCCCAATAGGCATCAACTTTGGGCAACTGGAACCCATTGCATCAGCCTCTTGTCTGTTGTCAACATCAGCCTCAACAGCCATAATGTACATTATTCTTTATCTGTTACCCTTGCTTGCAATGATTTTTACATCAAGAGGGAGCAGTTTCTTGCCCATCACCATCTTTCTGAAAGGGACAGAGGATTGGGAGAGTCCTTGCTGGATCATTCTTGCATATGTTGTACGATCCTCATCATCTTTGGACATGTTACCTGTCATATACCTGTCAACCTTTTATCACAATAATTCTCGGTAAAGCCAAAGATAGTAAGGAAACAAAGGCCCAAAATCAGGGACAGATTTTAAATATTTCCCTTACAAACTTAGAACGTTGCTAGAATAAATAGCTTTTGCATGAGCATGTGTTTTCTGGAAGTTCTGAAGTCTGAAATTCAAATGTCTGTCATAATTTATTCATTACAGTCCTCAATGATTTACCAAAAATAACATACGTTTTACGAGAAACAAGCCAAAAAGATGAGACAAAAGTCTGGCCATTCTGTGAAATTCAGGTTAGTTGAGAGATATGCCTCTGAGGTCTGATAAGTATTAGTGCAAAAGGATGCACTTGGACTTCACTCAGCTACACTCACAAGTCCCTGTCCCTAGCTATTGATGAGGATAAGGGTAATGATTACTCACTATCCAATTGGATGACTCCAAATGTGGGTAGATTCTAGAAATGATAAATCAGAGAGGGGTGGTCTAAAGACCTCATAATCTTCTATATAGGATCCTGCTTTAGGCTTCTGCTTCACCAAATGACAAAATGATGTCGCTTTTTGTTAAGACAGCTTGAAAAAACGCTGTTATTGTTGCCCTCTCCTAAGCATGCCAGACCGGATCCTCCTAGAGCTAGACAGGTAAGTAAGTGTTGATACTACTGTGTAATTTTGCTGAAACCACTTTTATGTATAATAGTCTGTACTTTTTTCCTCGTTGTTGTGTGGCTTTGGAGTTGATTTACATAAGCTGGGGTGGGTTCACTAAAAGTGACTTTCAACAATTTAGTTTTGTGGTGTTTCCCTTGCTATAATTTCCTTCAGCAAGGCAACATGAATCCTATCCTCAGAATCCCACAGGCTTGCTGGAAAGAAGCTCCCAAGCATGATTCTATTATTGTTGTAAGTGTCCTTCCAATGGATCTTACTCTGCAAAGTTGGGATGTCCATACCCTAGATAAAGAAGTTAGGACTATGCATATGAAGTGAGTTGTGTGTCCTCCTGCATGCTTACTTTGAAGGTAATAAACTATAGGTTTCACAGGTTAAGAATCTAAGAAGAGCTAGACAGTTAACTAAGCCATTCACTGGAAGACTTGTCTGATGGAGACCTGATATGCAAGATGTGGTGTCAGACAGAACCATGGTGTCTATTGCAAACCTCACAATTTGTCTGCCTTATGGTTTTACAGATGCTGCAGTGAGAGAAGTAGATGCTAGCATATACATTCTTCATCATGCTTGATTGCATCTTAGATACTTCTCCAAAGATACCAAGGTGATCTTTCTTAAAGTCTATTTGTCATATTTTGAAGCAAGGTAATTAACAAACTCATGAAGCTGGATATAACTCCTTTCTTTACAAAAAAGACCAAATGATACAGTTTTTCATTAAGAAAGTAGGTTATTTTTTCATTTTGTTTTGTTGCTAAAGATGGCCCACTGAAAATGTTCTAGTAGTTGAAAACCACTGTCATAACATCAAGCAAAACTAAACTCACAATGCCTCACTACTTAAACTAATACATAAGTTACTATATTTCCTTGCTAAATACATCATTAGGAGTCTCGGGTCAATATTACAATGTTGACAGGGCTGTTCTTCGAGTGCCCTTACATCGATACATGTCCACCAAAATACCAAAACTTCAAATGGCCACAAAAGTGATTTTTTCCCCAGGAAACAAAAATCACTGCGCCAACAATAAACAAAACAAACTGACAAACACAAATATGCCAATGCTGAAAGTGCACGACAGTGGAGGAAAGGGCAAATTCCCGACAACAGCCAAGGGATTTTTTTCCTCTAGGAAAAAATTTGCTCATGTAGCCTTTTGGAGTTTTGGTATTTCCGTGGATATGTGTCGATAAAGGGGCTTTCGATGAACAGCCCTTTCAAAAAGGTAATATAGACCTAGAGTCTCTTACTTCTTAAAAATACACAATCTGATGTTGTCCTTTTCATTCATTCCTCAACTGATGGGTTGGATGCAGCTCAGCTGCATTTACTAGAATCTCAGATCCAACTCTCGAGCTCCTCATTTTACCCATAATGTCCCGATTACCCTTCAATACCTCAGATCTCGTTTGCTGCCTTATCACTACAGACATGGATCCTAGCTTGCAGAGCTTTGGGGTGTGGCTTTTTGCAGTCAGTGTAACTAGTTTTGCTTTTTTCTTTAGGGTTACAGTTTTTGTCTTCTGTTTTTACCTTTGGTAGTTCTCCATACTCTTGTTGGTACTTTCTTTCTTCTTTCTCTCTGTTTCTTCATACCCTCCAGAGGGTAATTTCTTTTCTCTACCATTGTTGATAGTTTTCTGTTAAAAAAAAAAAAAATATATATATATATATATATATATATATATATATATATATACATACATACATATATTTATATATATATATATATATATATATATATATATATATATATATATAAAAAACTTACAATTTTCCTTTCTGCCTATATCAGTCCATTATCTTATTGTTGCTATGGCTGACAAACCCACTGGGTTTAAAAAATCCACTTTGTTGTGGGCACAAGAACCCTAATTCTGATGCCTACAGGGAATGTGTTTATTATTTGGCTGCACCCAGTTTAAATACTGAATGTTTGATTTGTTCTGGCTTCAACTCTAGGATCCTTAGCGACCAACATAACAAACTAATCCTAAAGGGTTTGTTACCATCCCCTTCTTGTCTTTCAGGGGCTCAAACCCCCACAAAACACTTAAGGCCTCTTTGGAGGCAGAATAATCCTGGAAGTGGTCTCCCTGTTACTCTACAAAGTCAGCTTCAACTTTGGAGCCTCCTGCCAAAGTACAGAAAAGGTTGGAGTCAACACCCTCGGATCTGAAGCATAAACAGTTGGATCTAACACCCTCTGATCCAAGACTTAAAAGTCTAAGTCGCTGAGGTTGTGGTCCCAGGGTTCTGTTTGGAGCATGTCTCTCCTCGACTCCATTCTCCATTCCTACAAGAGACCCTGAGGACTGAATCTCAGCCCCAGTCTACTACTTCCTCAACCAGGTCCTCTAGGAGCTTTTCCAGAGCTGATGTGGATAGGATGATGAGGAAGTTCCACAGAAATCAGATTCAGATGGGATAACTCCATCACCCATCAGATCCATGAACCTCCCCTCTGTTTCTGACACTGTAATTTCTCCTTTTCTGAATTGATCAATGATTTTGAAGTCTTTGGATCTGAGAACCTAGACAGTGTTGGCATTGGATTTAAAGACAGCTAGGTCTTTGACTCCAACTGCATCCCTGATATCTCTGGCGCTGATTCCCTTGAAAAGGGATGAGACTTGGAGCTGAAGTCTCGGAGCTAGATCCAGGGGACTTGGTTTGACTATGAGGTTTTTGGAGTTGTCCCTGCCCTTTGGGGCTTCAGCTTTGGACAGCTCAGGTCCAACTCCTTTTTCTAGTCAAGAATCTGGGCAAGCTTGTTTCATGGTGGCATCTTGGGCTTCGGTTTCAGTTCACCCAGCTATGGCTTCTCCTAGTCCTTTTGCTTTTGAGGTGGTGGAGATGGTCTTCTGTTATCCGAGAGACATGACTACTCTTTCTTCTTTGGATCCTACAAACCTGATGCCATCAGGTTCAAGCTCTGTTCCTCACAGACCTATCACACAGGGACAGCTGGCCCTATCAAGCATCCAAACTGTCCCCCTTGAGGACCTTCCCCTCTCTTCGGACACTTCTGCAGACCATCCCACTGAGGAGGTTCCCTTCAAGAGAACATGCAAGAGGAGGCACATAGACTTCCCTCAGGAGTTGCTCACCAAAGACACTGACTTTGATGAAGGGGAAGGGTCCTCATGATCTCCACCAGATAAAGTCTCCTTTGGAGACATCTTAAAAAATCTTTAGCAGAAAGGTGGTAGGTCCTCTGATTCCCCTTCACAGGAGGAGCCAGTGTTCCTGGAAACTTTTGGGTCTGGCCATCTATGTCTTGTGTGACCCCCCCCCCCCCGGAAGATGAGCTTATAGAGCTAGCCTCTTACTGGGCGTGGGAGAAACTGGATACTGTAGAAATCAAGTTCCTTTCCCCTCATAAGGATAGGCCCCATTGGAGCAAGGGGGTCCTCGTTGATGCCATGGTTGTGGTGGCAGCCACCAAGAAAGAGCTGGCAGATCAGAACTTCTCCATCCCACTAACAGAGAGTCCAGGGCATTGGACAGATTCTGGAAGCGAAATTATGCCTCCGCAACCATTGTCTTATGGTCACTGAATTATCTGGCACATTTCACCAGGCCGCAAAGGGATTTGAATACAGAGGTTTCCAAATCCCTTTTTAGTCATTGTGTGTGGAAGACCACAAGAATCTTTCTTCATAGCTGGCTACCATTTTATCCATCTGTAATGATTCCATGAGATTAATTTCCCCTTGCTGCTGAGGGCACATCACAGGTGGCAGGCTGAGGCATTGCCATAAGGATACAGGCCTGGATACACTTGTGTAATTTTGTGGAGCCCTTCAAGTCTTCATTCATCAGTGCTTCTTTTGATGGATTATCCTTGTTGGGTCCCACTGTTAAGGAAATGCTTTCTCAGTATGAGCAGGATGGAGGAAAGATCTTGTCTGCCTTGGACATCTGTTTTTCTACTCCTCAGAGGTCCTTTTCTGAGAATCAGTGAGGAGGAAGGAAAATGTGGTTTGATAAGTCACAGGGTCCTATCCAAGACTCATGAGGGGATATCTCCCTGTAGAGGCAGGGGGGTTCTAAT
Organism: Protopterus annectens; assembly: GCF_019279795.1. Lineage (NCBI taxonomy): Eukaryota > Metazoa > Chordata > Ceratodontiformes > Protopteridae > Protopterus > Protopterus annectens. Next base: position 706,208,990 of record NC_056734.1, read on the forward strand.
GGAAGATGCCATCCTTGAAGCAGATGATGCCCACAAAATCTGGGTTTCCAAGACTCCTTCTCAGATAAAGCCTTTCAGTGCTCCTGAAAGATTACCCGACTACTCATTGCTGGAGGCAGTTGGAGGGGGTACTTGTCTCTGCATCCAGATGCCTGGGCATCTATCACAAAAATACTTGAGTGCTGAAAATCATATCCAGGGGTTATTTCATACCATTTTCACAAATTCCCTCAAACAAAAGAAGAAGGCTCCTTGATGTATCTCCCAATCAGATGGAGGCAGCAGCTCTAGAATTTCAAAAACTGCTAGACAAAAGAGTCTGACCAGAAAGGATTTGGAACCTACTCAAAATTCTTTTTAGTTTCAAAGAAAACAGGGGACCTGAAACCAATTCAGGACCTCAGCAAGCTGAATCAGTTCATAAAGAACTCAAAGTTCCAAATGGTCATGCTTCAGTCCATTCTGCTATTTCTGTGAAAAGATGATCAGATGTGCTCCATTGATCTTCAGGACATGTACCATCATATCAAGGTGAAGAAATGCTGTCAAAGATTCCTGCATTTTCAGCTGGGGGCCAGCCACTGTCTGTTTAGAGCCCTACCCTTTGGTCTCACCACAGCTCCCAAGATGATTTCCAAATGTATGGTAGTGGTAGCAGCTCACTTGAGACTTCTAGGATTCTGAATGTTTCCATATCTAGACAACTGAATCCTCACCGCTCCAACCAGGCATTTCCTCAAGAAATCCAGGGACTACTTGCTCCAGTTATTTCAATCCCTAGGCATCAGTCAACCTTTGCAAGTCACATCTTTAATGTTTTCAGAGCCTGAAGTTCATAGGTGCTCATTTTGACACAATTGACCACATAGCCTCCCTTTCACCGAACAGAGTATGGACCATCAGGTGTCAAGTAGAACAATTTATCTCACACCCTTCTCCTCCAGCCAGACTGATTCTTCATACTTTAGATGGTGGCAGCATCCATAACCTTGGTTCCTATGGCTTGCTATTGTATGTGCAGTCTTTAATGGATTTTAGCTGTTCAGTGGTCAATTATTCACCATCCCTTGTCTCCACCAGTCAAACTCACACAAGTATGGAAAGACCACTTGCTTTGGTGGCATAGGTGCCGGAAGCTGTTGAAGACTGGAGGGGCGGAGAGTGAGATGGGCACTTAGTGATCTAAAAAGGGCAATTTTTTATAACTATTTACTAGTACAACATAGGTTCACATGGAGAACATTTTAAGCTTAGCCAATTCCCTTTTGGTGTTTGAATTAACATTTTCTGATTGGTCTTACCTATCCCATGGTTGATAATTGTATATTAGCCCTAGTGAGAATGACTGTGATCATACCATAGATAATTTGAGGGGACCCATGTAAGGGATGCAGCATTTAGGAACTGCCTCTATCCATTAGTGGCATGAGGGGCAGTCCTGGAGTACATTTTCTATTACCTATACTTAGATCCAAGTTGCATTTGAATATGGACGGATGAGCTTTGTTTTATTTTTATGGATAGTCTGTTCTGGAACAGTGGTAGCCTCTGTGATATATATCCATCTCTCCACAGCATTCAGTTTAGGTAACTGGACTGAGTATTTCTGATGCCATTTGACTTGCTGATGTTCAGTAGGTCCGTCTGTATTAGGTTGGAGGATGCCTTGTATGCCAGACATGTCAACTCTAAGTACTCTGTAGGATACTGAGTATAGTAATAAATCTTTGAGGTGGTCCATGCAAGACCTATTGTATAGGATTGTATCCTTTTAGTAAGGTATCTCTGAAGGTATTCCAATTGCTACATGGGTCTGGACAGATACATGCCAAAGTGGGCATTATACAAAATGATTGGCATAATGAGAGCTCTGTAAAGGGGTACAACGACATCTCTAGATCTAGTCACAATCAATTTGTTCATAAGCTGTGCAATATAGAAAGGCTTTTTTATAACTCTGGGCAAATGGTGGTCAAAAGTTAGGTTGCTGTACACACAAGTTCCCAAATGCCAAACAATTGGATCAGTTCTCAGAGGCATTGTCATGATTTTGACACCATTTATTATTTGGGACAAACCTTTCTGCATGATGGTTAAGTCATTTGGGGATTCAATAACTGCTTCTAGCTTGCAGTCATTTCAAACTTAGCCTGCCAAAGCCCTTTGGTGTTTCTTTTTACTTTTGAGCTGTATATGCCAGACAGAAAAAGTCTCAGCACTGAACCCTGGGGGACTCCATTGATGACTGGTCTCTTCCCCTATTTTGATCTCCTACATCCTGTGAGCAAGTTGGCAGCTAGTGATGCAAGTGTTTGCTCCTACATTATTCATCTTTTGTATAACACCTGAGTAGGGGATTGTGTCAAAAGGCTTTGCCAGGTCAAGGTAATGTGGTGTGAACTGTTTTACATTCATCCATTGCTTTGGTAACAAGATTAAAGCTTAAAAATTGCCCATGATTTTGAGCCTTTCACACTTTCATCTGGGCTATTTTCAAACACATTTTTAGAGTCATGCATATGTGTATGCATTCTTTGATTCACCTTCCTGATTGTATTAAATTATATTCCTTGTATAATACAGCACCAGTTGTTAGAATGTGTTTTAAATTTATAGTTTTAAACAGTCTTCTAGTAAACAATGAAACTAAATGTATGAACCAATAATGACAAAACTACCCATTTCAAAAAATGTCAATCATAAAAGTCCACTCAGTCTTCTGTCATTAAAATCCACCAATATCAGTAAATATGCAAAATCTCTGCAGAAGTAACTCATCTAAATAATTCCACATTAAAGGGATCTCTAACTAATTAAGAGGTTGCTGGTAAGAAACAACTTTATATTTCATTGTTTCATCTACAAATAAAGTGGCTGTTGCCCTTGAAGAATAAATTGCCTATGTTACATTAAAAAATGATAAGCTAATAATATTGCAATAGGGAATGGATGGCAAACTGTTGAAAGTTTCATAGTTACTAGGTAACTCCTCCAAAGGAGGACATTCACAGGACTGCAGCATCCACTCCCTTTAAAGTACAACACAGTACAGTACAGTATCAGTGATCCATCTGCATACTGTGGGAGTAGAACCCACAGCCTTCTGCATCAAAAGTAAGGCTACTACATCTTGTGCTACTAACAATGCAAACAGATTTGGAATAAGCAGCACTACACTTCTTTCCCCTGAAGCTCTCAGCTCCTTGTAAATGTTTTTATTTAACATTTGTTTACCGGGAAAGTGTGACTTGGAACAAAGCCAGTTTTCAGCAGAGTTCCAGGGAGAAATGCTCCAGATGCATAATAAACATGGGGGGAACCAGAGCACCCAGAAGGAACCCACACGAACACAGGAGAGGACATACAGACTCCACACAGAAGGCACCCACCCAGGAATCAAACCAGAGAACTTCTTGCTGTGAGGCAACAAAACTACCACTGCACCATCCACCATCCACGTGACACAACTAAATCTCTTACTTTCACAACAGAAGAAATCTGGAAAAGGCCAAAGTTTATTTGGAGGGGGGGGCAGAGGCCCAAAACCAGGGACACATTTTAAATATTGTTTGCACAATCTTAGAAAATTGCTGAAATAGTGTTTTGTGTTACCGTGTGTTTCCAAAAACAGATAGGAAGACTGAAACCTAAAGGGCTATCATTATTTAATGAATTCCGTTCTCACTGATTTGCCACAAAACCACAAATTTTAAGAGGAACAGACCAAATGTATGAGCCAAATATTCTTTGAAAATCTAGAGAGTTGAGAGCTATGGACTCAATTCCCTACATTACAAGTGGTGGTGTGGGTAAAGAATGCAAGCACTTGTACCTAAGGTACAGGGTTTGAGTTTGGGTAATCCTACCCACCAGCTATAAGTAACTGGGGCATTTCACACACACAGCCTTAATCCATGGGTTTTGTTAAAGATCGCTAACCCACCAGATGCACAGTAGCAAACCCTGTCTGACACACAGTATTACGGCCAAACTGCATGCAATTATTAAAAGTAGTAGCAAGAAAAGCAGGAAATATATTTTATTATGGGGAAGAAGTAAATAAATATATATGTACTATAAGCAGTGCTGTGTGCAAAACTTAAGTGGGATGACTGGGGAGGTGAACGTTTACTACAAATATACCGTAATATTCTTCTTTTTTTTTAAGATCGTGTGTAAAAGCTTAAAAATAGAAGCCTCCAATTGATTATTGTAGGCTTTAGAGGTCAAGTTAATGTAATAAGCAAAGTGAAAATATAATGCAGTGCAGATTTTGCTTTTTGTTTACTGTACCAATGCAACCTCTAGGCTAGTTTTAGCTATTCATATTTACACACACACACACACACACACACACACACACACACACACACACACACACACACACACACACACACACACACACACACACACACACACACACACCAATATAAGGTATACCTTACTGATTTCCCAACACACAAGTCCAGCACTAATTTCACCAGTTTCTGTTTTATTGCTTAAACGATCTGGTACCTCTGCCTTTCGCCTTCAATGGATCACAATTAATGTATTTTTCACCAAATATATATATATATATACACATTAATTTACTGGCAGTTAGCACAGACAACTTCATCAATCCATCTAATTAACATTTAAAGTGACATTTTCAGAGTGACATTTTCAAACAAATTTTTCTTTTTTTCACATTCTTATAAAAACTTTGTTATAACTTTATATATATATATATATATATATATATATATATATATATATATATATATATACATATATGACTTTTTTAAAATTTCATCCAAAAATAATTATGAATATAAATATAAATATTAATATAACATATACTCAATCCATTCATTACAAAAAATATATAATCCAATTAAATACCCAATTCAAGATTCAATCCAAAAGGCTTCAGTGTCTTAAATTTCAGAATCATTTTAGTTTCTAACTCCAGTAATTTATAAGAATAATCCCCTCCTCCTTCCATATAAAAAGGCTTCCCAAGTACACAGAATTTTAAACTGTTGGGTGATCCATCATGTTTTTCATAGAAATGTTGGGCCACAGGGCTAACTTCACTTTTATTTCTAATATCTTTCATGTGTTCTAGAATACGTATTCTCACCATTCTTTGCCCTATATACCAAACATTTATACAAGAACAACCTAGAATATACACTACCCCTACCGATCTACAGTTAAAATTAAATTTAGGAATAAACTTTGTACCATTTATTATATTAATATTAGTCACCCTTTCACATAAACTACAATGACCACAGGGATATGTCCCTAAAGGCAAATTCTTATTTTCATTTCTTTCAACCCCCCTCATAAAGTTATAATTCAACAACTCTTTTAAATTCTTTCCCCTTTTGTAAGAAAAAGTAACATGTTTAGGAAAAAGATGGCCAATATTATCATCCTCATTAATTAGATACCAATATTTTTGAACGATTTTAGCCAATTCATTTGAAAATGGAGAGAATTTAGTAATAAAAAATAACCTTTCCCCATCATCCCCTACTTTCTTATTAGGTATTTTGACTCTAACATTTTCCTTAAAATACATAGATTTATATTTGCCATCACAAGGAATCCCAAGTAACCTGTTATTACATCTTAACAAAAGTTCTTTGTCATAGCCTCTCCCATTGAGTCTCAACTCTATATTATCCAATTCATTAACCCTCTCCACCTCATCACTGGCATGATCAAAAATTCTTTTAAATTCACCTGAGGGTAGCAAACGTAGTAGATGTTCAGGATGCATACTTCTAGCATGTAAAAACATGTTAACTGAAGTATTTTTCCTAAAAGGCCTAAAGCTCTTTATGATATAAAGTTACATCCAAAAAACTAATATTTTCCCTATTGAGCTCATAGGAGAAGGTCAAACCATGTACATTTTCATTTAGAGTTTCAAAAAATCCAAAAAAATCACCAATCTCACCCCTACAAATCAAAAAAAGATCATCAATAAATCGCTTGTATAACACCACATTCTTCTTATAAAAGGGGGTGGGGTAAATAAATTGCCTTTCAAAAATTCCCATATAAATGATAGCATATGAGGGTGCAAATGCAGCTCCCATGGCCGTTCCTTTTAACTGAAGAAATAATTAATTATTAAAACTAAAATAATTATGAGTTAAACAAAACTCAAGCAAACTAATTATATAGGTAGTTCTAGGTTCATCACCCAACATTTCCATCACTGCTTCCAGTCCCCATCTTTTATTGATGTTTGTATATAGTGATTTAATGTCTATAGTTACCCAATAATAATCTGGATACCATTTTATCTGAGAAAGTTCATTTAACAATTCTTGTGTATTAGAAATACGTGCTGAAATATATGTATATATATATATATAAAAAAAGTTATAACAAAGTTTTTATAAGAATGTGAAAAAAAGAAAATTTTTTTTTGAAAATGTCACTCTGAAAATGTCACTTTAAATGTTAATTAGATGGATTGATGAAGTTGTCTGTGCTAATTGCCAGTAAATTAATGTGTATATATATATATATATATATATATATATATATATATATATATATATATATATATATATATATATATATATTTGGTGAAAAAGACATTAATTGTGATCCATTGAAGGCGAAAGGCCGAGGTACCAGATCGTTTAAGCAATAAAACAGAAACTGGTGAAATTAGTGCTGGACTTGTGTGTTGGATTTGCTACTTTTCTTGTGCTGGTGTTGGTGTTTCAAAAATACCTTACTGATTTGCCTCCCACTGATGAGCTGTAGTTCACTATCATGTAACCATACCAACAGACTGGGGGTCATTACCATATTATGGCAGTAAGGGGATATGGGGCCTGCAAGCTCCCATTAGCAGGGGATCTCCAGTATCACAGGTTCAGTTAGGAAGGTTTACTGTCACTTTTGCTGGATCTCTACTCTAAGAAACATCAGCAGGCACAGACATCTTTACCACTGCCTCCATCTGCTATGGCTCATGTTGGGTTGGATAATGGGGAAGTGGATGGCTCACTGGGAAGGGATGAAAACCCATCTCAGGTGAACCAACCACAGCTGCAATAGATGGTTAATGTTTCAGCTAGCCATGCAGTCAAGTTTTATACTGTCCAAAGTCTTGACTAGATGGAGGTCATTTTGCACTATTGTACTCTAGGAACATTCCTGGTTTATGCCTTTTCTGCAGTACTGCAAACTACAGGAGTACATACAAATGTTATGTCCCCCCATCATTGTAGAAGCCTCTTTCAAGATGAAAATGAGGAGATCTGCCCAGGAGATGATGTGTTGACTCCTGGACAAAGCTGCACCCTTATTCTGATGGCATCTGTAAGTTACACCAATCTCGACGACTCTGGACCCTATGAACACTTCTGGCTAGACAGGCACATGTTTTGGAGCCAAACAGTGCATTCCCAAGGAAAGATGTCTAGGATATTCATAAGATGGACATACAAAAAGAAACATTCCCTGAAACTGATGCCTTACGTGGCTGTTTCATGGTAAATAGTAAGATCTTAATGTAAAAGGGCTCTGTCTTCCATAACTGACTCCCTACATTACACTTTGAAGCTCTACACTGTTTCTTTGTTTTATTGTGGTTCTGCTCATCCCCCTTACTACCTTTTCCACCTCCTCGGATTTCTTGGAATTTACTACATATACCTGACCACAGATTAGAAAAAAAATAGAGAAAATGCCTTCCTATAATTAACTCACGTGCCTGTTGGATATTACCCTCATTTGGTAATTCACTGTTCAGAATGAAGTAGGAAGTTCTACTTCAGCTGTGGAACAAACTCTTATCAACATGCACAGAGATTCCTATTTTTCTGAAATTATCTTTAATCATCCATAAATGGAGCACAGCCTTTGCCTTAAAACATAAATGGAGCACAGCCTTAAAACATAATCGGAGCAAAGCCTTTGCCTTAAAACATAAATGGAACATAGCCTTTGCCTTAAAACATGAACAAAGCACAGCCTGTGCCTTAAAACATAAACAAAGCACAGCCTGTGCCTTAAAACATAAACAAAGCACAGCCTGTGCCTTAAAACATAAACAGAGCACAGCCTTTGCCTTGATACATAAACAGAGCACAGCCTTTGCCTTAATACATAAACGGAGCACAGATTTTGCCTTAATACATAAACAGAGCACAGCCTTTAACTTACTGTTGGTGTTGACTCTGGCAGCAATGATGTGATCAGGAACCGTGAAATTTTGTGTTGAAATTCACATTAGCATGCAATGCACACATGAGTCCTCCAAGATGTTACAGGTCTTGCAGCTGTAAAAGTGTGGGGGCACTCCCTTCTCCTTGCTCTAAGGTTCTGGCACCTATGTTTGGTGGATTGAGTCAGACAAAGTTTCTCAAGGCTCTCTTCTTGTCTTTCCACCCCCCGTAGCTGCAGCAAGCATGGACACCTCCCAGTTGGGGAGTGGGTAGGGCATTTCTTTGGAAGGATGGTCCCCACATGTATTCCCCCGAAGAGACCAATTTATACATCCATGTCCTAGAGAAGAGACAATCCTGCTAGCATTGCAGACCTTCCTGGAAACACTTCCTCTTGGGATGATTGAGATTAAAACCGATAACATGTCTGTGGTTTGGTACATTAACAAACAGGGAGGGACCCAATCTTATCTCCTTTGTTGATAGGCAATGAGAGAGTGACAGTTTGCAATCTCCTCCAACTTCTTTCTTATGGCAATACACATCCCTGAGAAAACCAACATGCTTGCAGACAAGCTCAGCAGGTCCATTCTGATGCCTTACAAGTGGTCTCTCAATCAGTTATTGGAGGAGAGGATTTTATGTCGATGGGGTCAACCTTGCTGCGATCTTTTTGCATCTCCCAAGAAAAACAAGTGCAGCAGGTTTTTTGTCCTGATCCCCTCTCAGGGGGAGTCACCTAGAGATGCTCCAGTCCATGTTTGGCCAACCTTTCTGCTTTACACTTATCCTCCAATACCTCTAATTCCCAAATTCTTACAGAAGGTACTTCTACTGAAGAGTATGATTATCCTCATTGCCCCCCTTTTGGCTTTATCAAGTGTATTTCACTTTCCTTTATTCTCACCTTCAATATGCACCCTGGATACTGGACCCCAGTCCAAATCTTCTGTGTTATCCCTTGGGGATGGATCTTCCAGACATTACAAGCCTCAAGTTGACCACATGGTTTCTCCAGTTCCATGGTTAGACAAACGAAAAAAAATCTACAAAAGTAGATTGAAGAGATTCTCTGGGTTCTTCCAAGGGAATTAGACCCCTTCACTACCCCTATTTTGGCTGTCCTGGAGTTTTTAGCATCTGTTTTTCAAGAAGGGACTAGTTTTTCAACTATTAAAGTGCAGTTGGCAACAATATCTAATTTTCATTCAGGTGAGAACGCTTCCTCTTTAGCTTCATCAAAATTATGCAAGGCTTTCCTTAAATGTACCTTTTTGCTTAGGCCTCCAGTAAAGTGCCCTACACCACTTTGGGATTCAACAGTTGTGCTGCAGGGTTTGACTCAGAGTACTTTTGAACCTTTGGCTAGGTCTGACTTAAATTTTGTATCTTGGAAAACTGCTTTTCTCATGGCCATTACATCTGAGAGACAAGTATCCCAGCTCTAGGCTGTCTTTTAGAAATCACCCTATTTAATCATCTACAGAGATAGAGTTATCTTACAAACCATTCCATCCTTCTTGCATAAAGTAACCTCAGAAGCAAATGTTATCCAAGCCAATACTTTGCCTGTTTTCTTTCCCAGCTTCATCTCTTGGATGCACATAGACAACGCATCTTTTATCTCCATAGGACAAAAGATTTCAGAAAGACAAATCAATTGTTTGTCTCATTCTCCCCTCAAAAAATGGGTAAAGCAGTTTTTAAAGTTACTTTAGCCAGATGGCTAACAGACTGCATATCCTTTGTTTACAGTTGATGAGGTTTGTCCTTACCCAGATCTCCTAAAGCATACTCCACCAGAACCATGGCTATATCATCCACCTTCTGGTCTAGGACTTCTATTGATGCCATTTGTGCTGCAGCTGCTTGGTCTAATGGTCGTACTTTTATTGCTCATTACAAATTACATTTGACTTCCAGAAGCAGGGCTACCTATAGTTCTGCAGCACTCTGAATTATCCTTCCTTGAGGGCAACCCAAGGTTCATGTAGCTGGGGACTCTGTCCCATCAGTTGAGCAATGAATGAAAAGGACAACATCAGATATTAAAGTTATGTACTCACCATAACTATGCATCTGTATTGTCCATTTTCATTTTTCCTTAAGTTTCCACCATCCTTCCTCCTACCCTTTAACTCCTGGAGTGACTTTATGGTTGTTGTGAAACCTCTGTTCCAGGTTGAAGCCCCAATCTTTTCTACTAGCCTTCCTTTTATCATAACCTGAGCTTAGTTCTTTCTATTGTTTATTGGACAGCAAACTTGATCTGAGGTATTTCAGGATGACTAGGGCATTATGGATAAAGGATGGAGCTTGAGAGCTGGATCCAAGAGTCTAGTAAATGCGGCCAAGCCAGATCTAAAGTCATATTTGGGACTCATCATTTGAGGAAGAATAAAAATGGACAACACAGATGCATAGTTATGGTGAGTACATAACTTTAATTTATCAACTAGGTCTTGCATGTGAAAGACCTTACATTGAAATTTAACTTGACACTTTAGTAGTAAAAACACAGTGTAAGTAAAAAGCTAGTCTTCTAAAGATGCAAGTTATTTTGCTTACCCACAATGCTTTGAAGTTGTATGTTTATCATTTCCCTCTACCAACCATGCCATCATTTTCTGGGTGTGAATATAGAGAAAAGTTGAGTTAACAGGGTCCTTCTCTTACAAACCACAGTGCTTCATATCTTTCAGTTTCACTCAGTCTCTGCTTTTCCATGCCTAAAAACAATGGGTTTCATGGCAGTTATTTACACGGATCTGCATGCTAGATTTTATATGAGGATTCTTTAATGGGCCTTAAAAGTTTGGGACTCTCAGCTGTGTAGCAATGAGGTCTCATCTGTGTAGCAATTTGCTATGCCTGCAGTTAGAAAATTGTGGAAACAAATTTTCTCTTGTAAGCTAATGTTAGTTTATAGGTATGAACATAAAATTGCTTTCTTGCAAAATTTATGGAGTGTAATAGAAAAGAATTTTAGTCAAGAGTGCACTGCTAGTCTGTTTCACAAATATTATTTTCTGTCAAATTCCAAAATCCAGAAAATTTAGTCTGTGGAAATTTTTACAGTTATTTTATACCTAGAGTAGATTGCAAAGGATCTTCCTTCAGGTTCAGAGTAACTAATGGAGGTGGGTAGGGAGGGAGAGTGGAAACTGGGATTATGTTTTTGGAGGTGTGCAAAGTTGATGTAATCTAACGACATATTGCAAAATGGTCTAGGGCAGAGACTGGGTTAACAAATGGAAGCAACTACTGGCGTGATACTGCTACATTAGAGTCAGGGACCTAGAATGTCAGGATATAAGAAGGCTTTATCAACTCTAATTATGTTAGTAGCCAAAAGGGAATAATAAGAAAGTAGAAATCAAGTATTAGACCAACCTTGGAAGCTGTACAAGGTATTGTAAAGGAAATAAAGCATGTGGAATGTGACTTGTTAGACAGGGTAAAGAACAAGATGCATACCCCTAAATGGAATGTATAAGACAATCACATTCACAATGGGGACTGATGTAACGGGAAAGAAAGGACTGTTGGGGGATTGAAATAGCACAGTAATGAATGCTCAATCAATAAATGACAAATGGGTTTATGGACTGAAAAATTCAACAGTTTGAAACAATAAGAAAGTTTATGAAAAAGTGAATATATCAGTAACTATATGGTTGCTGTATTTAATTTCTCCAAGTCTTTTGGGTTCCAAATGCAATGACAGGAATGGACCCTATTCCTAAGTCAAAGTATGATTAAGGTTTGTGAAATTAGTATTGTTTCAATCTTTGATGTTAGTTAAGAGTTCTCTTCGCAGCACCTGCAGTGTGCCCAGAACTGACTCCTTTTGCAATTCATATGGAGCTGCATGTGTCGGTAGCATATCTAAATACCTCTGTAAATTCTTTTTTTATGAGACCCATCATTGTTACTACTATTGGAACTATCTGGGTCTCCTTCTTCCACATTGCCCCTGTTTCTCCCTACAAATCCTGTTTTTTATGCTCTCTCTCTCTCTATGTAAGATACCGTAATCACTGTGTGTAGCAATTTCAGTCATCAATGCTACTTTTATCTTCTTTTCATAGACTGCTATATCTTGTTTTCTCGCATCTATTTTTGAACTGTTAGTAATGGATGAAACCACTGATATAAACTTCATTATTCTTAATAATGCTTTGTGGCTCATGCTTCCAATACCTCCAGCTACCTCAGTATTGTAATGTTTGCACAATCCCCAGTGCAAAAGCCTTGCCACATTATTATGCCTTTCAGTTTACAGGCCCTCTGCTATATTTGTACCATATCCAGCAACAAGATGTATGACTGTTTCTAGTTCTATTTAACAAAACTTGCATTTGTCTGTTTCTCTCACATGTTCAATGGACTTTGTAAACCAATGTGTGCATAGTCCCCTATCCTGGGCTGCCTATATTACCTTTCATCTTTTAGTTTAAATTCACCTCTCCTTAACCATTCCTACATCAGATCCTGATTGACATGAGGCTGTTCTATGAGTTTTTTGTAGCTGCAATTATATCTATGCCTTTTCCATACTTCTTGCCTTCTCATCTGATCCTTCGCCTTGTACGCTTTCTTTTGTTTTTTGGCACATTTGGTTACTGACTGATTTTTGACTACTTCTGGTCTTATTTCCATTCCTGTTTGAAGTTGATATACTTCTGCTAAAGTAAGCAAGGAAGTTATCTCAGACTTGTTCTCCTCATGTTTTAAAACTTCCACTATGTTTGGATCTGTTGAGGTCAGCAGATATGTATGCAGTCCTATGTTTGCAGACCTATACATGTAATCAGTTTCGGGGAGGCCCATACCCCCTTCAGAACAAGGAATATATAATCTTGATATTCACTTTATTTTAATATATCATTTGATAAGCATTAAGCAATTTCTTTTCATCCTGTCCAACTGATCCAATACCTTTTGGGACCAGTCAGTCATTCCAAAACTGTAAATTAAAAAAAATGAAGAGCAAATTGGTTTAAAGCTTGGACTTTGTTCCTAGATGTCAGGCCTTCTTTTCAGCATTAATTTTAGTATTCTAAAGTATTCCTTAATGAGTTTTGTTTGCATTACTTCATGTTTTATTGTCGGTCCTTCTTTAATTCCCAAATATTTATACACTCCATCCTGCTCAAGTCTGAAAATTTCTTGATGCTGCAGTTTTCCTGATTTAAATGTTGCTTTTGCACATTTATCAAGACCAAATGAAATTTTTATATCAGTTTACTATTAAAATTGTGCAAATCAGTTTTGCGAGTAATGACCTACCGGAACCAAAATGCCAAAAGTGTGCACACTATTCACTCACAACACTGAATGCGGTAATGTTGAACTCGACATTATCGACATTACCCAACTTACCTGGACATCTGGAGATGTAGTACCAATGTTTTGGGGGGCCAAGCCCCCTGCACCCCCACAGCCCCTACTAATTATATATTTTAACTCTGATACCTGATACCCACTGCAGTGGGATCCAGTTGTAAACAGCGATGCTCAAAACCGCAAATGCAAGCTACATGTTGACGTTTTGGAGGAGATGAGATTTCCATTCGCAATTTTAAACTTTTACCCATTTACCCTCAACCTCATTTATGATGGCAAGGTGACTTTCAAACCTTTGATTGTAAATCTTTTATATCATCTGAGACAGTTTTGACTATTTGCAGTTGTGCTTTCAGCTCCTGATCTGATGAATTATACAGTTTTAAATCATCCAAAAAAAATAATGAGAAGTCTTTACAATTTGCTGTTTTCTGGGAGCCAAATTGTAATCATGACCTAATATGTTAAGTAGATAGGTTAATGAGTTAAGGGCAAGAAAAAAAAAAGAGCAGTGGTGGCAAAAAGTCACCCTTAAATTTCACCTTTTGAATTTTTATCCCTGGAATAATCATTTGTCCTTTATTGTGGCTTAGCTGCAAAGTGATTTGCCATTGTTCCATGGTCACTGTAATGCAATTGATCAATGTAGGATGTATTTTACACTTCTAAGCATTCCTTTATCCATGAATGTGGCATGCTGTCAAATGCTTTTTTGTAATCTATCCATGCCATGTTTAGATTTTTTTCCCCTTTTTACAATTCTCCATTATGACTTTATATAACAACAAATGATCCTTTGTTCCCTATGACTTTATTTTGCTTCCCTTTTGTTCTTTTGCCATGACCAAGTTTTCTTCTAAAAATTAAGTCTGTTGGCATCAGTTGCATTATATAGGTTATACATTGCTGGAAGGCAAGTTATTGGTCTATAGTTTTTAAGATAGCTTGCTGGTTCACTGTTAAGGAGGAGTATCATTTTTCCTGTTGTTAACCATGTTAGTGTCTGCTTGGGATGCACATGTAGGTAGTTCTTACATAGGGCTAAATCTTCATGTAAAGATGTTAATACTTTTAGCCAGAAGTTAGGTACTGCAGCTGTGCCTGGGGTTTTACAATTAGGAGTTTTCTTAATTTTGTTTCAATTTCTCTGGCAGTTACTTCATCTCATTTCATATTGTGTACATTTGAAATTCTTACTGTTTCTTTTAATTCTTCTAATCATCCAACATCTTTGTTGTGCTCCACAGGGTCTTCATAACATTTCTTCAAAATGTGTATGTTTCTTCTTTTTTGGTGGTGTTTCTATTCCTTTGGCTTTGTTTTCAAATTCTCTATAAAAATGTTTTGGGTCATCAATTAATTGCTTATTTTCTAATTTTCATTTATATTTATCTGCATGTCTTGAACTTTTTCTGCCTGTACTGATATCTTTAGTTTATTATTTGCAATAGTATACAATAGATCATGGTATGTTTTGATACTGCTTGTTGCTTTTATTATATCTATCTAAGTATTTTGTTCATCTGTTCCCCTTCTATACACTTCTAACAGTGACATCTTCATGTCTTAATTGCTTTATAGTTTTCTCTATTTGATACTTCCATGATGGCATTTGATTTCTTCCCTTCCATTCGCTTATTGACCTGTGTTATTGTGGTAAAGCTTTATCTGTTATTAATTTAACTGCACAGTAATATATTGGGTCTATATTAGATAAACGAAAGTTTATCTTACCGAATGCTGACATGCTCGAAAATCCCGGAACTTGAAACTGCAACTGTGGGGGGCTGTGCCCCCCACAACCCCTGCTAAGTATATATTCCAACTCCGAGATCACACTACAGTGAGGAAAGGGTAAATATTGCCATCTTCACCGTACTGCAATCTCACAATTGCGATTTTGGGTTCCGGGATTTTAGCTCATGTCAGCATTCGGTAAGATAAACTTTCGTTTATCTAATATAGACCCAATATATCCTATTTACTTCTGTTATCTCACATGAATTTCTATCACTCGTCTTGATTACTGTGTTTGTTTTACCAACCTTCTAACATTTTGGGTCTTATTGACTTTCTGTAATGTATTTCTTTTATTTATCTTAAGGTGCTATCCATCTCTATTAAATCAAGCAACTCTTCCCTTAGATCATTTTTTTCTGAAATGAGGGTGCATTTGCTGTTCACCGTTCCCTGTGGGCATTCTGCAGAATGTTCCAGAACATCTTACTGTGACGTAATCTCTTCAGCTGCATCTGGCGTCATCCATTGCTCTTTCATATGGGAATGCGATGCCCTTTCAGTCCATGAGATTGACTGCATCAGAGTTGCCACTGTTTCCTGCTCATTCCCTTGCTGTTCAACTCCAACTGAACTTTTGTATTGACTTCCTACTGAAGGCTTCAGAGTACCTTCATGTGCCAAGTTACTGTTTCACCTGTTTCTCCTTAATTTGGGGACGGACTCTTCCATCATGCATTGACGTTACCAGAGATGGATTTAGTACACTCAATCCTTCACTTCACAGGTAATTCACATCTTAAGTTTCTATATTTTCTGTTTTTTTTTAAATTCTCCATTACTAATCCTGTTTTATACTTTCACCCTTTGTTTTCTTATTTTTTGTATTGTGAAATTTTCCATATGCTTTGGTGCTGCTTGTTGTATTGATTAGTTTTGTTTTCTCCTTTACAAAAATATTGCACCATATTAAATTTATTTTTCTTTTCCATGGACATATTTCTTCTTCAGATGTCTCCCACTCCACCTGTTTTTCCTTACTTTGGGGACTCATTGTTCCATCATGCTGTGACAATCCCATAACCTGTGTTAAACGTTCTACACTAAATCCTTCACTTCACAGGTGTTCCATAGCTTCAGCTTCTATTTGTTTAACTTCTACTTTACTAATCTTCTGTTTTGTGTTCCCCTTTGTGATCTTATTTTTTTGTATTGTGAAAGTTTAGGGCAAAGTTGGGTATTTTCTTATTTTTTTGTATTGTGAAATTTTCCATATGCGGATGCCTTTGCCACTATTTCTCTTCAGATATCTTTGGAACTGCTTCTTTTTGCTTTCTCCTTTACATAAATATTACGACATATTAAATTCCTTTTTCTTTCACATGTTCATATTTCTTCTTCAGATGTCTCCTGCTCCACCTGTTTCTCCTCACTTTGGGGGCTCATTGTTCCATCATGCTGTGACATATCCTGTGTTACACTTTCTACACTAAATCCATCGCTTCGAAGGTATTCCATAACTTCAGTTTCTATTTCTTTAACTTCTCCATTGCTAATTCTGTTTTCTACTTTTCCCCTTTGTTCATAGGAGATTACTAGGTTAACAGCTCCAGAACCTTTACAAGCCTAGCCAATATAACCTGATTTTACCAATTATTATTTGTCAATTATTATGGCCCCTAAGGGCAAGAGGATGGTTTGTACCTGTTCCTTGAATATTTTACAGATTTTACTATTTGCCCCTGTCTATATAGGACATAGGCACTACCCTAAGTATGAATTTGCGATTCCTCATCCATCGATCCAAATTTCTCTTGAAGAGAGCCAGAGAAGGGTTCTGCTTAACTTGAATATGAAGCCTGTTTCAATGAAGGGCCAATCTCTGTGACACATATCTGTCTCTCCAGCATGTTTTGTTTGAGTCACTAACTAAGTTTAATCCCCAGAACAGCTGACCCTTGTGCTGTTCATCTTTTGGTTTAGTAGCAGCTCCATCAGGGCTGGATTTGTGAGTGCCTTGTAGGTCAGGCATAGGTCACCCCTTAGTAGTCGGTAGGAGACAGAGTAAAGGGATAGGACATTTAGTCTGTCTGCATAGGACATGTTGTTAACACCCTGTATTTTCTTTGTGAGGAACCTCTGGAGTCAGTCCCACTGTTGTAAGTGCAGAGTCAAGTACGTTGCAAACGGTGCATTATACTCTATTATTAGTCTAATGAGGAATGAGTATAGTGGGACTTTAATTTCTCTGTATTTGGATGCCATACCTTTAATTATATGCTATACCACATAGAAGGAGTTCCTCACTAATGTGGACACATGACAGTCAAAGTTCAAGCTACTATCTATCTGAATGTGTATCGTGGTCCCTCACCTTAGGGGTGCTCTGTTAATGTTGTAGTTAGCAGGGTTAGTTGACTTCCCAAAGGTACAACAATGCATTTCTTTGCATTTAGTTTTAGGCTATGACTCTGACACCGATCATTTATCTGATTTAAACCATCCTGAAGGATATCTACATCATTGGGGGATTCAGTGATTGCCCCCAGTTTGCAGTCGTCAGCAGACTTTGTCATCCAGAGGCCTTCCACACTGGTCTTGGCATCTGAGTAGTATATTCCAAACAGGAGTGGTCACAGTACTGAACCCTGTGGCACACCACTAGTAACTGGCCTCTTGCTGGAACTGGATTCATCCACTTTTACACCATATGGTCCTATCCATGAGCCAACTGGCTATCCATCTGGTGATGTAGGAATTTTTGCTCAGTTTTGTGAGTTTATTTATAATATATGAGTGTCAAATGCTTTGGCCAGCTCAGAGTAGGCTGTATGTACTGTTTTGCCCTCATTTGTGGCCTGAGTGACTTTCTGCAAGACATACATCATATTTAGTAGGCATGACCTGCCCTTGACAAAGACAAATTGGGTCGGGTCCAGTGTTTGGAGATTTCCTAAGTTATTATTCATCAGGTCCATGAATACTCTTTTCATGGCCTTACAATTAAGACTACTCAAACTTATGGGTCTGTAATTTCCCGAAGCAGTTGATGGTCTCCTTTACACAGCGGGATGATTATATCTGTTATTCACTCTGTCAGGACAAAGTCATTCCAGAGGCTGTGGCTAAATTGGGCCTGATAGGTCCAGATTTAAAATATTTAAGAGACAACGTGGTATGCAGTTTGGCTCTATTGAAGCTGTGTTTTTAACTTTAGAGAGCACAGTGGCTACTTGTTTGTTGGTGATAATTGGCAGAGGAGTGGTGAAGGGTATTTGGGGAAAACTGGGGGTGATGGGGAAGTGAAGTTTGAGCTGAATATATTGGCCAGCAGATTTGCTATGTCTTCTAGCTGAGTGTAGGTGATGCCATCTATAACTAATTCTGCATGTTGTTGGGTGTTGCCCTCAACACTGCAGACATAACTGAAAATGCCTTATGGTTATCCTTAGCTTTGGAGACTATTTTTACCTCTAAGTCTGCTTTCAGAGACTTAACTAGTTCCCTGATTTGCTTGTTTATACTAATGAGGGAGTTATTGCTCTCTTGTGCATATTCCCTCTTACCTCTCAATAGGATTTTCTTCCTTTTGTTTTACACCCTATTAATACCAGGGATCAACCAGGGTGACTTGTTTTGGGTTTGCTTTGGGCTTATTTTGGTCTGGTACTGCCATTTCTTTGCAATTGTATATATGGTTGTAAAGGGCTTTTGTGTACACCTCTACATAGACTTCTGTGTTTTCTGGATTTGGGTGAGCTCTAATCTAGCTATGGTGTCACTTAATGTGAGGTAGTTTGCCTTAGAAAAGTTCTTAAAGTTTTTGAGGTGCGGTGGAGGATCTACTTTTGCCTTTATTTCCAGGGAGACCACTTTGTGATCTTATCTTACAGTGAGAACATCACATTTGTTGGGAGGGGAGAGGGCAGCACTCTCTCATATTTGTTTGTACCAGATCTAGGATATTTGTTCCTCTAGTAGGAGTTCAGACCAGCTGCTCCAGGGCATTTGAAAATACAATGTCAAGAAATTTTTGGGCCTGCATGTTAGTGGTCACCTAGTAACCTCCTATGATCCTATGTATGCCTCCCAGTTAATGGAGGGGTAGTTTTTTATTTTATTTTATTTTATTTATTTATCATTTGTTGGCCGGGAAAGTCCGACTAGGTTCCACAGAGCCTGTTTTCAGCGGAGGCCTGGGGAGAAATGCTCCAGATGCATGTCTTTGGAATGTGGGAGGAAACCGGAGTACCCGGAGGAAACCCACGCGAACACAGGGAGAACATGCAAACTCCACACAGAAGGCACCCCAGCCGAGAATCGAACCGGAGAACCTCTTGCTGTGAGGTGACAATGTTAACCACTGCACCACTGCGCCGCCCTGGTTAAAATCACCCATGAGTAGGTACTGGGCTGAATGGTGTGTGATTCAAGTAACTTCAGGTATGATGTGAGGGTTTGCTGGTCCATGATGGGGAAGTTGTAGCGAACAAGAATATGGTAATGGATTTTTCCTATGATTAGTTGGGCATGGAGTAGGTCAAGCATGTTGTATTGTTTATCCTTTGTACAGATAGATACACCTTCACCTTTTAGACTTTCATATTTAGTTGGTGATCAGAACGTATGATAGTTGTTATAACGACAAAATGTTGAAGTGCTTTCAGTGGCTTTGAACAAGGTGATCATTTTGTTACAGGACCTAAACTGGGACACTTGAGGGCCGCCCCGAGAAGCCAGATCTACAATCCCATTCTCCCAGCCCCCATGAGAGTGGAGATAGGACCGCCATGTCATCTCACACCAGGGCTGGTCACCTGGCACTGTGGGGATGCCACTCTGTGAACAGCACAACCCAGGAGGCAAGAGGCCACATGCCAGGAGGCTCAAAGCAATGCACATTTGTCAGTGCCTGGCACTGTGAGGGAGAGAGAATGAGGTATGCCGAAAAAAATGCAAAGATGGGGTGACCCAGGGCTATCTCCCCTGCAAGTTTGAAAGCCCTAGGTGCAAGGCAAAGGGGAGAACTGATGTCACGGAAGTCTGGATGAGGGACTGTCTGAGGCCTTGTGGCCCAGCAGAGTTCCATGAGGCTGGGAAGATCCCCTGAGAGGCTCCAAGAACTCATGCGACACAGCATAATTTGGCAGCAGTCAGGAAATATGTAACCTTGGAAAAGAGCTCTCTCTCCTGGGTAGAAGTGGAAGCCTGAAGGGGGGGGGTCTGTCCTGATGGAAGTCTAGAAGGGAGAGAGAGGTGGAAAGTGACTGGGACAGGACAGTTCCCACCTGGGTGAGGGGGTATGGATCATGCTTCCTCTGGGATGGAAGTCTGGAAGGGGGAGAGAGGCAGATAGTGGCAGGGCTGGGCAAGCTCCTGTCTGGGTGAGGCACAACTCCCCACAATGGAAGTCCTTAAGGGAGAACTGGGTTGGACAGCAGCAGGGCCTGGAGAGCTCCTGCCTGGGTGAGCAGGGTCAGGCACAACCCCCCCATGATGGAAGGAATTAAGGGAGCAATTGGTGGACAGTGGTGGGGCCTGGAGAGCTCCTGCCTGGGTGAGTAGGGGCAGGCAGAGCTCCCCATGATGGATGTCCTTGAGAAAGTGCCAGGCCAGATGGTGGAAGGGCCTGGAGAGCTCCTGCTGGGGTGAAGACATCCAACTTTACCTCATAACAGATAGCATCCTTGAAAAATCTCAAAGTCCCCAGAGCTGGTCTGGATGGGAAAGCAGGGGGACTCTGAAGCTTTCCTGAGGGTGGATCTGCTCCTCAGCAGCTGAGGGGAGTTCCAGAGGGGTGGGTGGAATAGGAGGGAAGCTCCCCTGAGATGGTCCAAGTACACAAGTGATCCAGCACGATTTGGCAGCCTGCAAGAGACATGGAGGCAGTGGAGTCCCCCGACATGGGGGCCGCGGACAGGGAAGGTCTCTTTGCCAGGTCAAAGGGGAGGCTTGCAGGGGTTGGCCCTGACATAAATCAGTAAGGGAGTGCTGGAAAGATGGGTGTGGTGCCTGGAGAGCTCCTGCCTGTGAGAGTGGAGTCAGGCAGGGCCCTCCCATGATGGAAGTCCTTGAGGGAGTGACTAACAGATGGCAACAGGGCATGGAAAGCTCCTGCCAGGGCAAAGGCATATGACCTTACCCCATACCCAATGGCATCCCTGAAAAATCTCATAGTCCCCAGAGCTGCTCAAGTTGGGAAAGCTGGTGTACTGGATGCCCCAGGAAGCCAGGTCACTATTCAGACTGAGCGGTCTAAACTGGGACATTTCTGTGTCCCAAAGACAATGTTTGGGATTCCTGGACAGAGACTTCCAAACTGGGACTGTCCTAGAAAAAACAGGAGAGTTGGTCACCTTGGCTTTGAACCATGTTTCAGTAACTGCACAGATGTCATCATTTTCAAGGATGAGGAAAGCTTCTAGGGAGTGCACTTTCTTGTTGAGACTCCTAGCATTGAGCAGTAACACCTTTAGCTTGTCAAGAGTAGATTTTGTTATGTTGGCAGGTTTGCATGTTTGGCAATGCCTAAAAGGTACTATAGGGGTGAATAATCTTCTCTCTTTCAGCTGTTCCCATTATGGGTTGCCACAGCAGATCATCTGTTTCCATTTTTTCCTGTCCTCTGCATCTTGCTCTGTCACACCAACCACCTGCATGTCCTCACTTACCACATCCATAAACCTTATCTTAGACCTTCCTCTTTTCCTCTTACCTGGCAGCTCCATTCTTAGCATCCTTTTCCCAATATACTCAACATCCCTCCTCGGCACATGTCCAAACCAATACAATCTCGCCTCTCTAGCTTTGTCTCTTCAGACTGGCCCTCCTGCATAGGATATAATTCACCTGTGTGCATCTTCCTTCACTCTTGTATGTCACCCTATTCTCCTTTCTCTTCTTAAAATACGTATTCACCACAGCCATGTCAGTCCTTTTCACAAAATCCACTATCATCTGACATTCTGCATTCCTCTCCTTAACACCATACCTACCCATCACTTCCTCATCCCCTCTGTTCCCTTCACCAACATGCCCATTGAAATCTGCTCCAATCACCACTCTCTCACCCTTGGGGACACTCATCACCACTTCATCCAGCTCACTCCAAAATCTTTCTCATCCATCACACACCCAACTTGCACTAACAACATTCATCATTACACCATCATTTTCCAGCTTCATAAACATCACTCTGTCCGACACTCTTTTCACCTTCAAAAACTCTTGGCATATTGTTGCTTCAGGATAACCCGTACCCCATTTCTCCTGCCATCCACACCATGATAGAACAATTTGAACCCACCTCCTATACACCTGGCCTCACTCCCCTTCCATCTGATCTCTTGGATGCACAATATATATCAACCTTCCTTCTCTCCATCATATCAGCTAGCTCTCTCCCTATACCAGTCATACTGCCAACATTCAAAGTTCCTACTCTCACTACTACACTCCTAACCTTCCTCCTCTCTTCCTGCCTTCGGGCATGCCTTCCCCCTATTTTTCTCCTTCGGCCATCAGTAGCCCAATTTCTGCCAGCACTCTGTTGGCTAACAGTACTGGTGGCGGTCGTTGTTAACCCGGGCCTCGACTTATCTGGTATGGAAATCTATATTGTTGTCTGCATTTGTCGTTTTGCAGAGGTTTTACACCGAATGTCCTTCCTGACATAACCCTCCCCATTTATCCGGGCTTGGGACTGGCACTAAGAAATGCACTGGCTTGTGCATCCCCAGTGACTGGGTTATAGGGTTGAGTAATGTTTTGCCCAATATCCTAAAGCCAAGAGGTGGCAATTGAAGACCATCCCTGGCAAAGCAGTTTGGCCTTTTGATCATGTCCTCTCAGGCTGACAAATATTGGATTCCTTTGGAATGACACTACAGCTAAGCCATTTGTTAAAGTCAATCTTTTTCGGTTGGTATTATGGCAGCATCCTTGGAGATGGTAGAATGCTGCTTAGTGTTAGGCTGATACCTGCCTGTGACACATATTTTGAGCGCTCAATCATGTCTCTCTTCATATAGTCCAAGGAGGGATATCTCAGGTCATTCTTGCCCACATGGACTGTGACTGAGTTATATTGGTACTTAGAAGTAAGTGACCTGAGTGCTTGAGTGATCTAACGGATTCTAGCCCCTGACAGGCAAATAACTGTAACCTTCCTATCCAGCCTGGTAAGGGGGGCATCAGTGTGTCTCACAGTGGGGTCACCTATGACCAGAATGCTGGGTTGTGGAGTGTTTTGCCTTATGATCTTGGTAGTTGAGACACAATGAGATGTGGCTTTATGTGTTGTGGTGATAACTGCCTTGTTTGAGACCATACAGAGTTTCTGTAGACTGTGCCTGAGAGGTCTTTGAGGTTTGAGTAAGTTACATATAAGCACCTCGTCATGTGTAGGTGTGTGGGATCCTTTGTGGGTGCAATGAGTAGTATGTGTGAGTTGCTGACAACCTGTTTGTTGCTTTTTGTGTCTGTATATTAGAGTCTAGCCTTCAGTTGCAATGTGTAACTACATCTGTCACATACTGTATTTGTCTGTGCAAGAATTAAAAGGTTTTCAATGTACATGAGGCAATTGCTACATTGCCTCAGGATGCCCATGTCCACCAAGCTAGAAACAGAGATGGTAGGAAAGTGCCCATCCATGTTACAGGTCCTACTGTACTTTGCAAGGGATAGGAGTGGAGGTTGTTTGTAACCGGATGAGGGGTGGGTATTACTTGATGTAATCTATAGCTAACCTAGCCAGAGATGCTGCCCAGCACTGAAACCATATGCTCACTGAACAGCGATAGCCCTCGGTGCTAGGGTAAAGTAAGGCAGAGCTATATAATCCTAACTAAATGCATAAGTGCTGCTTACTGCACAGACTAGTTGCCTGGTGAGTACTGCAGGGTTGAGGTAAAGCTTTGAGGCGTTTTTATGGGGAAATTTCAACTTCAGGTGATTGTGTATATACTAGACACCACTAACCACCACTGTGCAAAGAGCAGATTCATTTTCTTATTTTTTTATTGCTTTCTTAGTTTATTTCTTAGCGTTTTCTTATTTTTTTGTGTTGTGAAATGTTCCATATCTGGATGCCTTTGCCTGCATTTCTCTTCAAATATCTTTGATGCTGCTTCTTTGCATTGATTAGTTTGGTATCTCTTTTGCGTAAATATTGCACCATATTAAATCTTTTTTTCTTTCCCATGTCCATATTTCTTATTCTTCAGATGTCTCCCACTCCACATGTTTCTCTTTAGTTTGGGGACTCATTATTCCATTATGCTGTGCCATAACCTGTGTTAGACTTTCTACACTAAATCCTTCACTTCACAGTTATTCCATAATTTCAGCTTCTATTTGTTTTACTTCTTCTTTACCGATCTTCTGTTCTACATTCCCCTTTGTGATCTTATTTTTTGTATTGTGAAATTTTCCATATCTGGGTACATTTGCCTGTATTTCTATTCAAATAACTTTGGAGCTGCTTTTTCTGTATTTATTAATTTGACTTTCTCATTTGCATAAATATTGCACCACATGAGATCTCTCTTTCTTTCCCATGTCCATGTTTTTTATATCTTTCAAAAATCTCTAGGTTTTATATTTTATATTTTCACACTTCCTCAGTCACTTCTTTTTCCAAATGACCAAAGTTTCTTGATTTTTATAATGTTTATCACAGATCTGTTGCATTAATGAACTCAAATTTGCAATTTAAGCTTTTGATAGTTTTTCTTGTGCAATTATTTTTCTTTCCTCTAATTGCTCTTTTAATCTTTTTGAGTATCTTCTGTCTGCAAATTCTGGGCTTCTTGTATAACACTGACAATACATAATTTCTTTCTTATCCTCAGTAGTCCCCTCTATCATCTTTATGGCTCTTTTTGGCCTGTCAGTTGTGCTTTTTATGGAGTACTACTTCCTTCTACAACAGTGGGGTTATCCTCCCCCTGATCATAGCTTAACCCCCATGTAGGAATGTTTCAGAGTCTTGATAATTCTACATTGCCATTTTTTCCAGTCCTGGCACCACTGTGCATACCAGGACTGGGTACTTTTTATCCTGGGACTTGTGCACCTAGCTGTTTATTTTATTTTTAACCTACTTCTGTCCATGATATATGCTATATAAAATACAATCTATATATCAGTGTCATCTTTGTAAGATTTTGTAAAAACAGAGTCCAACCCATGAAAGCACTCACCAAGACTTGAGGATGAGTTCAATTCCAGCAATACTACTCCTCTCCTTTGCTTGCTGATTTTACCATCTCTCCATCCTGACCCCATTATTTCTCCATGTGATATGATATTGGTGATGATTTTAGATACATATTGTTTGATAAAGTTAAAACAAATCTATTGAAAAAGAAATGTAAATGGAAACATTTGTCTATATGTGTTACTTTCAGATATTTGAACCCATTCAATACTCCTGTTCCAGGAATTTTAGACTAGCTTTTACAAATCTTGAATAGTGGGCTAATCTAATTTTCTATAAATGTGCCCATAGCTACAATTTCCAGCTTTTATCAACGTTTTAACTTCTTGTTCCTAGCATTCGTGAACGTTTACAAAGCCTTTCATAGTGGCATTTTTTCTTATCTGGCCTCATAACAAGGATTCTGTACCTCCTTGGAGCTTTTACTTTGTCTTGAATAAACTGACATTTCCTCCATATGTATCAGCTTCTGTTTTGGAATTAAATTATGTTTTTTGAAGAGTATTTTTCTGGTGTCTGTTACTTCTGCCAAAAAGGTGTCTTAATTGCAAGCTTTGGGTGGTAATCCTTCTTACTTATTTTTTCCATAAGAATATATTCTTTGCAAAGTAATCCATCATTTATGCCCAAGGAAGCCTCTGAGGAAAACCTCATTCAGTCTATTAGTCTGCCTGCATTTTTCCGACCTAGTAACAGAGGTGAATATTTGTTGAATGTGGCAGATCAGATGTTATCTGGACAGAAACAAATCTTTCCTTAGTGATTCATAACTAATTGTGTCTTCTAAAAAGAAATTGGTTACTAATATTCCTAACATAACTTTGCCCAGGTGATTGAATGATTTTATTATTTTTGACTGCGGTGGTGGTGCTGCAGTAGCATTGTCGCCTCACAGTTAGACGTTGCCCGTTCAATTCTCAGTTAGAGCATCTTCTGTGTGCCGACATGTGTGAATGGGCATTCCTTCGTTGAAGGTTGTGCATTAGGCCCGGCATGCCAGCACGTAAAACTCTACTGCCAATCATTAGTGGACCGGAGATCCGCTGTGGTGACCCCTAACCGGGAAAAAGCCGAAAGACACAAACAAAATTTACTTTAAATACACTAAACTCTTACCTTCTGTACATAGAGCTCACTCACCCAGAGCAGTGACTGAGACCACTCAACTGTCCCTATTTTGGAAGAACATCCTTATCTTCAGTGGATGGTCACATTTACAATCTACACTATGCTGAGAGGATGAGGTGCTCAGTGCCCATTAATGGCAGCATATGCCTTGTCTAGACTAGGCATGAACACCCCATATGCATGTACATTCTTGTTGCAACATACTTCCTTCAAAACTGAATATCAGAGTGATGTGGTGGCACTACTTGTGCCTGACCATGGCCTTCACCTTCTGCAGTGAACATCAGTACCAGATACTGATGTGGACTGACTGGCAGAAATGCATAACCCATGATATGTTGCTGCACAAGGACACAAGAGCACCTGTTGCATGCAAGTGCCCTATGACACATGTCCATGATGTTAAATATGGGGCCCATGCACTCCCTGAGATCTTCATACAGACCTCGTACTACATCCACCAGTTTATGTATTGATGTCTGATTGTTCCTTTATTATGGCTCTGCTCAAATGCTTGGGCACTGGCAGCAGACACACTTAGCTTGGGTAGTTTCAATCCTACACAACCATAAAATCTAGGAGGCAGGTGTAGCAAGAATCATATGGTATTGATATATGTGTGGATGGCCAGCAGCCTGCCATCCATCAATGCCCTTGCCTCACTGTATGGAACTTGTGACAGCCAATGTTGAGTGGGATGGAGGTTTTAACTTTGTTGCCTGGATATCTCTATCTGTGTCTTCCTGTCCTTTGTGTGCTATTTTGGATTTGTGGAGTGGGTTGCATAGGCACCAAAGCTGTGCCTATGGAATGGTGTGTGTGGCCATCACAGTACTTGTGTCTAACAATGACATCATGACCACTGACTGAGCTGGGATTTAGTGGCTGTCATCATCAGAGCCAGAAAGTACATTGACATCTGGTAACTGTACATACACAGTAGAGGACCCTTGTGACATAGCGACTATAAAAACATCAAAAGAAGTCACCAAAACTAAGTAAGGTCTTTACCAGCACCTACAGTCCTGTGAATAAAGTACTATTTCATAACATATAGGTACAGGAAAATTGTAGGTAACATACCTTCTACTAGATGTCTTTGAACCAGAAGCTTAGATGTTCCTGCAAAACTAAGTTGTCATGTTTGTAAGTTCTACTAAACCATACATTAAGGGAGTATGGCAAATAGTTGCCAATGCCAAGACATACCCCTCTGGCATATTGGTACAGAAACATGAGGTGGCCTGCTTAGTTCTGCACTGACATCTAGCACTGTACTATGGATTGTGGAATTGTCTGGACCCCCATACAGAGATGCCATTACCTCCTGCATCTCTGTTAGTGGTGGTTCATTTGGTAGACTGCATACAGTCACCTTATGCTCCTCTGTCATGTAGGTTGCCCACCCTTTAGCTGCATTGACTGATTATGGTAATAGTCCATCATCTGAAATGATCATAAGCCCTGTTTTGGCAGCATTTATGTCGTTAATGACATCCCACCAGATACACTTGTCAGGTTTCTCATGGGTAATCATTCGCCAACTGTGGAGATACAAAGCCTGTATCAAGATGTTGTTCTTTGCATGTAAGAACTTGAATTTTCTTTATTTTCCATGTTGTGGCATAGCTATATGAGATGGAAATGAGATACATGTGTGAAAAATGTTATGGTACTGCCTGATATATCCTAAACAACTACAAATTTTAGGAGGCAGGTGTGGCAGGAACCATGTGGTGCTGGCATATCTATGGCCATTCACAAATGAATGTAGTATTCATGGGAGGTGAGTATGGGCACACTGTGTTACACACGTGAAGTACATATCACCATTTATCCTGGAGAATGACATGGGATGCACACATGCCATTATGTGGCATTGCTGCTTGTATCGGTACATGCACATGCATTGTACAGAAAAAATATCCACAGATTGTTTGCACACCTTCCCATCAGTGGATATGCACAATAGGATTTACCAGCTTGAGCATCCCCAAAACATAACACACAAAAGTGAAGTCATGTAGTGCCAATATATAATTACTTGTCACAGTATTCCACAAATGACCATAACTGTTAAACAGGCCTGTGAGAGAACACACCCTCACAATATATGTCTATCAGGCCAAACTAGTGTGTATATGAAGGTATTGTATATATCTATATGGCAAGTTACACCAAACACACTTATCTACGTCACACAACCTCCCTCACACATCCACAACCATTGCACAAGTTGTACCGAGCAATTTCTGTTGAAATTTACAAATGGTCTCAGAAAACGGTTATATCAGTAAACATTGAACAGTCTGGCTTATCCTAGAGGAATGCATGAACTGTTTCAGGATACATCTCAATTATAAATGCATTACAAGTCAATCACTGCCCCTCAGTAAATCTGTTTTTAGTCTGACTTGGCAGTAACACTCTCCCTCACAGTGGCCGCATTGCTGTACTTTTAAAAAGGAAAATAAACAGTGACTGCAGCTGCATACTGTAAAGGAGATCCTGTGCCACCACAAAGTGAAATGACTAACAAGTGACATCAGCAGTTTTCCAACATGTTTACCTTTCAAACACAAATTCTTTCATGTTTTTCAAAGGGGTTGTTGCTGCTCTGCAATCTTACACAGTAAGATCAGGTCCTTGGCAGATGTGGGCACTAAAACTGCACAGTGTTAAAGTTTCTAGCATGGCAATCATGCTTATGAGGCAAAAGCTAGTGAACTGTCTGATTTGCATGATTTCCTCATTGTGACAATAGCCACTGCCATGGTAAGAGGATACCTCACCTACATGTGCTTGCACGAGCAACTGAAAAATGCTTTGAGCATGCATGAGTGGGTCAATGATTCCTGCTGTGTCATGGGAAAGTCTAGTTTAGTTTTGCATTCTTACAGGTGCTAAAGAGTGAAATTGTTATCATATCCTGGCATCTTGGAGGTAGCAGACAGTTTTCATTTCACTGTTCATTCCGTAACAGCATCATGCCACACTGTCCATTTGTGCATTAGGCAATGGTGGCATTTTGGCTGGTCATGATAGATAGCTGCCTGTTATCTTGTGTCTCATGCCACCAAAATCAATGTGCAAGACTGTGAGAGGGCTATCATAGTTCTCTAGAGGGTGAACTGTTGAATGGATAAGGCTTTCAAGGGCACAGATCTTGGCAGGCCTCTCAGGTGGAGCAGCAAGGATAGTAAAATCTTCCTACACCTGCAGTATAGAAATCACTGGGTGCTCCTGACTGGGGACTCCTATGAGGGTGCCCCAATATAAAGCGAATGCCTATTACAGTCTTGCTAGGGTAATGTCTAATGCCACTGGCATACCACACTCTGCTGATCAGTGCCAGCACTTCTACAGAGACCTGTAAAGACATCATCCTGACCTTCTTAGCTGGTGAGAAAAAGAGGTCAGAGTAATGGACCCTGAGAATTATTGTAAGTACTATTAATTATTCCACTGTTCTTTATATTGTTATATATGATTATACTAGACTTCAGAATTAGCTTTTCTTTATTTTTTGTCAGTCTTTTGCAGTTCCAGAGGAAATCTGAGAGAACTCCCTCTTTCTTCAGAGGAGAACAGAGAGGCTGTTTTGGTGCAGGGGTGTTTATGATTCTGAGTCATATTTGGTAGTATTCTTTAATATAATGTACCTGTAGAAGTGATACAATTTAATTACATTACTGCAACTTACATGTTACCAATAGAAGTAATCGTACCTATCATGTTATGATACGTACTGCTAGTGAATTTTGCAGTGATAGGTGTCATAATAAATGCATAGGTCAGTTGCCTAGCTAAGATGAGGCAAAGGGGAAATTTCCCTGGGTACAAAGTGCTAGGGGTTATGGCTTGCCATTTTTGATTACTGTTCAGTGCATACCTGCATTTAGAAATAATTGCTGATACAGCATTTACATTCAAAAGTGAGTGCTGTACCTCTCTGACTGTGCTGCAGTTTAAATGTAAAAGTTTAAAAAAAAAAAAAAAAAAATATATATATATATATATATACACACACACACACACACACACACACACAAGCACACACATATATATATATATATATATATATATATATATATATATATATATATATATATATATACACACACACACACACACACACACACACACACACACACACACACACACACACACACACACACACACACACACACACACACACACACATGTATCTGTTATTATCGAAAACCTACTTCACCGGACATGTAAAAACTGGGACGACTTCACCAAGCACTTAATTGCACTAACTCTTGGATCACCAGAATTTTACTCCTGGAACGTTACCACATGTAAGGTACATACCAAAGGAAAGCATTGTACTCAATTATTGGCCTGATGATGGTTGAGTACAGGGGAGTTATGACCTCTTTCCCTCTTGAGGCAATATCTTTGCTAATGAGGTGTGTAACGCAGAATGCCTACCTTGCCACAGTAGACACATGGTGGTCAAAGTTTAGGCTGCAGTTAACTTGTGTTTCCAAGTCTCTTTCACTACTGAGTTGTTACTTAGGGTATTATTATTTTTACGATAGTCTGTAGGGATATTGTTTTTACTGAAGGGGATGATAATGCATTTTTTAGCACTGAGTTTGAGTCCATGGCTTTGGCACCAGTCACTGATTTGTGTAAGTCTCTCTTGAAGTATATTGACATCATTTGGGGATTCAGTGATGGCACCTAATTTGCAGTCATCAGCAAACTTAGTCAGCCATAGCCCCTCTGTTTTGGCCTGAACTTCTGAGAAGTATATTCCAAACAATAGGGGGACCAGCACTGACTCCTGTAGAACCCCGCTGATGACAGGTTTCCTGGTTGAGGTAAAGTCCCCAGCTTTGACTGATTGTGATCTGTTGGTGTGCCAGTTAGCAACCCACCTGACAACATAAGGGTTGATATTCAACTGGAAGTGTTTATGACTGATGCCCAAATGTGGGATTGTGATGAATGCCTTGGCTAAGTTAAGATAGGCTGTATGCACAGATTTACCTTAATCTGTGGCTCTGGTGACACTTTCAAAGAAGTCCACTAGGCTTAACAGGCATGACCTGCCTTTGACAAAACCAAACTCTGTCAGATCAAGAGTTTGGAGATCACCTATATCCTTATTTATAAGGTACATCTTGATTTATTCCATGACCTTACAGATAATGCTAGTTAAGCTTAAGGGTCTGTAGTTCCCAGGGTCTGTTGCTGTACCTCCCTTATGAAGGGGGATGATGGTTACTGTTTTCCATTCATCAGGAACAAAACCAGTACTTAGACTGTGGTTGAAGAGGGTAACTAATGGAGTTGCTAACTCATGCTTTAGACCATTTAAAACGCAATCTGGGATGTTATCTGGTCCCATAGAGGCTGTGTTTTTGGCCTTAGAGAGAGCATTAATGATGTGCTCTTTGGAGATGCAAGGTGGGGGAGATGTAGAGGGAATGCATTGTGGAATACAAAATACAACAAAAAAGTCCCAAAAATATGAAAATACGACAGAAAGGCCAGTAAAAAAATATAAAATTCACCAGCTTGCACTTTATTAACAAGAATGTCTCAAGTCTCTAGTGCTTCGGCAAAAAATGCCTTCTAGGAGTACATCAGTAAGGAAAAAAAACAGTGCCATTTTATACAAACATTAACTATCAATTATAAAACACAACTAATTAATTAATATCTAAAACATAAATACTGTATTTCTATTATATTTAGAAACAGTTAAATCAAAAGTTTCCATAAACATTCAGTATTAAGTCCACAAGGACTTAAAAGTATTGTATTTTAAAATATAAATACTTTCTTTATATAACAAATGACATTTATTCTTAAACTCAGAGTTGCCAATACTGCAAATAACTTGTTCTATGATGCTAGCTTGCAGAGAGTCTGGATTTCTATTGTGAAACAATTTAAAATGCTTGGCAACAGGGCTAGCAACTTTTTCCATTTTTATGTCTCTAATGTGCTCCTGCAGTCTCAATTTAAAACTTCTCTTAGTTTCACCTATATATAAGAGACTGCAGGAGCATTTGAGTACATAAATAACATTTGATGTTACACAAGTAAAATGTCCTTTAGGACTAAAGGGAACACCATTGATATGACTAAAAAAATTATCAGCATATTTACATGCTGAGCATCTAGTACAACCACTAGTGCCGATTATACCTAAAGTGCTGCATAACTTATCAAATTTACTGTGTACAATAATGTCCTGTATGTTTCTACCTCTTGTGTACGAAAATATAGGAAATCTGCATAATGTATCACAAAATACTTTAAATTTAAATAAAAATGACCAAAAATGCTTGATTATCTTAACTTGTTCATGAGAAAAAACATTGTAAGAAATAACTATATACATTTGCCTGACTTCTAACTTATCTTGTCAAGTATTACGGCCAGTATATCTTCTGTAGTGTTTCATAGCAGAGGTACTGGCTGCTGACAAATTATTTTGTACCAATAAATTATTTTTTAATTTAACCAGTGCCTTTTTGTCATGAAAGACATCCAGAGAGCATTAATGATGTGCTCTTTGCAGATGCAAGGTGGGGGAAATGTAGATGGAATGCATTGTGGAATGTTTGGAAGGGACAGGGGGGTGAAATTATCACCAAACCTGTCAGCTAATAGGTTGGCTGTTTTCCCAGGATCAGTGTGTGTGATGCTATCCACATCTAGTTCAGCACACGTCTGGGTCCTACCTTTTAGGTTATAGATATAGCTGAAAAATGCCTTATGGTTCTCCTTAGCTATGGTTGCTAAATTTTTTTTGAACTTGCCCTTAGAGGTTGTTACAATTTGTCTTATTTGTTTGTTGAAGCAGAGGAGGGTGTTCTTTCCATACTAGGACTTTTCTTTTTTATTCTTAGACAGAAACTTCTTCTTCCTGTTGAATAACTTGTTAATGCTAGATGTCCACCAGGGAGGCTTGTTTTTCTTGACAATCTTATTTTGATCCTATCAGGTACAGCTGTGTCAATACATTTGTATAAGTGTTTGTACAGTGCATTTGTGTATACATTAGTATAGTTGTCAATGCCATGTATGAAAACAGGGGCTTGGAAGTTATTTATGCTATCTCTTCGGAGGGTATAATTAGCCTTAGTGAAATTTTTTGCCATGTGGTAGAAGTTGGCAGAGGTGGTAGATGATTTGGTAGACTGGTGGTTGGTAGTCTGCATCAGCTGCCCAGTAAGTGTCCTCATGAAGACTGTCACTACTATCTGGCTCTGCCTTCACCACCTCATGCAGGGCCCAGTAGGGAAGGTAGTCAAGGTGCTGACTGAGGTATGCTTGGGTACAGCACAGATAGTGTGGACAGAGACAGATTATACCCGCTATTCTTAATCTGTTGTCACTTCCCTGTCCTGTTTGTTGTCCATTCTCCCTGATCACCAATGTCCTCTCTTTGTTTGCATGTCAACAATTCCACTGTGTTTTATGTTTGTTTGTGTATCTCTATTTACAAACCTCCCCACCACTTTCCATTGCATGTCTTACCCTTACATTATTCCCCATCCTTCCTCCTAAAAAAGTCCCTTTCTCCCCTACCCAATCCCATTCTTACCTCCTCAATTCCCTGTATGTGTTCCTCTGTTTGTTGTACCTTTATTCCTACTTTTGTATATGTACCTATTTCTACCACTTCGTAAAGGTTAAAAATAGATATACAAACTGCTGTAGGCCCTTTAATGTAGCTTGCTAGCTTTCTCATTGCATCACTACATGCTTGCTCATTTTGTTTGTGTCAGCCCTGGCAACAATTGTGGAAATGTCTCTCTCGCTTCACAAGGCCTGCCATTTACATGAACAGTTTTTTCAATTTGTGGCAGCTTGGAGCATGAAACTTCACCTAGTTAATTGATAATTGGCTTCAGTCTACGTTGAGCTACAAGGCATACTTATGAAACCTCAGCATGATTGAGATAGCCATGCTTCTGAAATCACAGGGACATTGTAATCACTTGTTACTTTATATAAATACTCGAGTACTGTCTGTAATTCCCATTGTATTGCATTACATCGTTGATAACTTTCTCTACACAGCTTGTAATTATTTGTCACTTGATATAAATTATTGTACTCTGTCTTACTTTTATAACTGGGCTGAGCCTGATAGTGGTCCAAATGGATTAGTGTTCTACCCCAGTTAACAAATGTATAAATATCTAAAAAAAAAACACACTTACAGAAAATTAAGCAATGGACTGAATAACATACAAGCTGGAAAGGCAATCATATAAATGCAATTTTAGTAACAGATTAAATGTTGCTTAGTTTTAAAGGTAATTAAATAATTAAGAACACATTCTGGGCTCTGCATTTGGTGTGTTTATGGGCAAAGCATTGATGCTGAATTAAAAGTGTTTGAGAGCCACATCTGACCTCCAGGATAGGAGATTGAGACTTCTGCTTTAAGACATGAGGCAGGGGAGGTTATAAAACTTAACATAAATACAAAGTAAAGTAAAGCAAAAGCAGAAGGGGCTAGAAATAATAGTGTTTATCTAACTGGAAAACTGTGGAAGCTGCTGAATACGTACCACAGACACAGACAATGTAATATGGAACAGAATCCTTTTTTGGAAAGATAAAAATGTTCACATACAGCTAGATTGTATTTCAGTCATAATGAACACCAGTCTAAAAACACTCAGAAACTTAAAACATAAGTGTAAAAGGAAGAATATTTTGCAACTTTAGTCCCTGCTGTTGGTCAATCATCAGCTCCATCCCAGCCAATCAGCCCATTCGTTCCCCATCACCTGGGCAAGAGTCAGCCAGGAGAGGCCATCATTCAGGCAGCTTTTAGGAGTAGTTTGAGAATTTTTCCTTCATGTCTGTATCTTCCAATGCATGCTTGGCTGAGCTAAGAAGGAGAAGAGAGCCATGCAATGAAATGGGCTGCCACATTGGTCATCCCTCACTTTTATAAGGCATGTTGCCAGTAAACAGTCCTGCCCACAACATTGAAACACAGAAAGTGGTTTCCCCAATCTCCACTGAGAAAATCAGTTTCCTGTGTGCTCATTTAGTGCCAACAACTTTTTCCTCTCCCAGGACAGGGGAGTGGGACACTCCTTTCATTCCTCTCCCTCCCTGACTCCTCTAGGGCTGGGGCCATTAATAAAATCCAGTTTAACTGGAGTGCAGTCAGGGTTCCATCCCTCTGCATCATGGAACTAGTGTTGTGTAAAAGAAATAAAGTCGTACTTCACTCAAAGAGCACTTACAGTGGAATAATATTCCTACATGATGTTGACAACACACCTTATTGAAGATGGGGATCACCAAAACTAGACCAATTGCAAAATGAAACCAAAACAATGTTTTTTTTTTTTTTTGCAATTGGCATCTGAAATAATAACAGCAACAAAAAAAGACATATAATCTATGCATAGTAGTACTGTTAAGGAACGGTGCTTAGAAAATGAATGGATTTTGTTGGGGTTAGAGGAAGGGATAGTATTAGGGTTAATACACATGAGTAAAGGTAGGGCACTGAACTTCTTATTGTGCTAATGTATTTGGATGATTATGCTGTGGTAGCGTTGTCACCTCACAGTTAGACGTTGCATGTTCGATTCTCAGTTAGAGCGTCTTCTGTGTGTCGACATGCGTGAATCGGCATTCCTTCATTGAAGGTTGTGCATTAGGCCTGGCAAGCCAGCACGTAAAAATCTACTGCCAATCATTAGTGGACCGGAGTTCCGCTGTGGCGACCCCTAACTGGGAAAAGCCAAAAGACAGTTATGTGAAGCTTTATTATCATTCCACATACCTTAATTTTTATAGTTATCTTAACTCTACCTAGTGACAGAAGCCTTAGTCCACTGTGATACTATACTGACAAAATCATTTTCCATACAAACATCTGGTGGGAACATTTTTGTCTCATGTCCATCTCATGATTAGTTTTGCAGATGTAAGTATAGTAGTTCTCAAGGAGGGAGGATTGCTATGACTTCAGAAGTTTTTGTGTAGTGGAGCATTCTGTGTTTTGCTTCTAGTCTGACTGGTAATTAAACATGAATGCATGACAATCCTGTGGTGGATCATGGCATGATGCCACTCCTAGTTTTCCTGCCATCACAATATAGATAACAGAGATGCATAAAACATGAGAAGGTGTAGTTTATGACAGGATGTTGCTCTTTCTTGATGCATGTTTTGAAACACGTGGTAAAGTTGAATGCTGAAACTTGGCAATACCCGGTCATAAAATACACTATGAAGAATGTTATCATGCTTATGCACTGGACCCAAAATATTAGGGATTTAATGTTTATGCGTGTGTGTGTGTGTGTGTGTGTGTGTGTGTGTGTGTGTGTGTGTGTGTGTGTGTGTGTGTGTGTGTGTGTGTGTGTGTGTGTGTGTGCGTGTGCACCTGTGTGGCAGAGTAATTCTAGAGTATGATGTATCACTGTGCTTTACATTACACATCTTATTTTCTTGGTCTGCATAACTTTTTGAAATGTTCTTGTCTGTAAATGTTTACTTTTGTAAGGGTTACCACGTCTGCTGCTAAGTCAGGTAAACGCTACTGTCCCAGATAACAAAGTAAACAGTTAATCAACAGCGTAGTGGGATGTAGACGAAGCAAGTGTTGACAAAAACTCAAAATCATTTCCAACGAACTTTATTCCAAACGGATATCCACAGATAAGCACTTTCACTATACAAGCTTCCTCAGATCTAAACAGATTGGATTAACATAACCTGAGGTATATATACACAATTCAAATCAATTAACTTATCAAGTCTTAAAAGGACATACCAAATTTTACCTAATAAAAACTTTAAAATATGTAAAAGCTATTAAACATATATAAAAAATACATAAAGAGCTTAGGGATGCATAAAAATCCATACAAATATGGAAGAGATATATAATGTATGTGCACATAAGTGAACGCATAAACATAACTATCTGACATTCCTATGCTGTCTCAATTTCGGTTTTATGGAAGCTCTTTCATTAAGCCCTAGCCCTCTATCAGCTCTTAAAAGAATAATCCATTCACTTTCTTTACTCTCAGTATATGTCCTAATATCACCACCTCTCCTGTTCGGAACAACGATTTCCAGAACCTTGAATAAAAATTCATGTGTATTTCCACATAGGGTTATATGTTTTGCTAGTGCATTATGAGGTGAGCCTTTTTTAATGTGGTATATATGTTCTCTGACCCTGTCTCTAAGTGGGCGATTTGTCTTGCCCACATAGAAAGACGAGCAAGATTGACACACTGCTAAATATACAACGTTGGGAGTCTTACAGTCAGCATCAGCATTGGTGCTAAATGCAATCTGTAAATTGGGATGAAAAAACTAGTACTAATATCCATATATGAACAAAAGTTGTAACGGCCACATGGTTTAGTATAGCCATGGGTCAAAGAATTCCTCTCTAATTTTGGATGACAGAGTATCCTTTTTAAATTATTCTTATTCCTGTATAGGAAATGAGGTTCATTCCCAGCTATATGCCTTAAATCTTCATCTACTTGTAAGATATCCCAATGTTTAGCAATAATCTCCTTAACCTCAAAGTGGTCGGAGACAAATAAGGTCGAAAACTTGACATAACTTTCGACCCTTTTTTCTTTTTACAGATTGCATTTAACACCAATGCTGATGCTGACTGTAAGACTCCCAACATTGTATATTTAGCGGTGTGTCAATCTTGCTTGTTTTTCTATGTGGGCAAGACAAATTGCCCACTTAGAGACAGGGTCAGAGAACATATATACCACATTAAAAAAGGCTCACCTCATAATGCACTAGCAAAACATATAACCCTATGTGGAAATACCCATGAATTTTTATTCAAGGTTCTGGAAATCATTGTTCCGAACAGAAGAGGTGATATTAGGACATATACTGAGAGTAAAGAAAGTGAATGGATTATTCTTTTAAGAGCTGATAGAGGGTTAGGGTTTAATGAAAGAGCTTCCATAAAACCAAAATTGAGACAGCGTAGGAATGTCAGATAGTTATGTTTATGTGTTCACTTATGTGCACATACATTATATATCTCTTCCATATTTGTATGGATTTTTATGCATCCCTAAGCTCTTTATGTATTTTTTATATATGTTCAATAGCTTTTACATATTTTAAAGTTTTTATTAGGTAAAATTTGGTATGTCCTTTTAAGACTTGATAAGTTAATTGATTTGAATTGTGTATATATACCTCAGGTTATGTTAATCCAATCTGTTTAGATCTGAATAAGCTTGTATAGTGAAAGCGCTTATCCGTGGATATCCGTTTGGAATAAAGTTCGTTGGAACTGATATTGAGTTTTTGTCAACACTTGCTTCGTCTACATCCCACTATGCTCTTGATTAACTATAAATGTTTACTTGATTTACTACTCTTTTATTTAGAGAATATAAATTATTTGCCCAAACAGAGAGCAGATGCATTTTGTTTTGAAACTATGACTGTGATTATGGAACAAATTGAATACATTTACTAGCAAATAAAACTAGAAGATAAATTAATCATCCAGCATTATAAAGCTTGGAATTAGACATATTTTCAATTTTGGTAAGTTCCACTAATAAGTTGGAAGTCTGTGAAAGAAAAAAAATGAAAATTTATGTGTAACTAATTGCTTTTATGGCAAAGACACAAAGACCAGGTTTAGTTTGTTCACTGAGAGTGCACTTTATTTAAAAGGTCAAAGTCCACAACAGCCACAGGAGTATCAAAGGTTCACAGTGTGCAATGGGAAAACATTCATATTTTCTTTAACAACCATAAATGAGTCAATTAACTCAAATTATACCACAGATTCGTGGATGATGCATTTTTATTATGGGATGGCACAGTGGGTGACTAGGATCTTTTTGTCAAGTTTTTGGAAGCTAGTACAGATTTTCGAAAGTTCACTGTTAATTTTTCATCACAAATGATTGATTTTTTTAGATGTAAAAATATATAAAGATGAAAGTGGGAAGATTCAAACTAGAGTTTTTAGAAAAGACTGTTAGAGGAATAGTCTCCTGACATACGATTGCATACATCCTAGGCATGTTTTAATAATGTTGTTAGTGGGCAAAGTCTTAGAATTTCTAGATTTTGTACGGATGATAGCATATTTGAAAAGGAAATTACTGATATGCAATATTTATTCTTGTCTCAGGGTTATCAAGAGAAGACATTATGTAAGTCTATAGATAAATCGAAGAGATTGAGGAAAACTTGAGGGAGGCTCTGGTTTAAATCTAAAGGAAGGCATGAGGATGGACCAAAAAATAATGGTTCTACCTCAGTTGAGTTGCATCACCCTAGAATTGTTTTACATTATAATAGTGATATAAGAAGTATTTGTGCTATAGTTAGGAGGAATTGGAAAATCCTCCAGACTGATGATAAATTAAAAGGGGTGATAGGAGAGTACCCCAGATTTGTATTCAAGAACAATTTGAACTTGAAATGTATTTTATGTAAATATGTCAATCCATCAGTAATGTTATGAAGGAGTGTAAGGAAAGGCACCTATCCATGTAGATGCTGTAAAGGTTGCCAGTATATTGATACATGGAACATATTTTTACATCCAGTAACTGGTAAGCCATATACCCCTAATTTATATGTTGACTGTCATACTAAAAATATTGTCTATCTAGCTAATTGTTTATATTGTACCACATATTATGTGGGGAAAACCAACAGGATGCTCAAGAAGTGAAACATAATGCTTTAGTTCAGCATATTAAATTAAACCCAGGGCATGAATTTTTATTTATAGTGTTACAAATACACTTTGAAAATAGAAGGGGTGGTGACATTAAACATTTAACAGAGTCGAATGAAATAAGATGGATAGCTGCTTTACAAGCAGACCGTCAACCAGGACTGAATGGATGTATGCCTTTAAAACCTTTATTAAGGGGGTGTAGACCCTGTTATTGATTCTTATTGGTTGTTTGTTTTTTTAAAATAGATGTTGTTAGTATTGTATTGTAGATCTAAAGAAGAGCATTGGCT